>NC_081418.1:102395995-102693495 GCF_949786415.1 Peromyscus eremicus | reverse complement strand
ATGAGGGGGCCTTGCAGCTATGACTGTTGAAGTCATGGCTCTGTCTTCCTTCCTTTCCATCTTCCCTTAAAGTGTTCCCAGGTTACTCAGCTCACTGTCAACGTCATCATCTGGAGAAGGTTTCATCATAAATTTTTATAGAAGTCACTTTAAAAGTTGTTGTTGCTGGCTACAAGTATAATGCATAAATGTTGTTCCAGATTAGACTGTCTAAGAAATCTTGAAGAAATACATCTCCAGGGCCCTAGGAAGCTCAGCAAGTGATGCCAGTGTTGTGCAGGCTTTCCTTCTAGATTTTTCTCTGTATATAATTTTTGTTACAGTTGATATCTGCTGTGTGTGTGTGTGTGTGTGTGTGTGTGTGTGTGTGTGTGTTATGGGTATAGAGTATGTGGTCAGTGTATGGTATATGTGTATACATATGTGTTATATGCATGAATATTATCTGTATTGTGTATATGTGTAGTATGTATGGGGTGTGGTGTGTATGTGGTACATGCTCTGTGGGAGTGCATTGTATTTGTGTTGTATATTCACTTGTGATATGTTCATAAGTAGAATGTATGTTATATGTGGTGTGTGGTAGTTGAGTATGATGTGTGTGATGCATGTGTAGCTTGTCAAGTTATATGTTGTGTGTGATGTATGTATAATGCATGAATATGGCACGAAGCATGTCTATTTGGGTGTATCTATAGTGTATTTGTATGTGAGTGATGTTGTATGGTATGGGAGTTTGTATGTGATGTGTGGTATCTGTGTGTGATAATTGTGTACTGTGTGTGGTATATACAGTGTGAATGATATGTCAGGATGATGTGTATGTGGTGTGTATAGTATGTATATGGTATGTGATTATGGTACATGTGTGCTCTGTAAGGTATATACGGTGTGTATGTGTGTGGTATGTATTGTGATATATTTGTATGGCTTAAATGATGTGTATGCAGTATGTATAATGTATGTGATATGTGTATGACATGTCAGTATGTCTTGTGTAGTGTGTGTATAATTTGTGTAGTGTGTTGGTGCATGGTCATGCTTGAAGTGGTAGGCATTGGGTAGAAGTGGTATGTGTGTCTCTCAGAAATTCTATAAAGATTGTGTCTGAGCCTAGCCCCAGTTACTTTCAATGAAGCTGTTCTTTTGAGAGACCATGACCCTGAGGAGGTGGAAGGTTGCCCTTGAGTGACCTGGTTAGAAGATGCTCTGACATTTGCATGACCAGGTTCCTAAGGGCATCAGGTGGGACTCTAGTTGTCACTGCTTCTCTGGGCAAAGAAATTTGTGGGGCCCAGAATAGATGGTGTGAAGCCACCTTGAGTCCATGGCCATAAAAGAAAGCCGAAGAGGACAATAGGCAGGGTGGGAGGTGGGCCAGAGTGACAGCCAGAAGACGGTGCATAACAGGTGACTGGACTGGTGAATGGACTTGTGTAATGCTCTGCAGTTCTCTGTGGGGAGGCTGGCTCAGGGACAGGTTCCCTGTAGTAGTAGTTTCTTGCCGGGACCACCAGCCTGCAAATAATGACATGGAGACTTTTTAATTATGAAAGATCGACTTTAGCTTAGACTTATTCCTAACTAGTTCTTATAACTTCAATTAACTCATTTTTTAAATCTACATTCTATCACATGCCTTGTTACCTCATCTGTCCATACTGCCGATCCTGCTTCTTCCATGTCTGGCTGGCCACTCCGCCTTTCTTCTTCCCAGCATTCTTTCTCTGCCAGGAGTGCTGCCTGTCTCTCCTGCCTCGCTATTGGCTGTTCAGCTTTTTATTATACCAATCACAGTCATACATCTTCACACAGTGTACAAATATTCTGCAACATTTCCCCCTTTTTGTCTAAATAGAAAGGAAAGGGTTTAACTAACACAATAAAACTATATATAATAAGAATAATTATCAGGTGAGAATTACATTCACAATGTCCAGTCCAGTTGTATTTGGAAATTTTGGAGAAAATACTCTATTATCTACCCTATCTTGATGAGTCCAAAGTTTTATACCTAAACCACTTTCTATCATAACTTGTATTGCCATCCTAAAAATATTTTTTTAGACTTCAACTCCATCAGAGACCTGAGAAGGATAAAATATTACCTGAGTAAACAGGAAATACAGAGGAAGCAACTTCCAAAACTATAAAATGACAGAAACAGCTGGCTGCCTGCATAGTCACCCAAGGTTTTTCTGTAATATTAGGGCATCTATCTTTGGCCTGCATACATAGAATATCTGGTAGACTTTTCTGTGAAGCAGGAATTTAGAAGGACTGTCCTATCTTGTCATGGCAAAGTTTGGCAGTCACATTCTTTTGTGTCCTGCTTGTCCAATTTGGACAGCATACTGTCAGCAGTCCAGGGAAGAGCAGTTTCTTGCCCAGTGGCTAACTTTGCTACAATAAAAGCAAACTCCGTATGGAGGTTCTTTAATGCTAACCATCCTTTTATAAAGTAAATTGGTGCTACATGGAGCAGACATGTCTCACTGTCATAAAAAGCCTTATGTTATTAAAACATCTTAAATGCCATATTCTGTAGGTCTCTGAAGTGTTTGAAGACCATCTATATATCTAAAATATATCTCTGTTTAACCTTGAAAATATACCTAACATGACTACAAGTTTTATTATTATAGATGACTAACTACTAACCTGTATTTCTTAATTATTCTAAATAGCTTTCAAGAACTAGAACTTTACATTAAATTTTCAAGTAAGCTGCATAGATACAATGCCTTAAACAAGAATAGAAACATATATACAGTATAACAAAATAACCTTAAATTTGTATCAATGTATAAAAATCCATGCCAATGTAAAATATTTGAGACTAATAGTTGTTTTTTAGTTCAAAGGTAAACTTTTATCTTTTATCCCATCATTTTTATATTATATTCCCCCCTTTCCCCTTCAGAGAGAGATCCCTAGATCTAATCTTCTTTGTTCATCTTTTTCCCTGACCATGACCAATAACAACTTATAACCAACCCATCTAAACAATAAGAAATATCCATAATCCATTGAATGACCAAAACCACCCACCCTACCTCTTGGGAATGTGGGCATCATGTTCTCTAGACTGCTTCTTGTTATCTGGGATGATAGCATCTTTGGGAGACCCTGATAAAATTGGAATAATAGTCAAATTCTGGGAGAGCTAGGTGTATTTTATCTTTAGTCTCTGTGTGATGGGAAAGTGTAGAGCTTATTCAAAGTTTGGCTGGAGTAGTCTGTGAGGCTGGACCATCTCAGCTAGAAGCTTTGAAGTTGTTCTGGATCTAGAATTTTGAGGAAACTGCAACAGAGGCATTCTGAGAGGCTGGATCATCTGGGCTACTCATCTTCATTGGTGTCTGGTCCTTTTTTTTTATTTTTTGAAAACACACAGACTTTTAAAGGTAACATACCTGTCTGCATTAACACAACTCTGGAATGTGTGGTGTGCACAAGTTGGCTCAAAATAATGTGTTTTATGTTTGAACAGGTAAAAGACATCTGTCAACTTTATAAATCCATTTGTCTGTGTAACCAAACTGTTATGAAGACTCTATGGACAATGAGATTTATCATAGTTCATCCAGTCACAGAGCTATTCCCATGTAGAGGGATCAGCATACATGTCACCTGTCCTATAGTCTTTCTTAGCTTCTTTCTTCGTGTCTGTAGCCAAGATTTTCAGGTCTTCTGCAATCAAATCTGATCTTCATTAATTCTGAAGAGAATCATAACTTTTGTTTCCTGTGGAAACAAAGATATAACCTCTCCCTGAATGCAACATATTTTTTTTACTTCCATTTTGAAGTTAAGACATTCTTAAAATATATAGGTTGGTTTAATTTATCAGTTTCCACAATCCAGTGTCACTCAGAAGCTATTATTTTTTGTACATTAGCATTTAAAAAATTCAAAGTCAACAAAGCACCATAACAGGATCCAGACACCCTATGTATCTCCCATCTTTACATGGCTTATTTTTTTATATTACTTTACTCTCTCTTTAAAGACTTTATTACTTTTGAATTATTTTTTCAGCACCTAAGCACCTTTTTAAGCATAGTGTTACCTTTTTAGAGGTTTTCTGTGTTTGGACCTGGCTTTACCAAGTGCCTGAAGCATTCTCTGACTGCATAAGACAAACCTTGAACTACCATGTCAGGTGCAGTGTGGCTTATCTTAGTGCACAGCATTAGTGCATGGTGCTGGTAACTGGCCCCACCCCCTTCGGGTCTGCAGGCAGTGGCAGGAGCTGGGCCTCTGTGTGCCTATGCACATTGGCTGGCTTGAGAGACTGTGGGACTAGGAAGCCACATCTGGCTCCTTGTCCATAACTTTTTCTTTTTAGCTTTCTCGGGGCCTTTATTTGGATATTCAAGTCTCTACATTGAACGTCATATGTAGTTTCTCCTTGGAACCGCCAGCCCACAAATAATGACATGGAGACTTATTATTAATTATGAAAGCTCAGCCTTATCTTGGACTTGTTCCTAACTAGTTTTTATAACTTAAATTAACCCATGTTTTTCAATCTGCATTCTGTCACATGGCCTGTTAGCTACCATCTGCAGAGAGTTTCATGGGTGGACTCCCTGCATGTCCAAAGCGAGGAAGTGAAGTGTGCAACGTGTGCCTCAGAGTGGCAATGCAAGCATGCACTTTCTAAATCCCTACCCTTGTGTCCACTCATTTCCCAAAGAAGACAGTGTCACACATCTTTGTAGATGTCACCTCTTCCAGGCCGTCTTCTTCTTATCCTTTTATTCTACACCTATGTTGAATTGTACATCTCTGATCAGCCCTGGAATTTTCCTATTTCTCTCTCTCTCTCTCTCTCTCTCTCTCTCTCTCTCTCTCTCTCTCTCTCTCTCTCTCTCTCTCTGTGTGTGTGTGTGTACGTCAGAGGATAGCCTTGGTTGTCATTCCTCATGCACCATCCACCTTGTTTTTCATTTTTATTTTTCAAGACGGTTTCTCTATATAGCTCTGGCTGTTCTAGAACTAGTTCTGTAGATCAGCCTGGCCTCGAACTCACAGAGATAAGTGCTACGATTAGAAGCCTGAGCCACCACCACCCAGTCACCTTGTTTTTTGAGACAGTTTCTTACTGGCCTGGAACTTGTCAGGTGGGCTAGGTTGGTTGACCAGTGAGTTCCAGGGATATGCCTGTCTTCACCTCTGCAACACTGGGACTGTAAGCATGCACTATCACAACAGCCACTTTTAAAAACATGGATGCTGAGGCTCAAACTCACGCCTCTCATCTTTGCAAGGCAAGCACTTCACCATCTCCCCAGCTCCTGATCTCACTCTTGACACTGTCTATTTTTGCCCATGCTTTTCAGATAGATCTCTGTCCCTGGTGCCACAGGCAGGCAATTCTTGGCTGTCGAATGCATGGAAGATTGAATACACTATTTTTATGTAAATGTGTTTTTATTATCCAAGCAAGAGAAAGCATTACAGGAAATCTGGAAGGGAGAGGGTAAAAAATGACCCATCAGCTTTCCCAGGCACAGCTGTGGTCACAGTGTGCACTCCCTGCTGCTCCATTTCTCTGCAGTACCAGGAAATGTGGGTTTCTGCTTTTTTTAGCAGAAGAAGCCACCCCACCCAAGGGCATTAACTCTGGTAGGTACTGAACTTAGGGCTCACCTATTTCCATATGATAGAATGATTTGAGGTGGAGTCATGACTGAGGAATGGAGGCTTATGACAGATAGGCTATGCCAAAGGTTACTCAAAAGATAAGTGTGGACAGCCAGCAGGTACTAGAGCCAGGATTTGAACTCTGTCTGGGTCCCAGCTTTAAGTTACCACTGAGTCACCATAAGAATGTGAACATTTCCCTGCAGGGCCAGAAGGTCCCACTCCCATGATATTCCACCCTGCAGTGTTCCAGGGGGCTGACGCCATCAGGGGCTGAACTTCATGAAATATGCTTCTCACTCTAAATCACATCCCTGGCACCATGGCCTCCTTCGTTGTCATGTTCTCAAAGTGTATCTGACTCACAGTGGCTTGCTTTACATTGGCGTGAAACATCCCATATATACTGTAGTGTCCGATTCAGGAAATCTCACGAGATAATCAACACTTTCTTATAAAATAGGCTTTGTGTCAATGGTCTGGCCACCCATAGGCTGAAGGCATGTTTAAGGTGGGTTAGGCTGAGTGGGTATGAAATGCATATTTGACTTGGTATTTTCAATTTATGTCAGGTTTACTGGGATGTAACCCCATTGTGAGTCAAAGAGCATCTGTAATTACTCTTCACTCTCATTCCTTGTGTTGAGCCACGTGGGTAGAGCTGCCTCTGGGGGAACAGTGAGCAGCCGTCTTCAGCTGTGGAAAGTCTGTTTAAATGTTTTATGCATACGAGGATGCAGGCTTATGCTTTGAGGTAGTTGGGGGGAACCCACAAATGGGCCATAAGAAACAGGAGACTAGCAAGTAAATGAACTTTTAATGTTCAGATGAGCTTGCTGGCCACAGGTCTAAATTGCAGAGGTCCTCAAGGGTGAAGAGCCGGAAATTGTCAGAGTCAGAGAGGACAATCAAGCCTGGTAGCCTTCAGCTGCTTTGGCCCCAGCTCAGCACTTCTTAGCAGGCTCTCCTCTGTGTAAAAATCATTTGTTATTTCAGGCCATATGTGGTAACAGTTCAGAAGCCCTGACCTAGGAGGAGCCCACATTATCCAGGCTGGGGACACCATGTTCCATTCCCACCCGCAACCTTGGGCAGGTCACTAGGATCCTCTGAGACCGGGGTTCCCTTTCCTCTGGACTAGGGAACTTGCTACCAGCAATCTCATGGTTAACTGACTTTGTACTTCTTGGAACTGGTGTGAGGATAGAAGGCAGGGCATTGCTTCTCTTCTGGATCCCCAAGTGGATTCAGTTGGGAGAGGGGTGCTGGCAGGAATAAGCCAGCCCTAAAAGCCTTGATCTGGAGGCATAGGTCAGTGGCCACTTGGGGCTTGCCTCAGCTTTATATGGCTTTGGTATGATAAAGTCACTAATAAGTTAATCACACTCCTGCTTGAAGCATCATTGTGTTACACTAGGCTGTCTAACTTTGACTGTCTTCCTAGGCCTCTTTGAACCTCGGTGTACTCGTAAAGGGGGCACAAAGACCCCTGCTAGGTTAGAATGTTGATGCCTAGCTTATGCCTGGCACTCTCAGAACCAGTTTCCTCATTGTAAGATGGGACCCACCTTAGTATCTCCTGAAGCTGTGGGGCCAGTAGAGCCTGTGATGAAACAGCATCTGGATGCCATTGAACAGAGCCACTAACATGGTTATGGGGGTCTTGGCCACCTTCTAACACATGGAGTCCAGGCTGCCTTCCAACTTGCTATGTAGCTAAAGATGATCTTCAATTTCTGGCCTTCCTAGCTCCATCCCCCAAGTGCTAAGGTTACAGGTTCACCACCTCACCCAGTTTTATGGCGTACTAAGTATAGAACCCCAGGGCTTTGTGCATGCTAGGCAAGTACTCTGCTAAATGAGCTACATCCTCAGTCCCCAAATTGGGTTTCTAAGTCACATCTGCTGCCTCTCCCTGCATTTGTGACAGAGTGGCATGTAGGTGGTAAATGCTGGCTGCTGGCAGATTGTGGAAGAATTTCATGTATGCCAGGCTTGACCAGAAACTGAGTACCTTGCCCCAGTCCCAGGCCATGGGCTGCCACTCAACTAGACAGTGCCCTCAATTACTGGTCTCTTGCCCTTCATGAAGATGGTTGTGAGCAACTGAGTAGTGGGTTGGAGAATCTAATTTTTTCACAAGTCTAATTTGAGTGTAGGAACACACATTTTCCATGATGATGAAGGAAGCTGTGGATTCATTTGTATAGGGGGCAGTCTGTTTATAAGAAACCCTAAGACTTCTGCAAGGTCCTCCAACAGAGGCAGGCAAATCCCCAGGTTTCCAGAAGGCAGTGACCTTGGATGTTCTTGCCACATTCATCCCAAGGCACCGAGTCCCTCTTGGTGGATACTGTCCTCTTGAGAGTGTCCCATCTACAACCCTTCCACTCTCCCTACCTGTCTCTGTCCAGGAGAACACTCTCCTTGGTTGTGAGCTAGTTTGGGGACCCATCCCACCCCCCACCTAACTTCTGCTGTCCCTAAGATGGGACAAGCCTGCCTGGAACACAGTGAATGGACCCCGTGGCTGCCATTTTCCAGCTCTCCACCTGCTCTGACTTTCTTGCCCTCCTTCTCAAGGGTTAGGGTTTGGAGCTAATCACAGGACTCAGAGGGGTCGTAAGAGTGGTGAAAGAGATCCTCTCATATAGCTAAGATATCCTCAGGAGCTCTGCTCTTTCTTTTGGACAGGAACCTCCAACAGGCATTTGACACACTCGAGGGACAGGGTTGGTCATGGAAACGATGTCTGATTTTCAAGGTGGATAGTGAGGAAGCCTTATCACTAGAAAGGAAGCAAGGAGACTTGCTAAGCTGCTCACCAGTCATATGGCTGCTCACCAGCAGATGGGCCAAGTGGCAGCAGACAAGTAATGACACAGGGCCAGCTGCATGCATGTGCCAACCACAAGGTCAGGGGCCTGGCTCGGAGAAGGGAGGGGAAGGCGAAAGGGAGAGGTGGGCCAAGACAGGAGTGAGAGAGGGTAAGGGGAGAAGGAAAAGAGCGAGGGGTATAAAAAGGGAGATGAAGGAAGGAAGGGAGAGGGTTAGAGGAGGGAAGGAGGGAGGAAGGGTGGTGGTGGGTAGAGGTAGCTTCTACCTCTGGTTTAGGAGAATGAGAATCCTTTCACCTGCAGGCACTGAGGTCCCAAACCTTACTGACTTTGAAAGATAACACCATCTGTGCCATCTTTTGTGATCTCTGGGTCAGGACTGCTTGCCCTTGAACTACAGGGCCACCAGCTAGAACACTTGAGGTCTGGAAGTGACCCTATGGCTCCTAGGGCTTGAGGGAGTATGAACTCTTCATCACTCACATGTCTTACTGTGTATTTTTGGCTGGCATCTTCTCAGTGTATAACTGAGACCCTGGGCTGGAACATCTCCTACCCCAGGCCTCCTCATATGGCCTGTGCTCCCTGAGGCATCATGGCTGGGTTCCTAGGGTGAGGATCCTGACAGAAGTATTGGGGAGAATGAGAGAGAAGGCAAGCATGAGACAGCGCTGTATTGTATTGCCTTACAAAAGAAAACAATAAACACCTCTTAAATTAAAAATATAAGTCTTTTATTTGGAGATCATTACAGATTCGTGTGCATTAAGAGATACTACAGAAAGGTCCATGCACTCTGCACTCCGACTCCCTCAGTGATCACCCTTACAGACCTCTGGTTCCATCTTCCAGTCTTCCCAGTTTTGCTTGCCCTCCTTTGTGTGTGCAGTGTGCAGAGCAGCTTTATCATAGACACCTCACCATCACGGCACAAGAACATTCCAGAAGCACAGAACTGCCTCTTACAGCTGTATTTATGTCTTTCCTGGCCCCTCTCCTGCAACTGCTGATCTGTTCCCCCTTTGTATAGTGTAGTCATTTTTTTTTTGGTTGGTTGGTTTTTCGAGACAAGGTTTCTCCATGTAACAGCCCTAGCTGTTCTGGAACTAGCTCTGTAGACCAGGCTGGCCTTGAACTCACAGAGATCCACCTGCCTCCCTCCCGAGTGCTGGGATTAAAGGCGTGTGTCACCATCGCCCAGCTAATGTAGTCATTTTAAGAAGGATACCTAGATAAGCCCACATGGAGTGTAACTTTGTGGTGTTGGAATCTTACTGTGCATAACGTTCTCAGGTCCATCTGAATTGTGTGTCAGTACACTCATTTTTAGGTGTGCATGGGAAATGGACTCCTTGGCTACAAAATTGGAGAAAATGTAGGTCATACACACACACACACACACACACACACACACACACATATATGTAAGAGTGTCCTACATCTTGCAGGTGACAGGAAGTGGTCTGAGACACTGGGTGGTATCTTGAGCATATATGATATGATATATGAGCATATATACCTCAGAGCCCACCTCCATAGTGACACACTTTCTCCAACAAGGCCATACCTCCTAATAGTGCCACTCCCTTTGAGGACCATTTTCTTTCAAACCACCATAGTGACAAACATGATAAACATGTTTTGCTGTGCCATATTTAGGGAAGGGCAAGAAAGAACAGTCACTGTGTTTGTGTGACTGGTCCAGTTTCTCTGCAACCTCACTAGCTTTCTATGTGACGCTAGTTTTCGTTTGAGTCACCACAATGAGAATGCAGTGGCACATCCTTGCACAGTCCTTAGTTTTTCTGGAGTGGCTTACAATGCTGAGCATTTTGTGTTCTTATTGCCATCTGTGTATCTCATAAACTGCCTGTTCATATCTTTTGCCCATTTCTCAGCTGGGTTTCAGATTTTTTTTTCTATGTTTAAGATACAACTTCTTTGTCAGATATGTGGCTTGGAAATATTTTCCCCAGCCAAACTTTGTGTTTTCATCCTCTTTGTAGTATCTTTCATTAAGAAATAGATTATGAAATTGAGTAAAATATTTAAAACTTTAAAATTTTATAAAAACAGACTGGGTATGGTGGTGCACACCTTTAATCCTAGCACTACAGAGGCAGAGACAGGCAGATTTCTATGAGTTTGAGAGGCCAACCAGAGCTACCCGGAGAGACCCTGTCTCAAATAAAATAACATAAAACTTTATAAAAACAAATTGAAAAAACCTTGGATTTGCATTTAAGAGTTATTAGATACCAAGGGTATATCCCACCAGAGGAGAAGTGAGAACCATGGTCTGAATGTGGTAGGACTCCCACAGGTTATTAAAGTTTGGAGTTCTGGGGATCAGTAAAAAGATGGCCTAGTGTGTGTCTGTTTCTAAGCGTTTCTTCCCTTTCTAAGAATTAAGAATGTATACTTGACAAGCCAGTGTGGGGCCTGGGATGGTTGGACAAGCAACTCTGACACAAAGTCCCAGATGTGACTCTAAGGGAATGGTAGAGAGCTGAAGGGACACTGGGTGAGTGTTCTTGAGATTAGAGTGGATGAGGTAGAGTCTTTGAGTGGTGTCCCATGGCTCATGAGGAAGTCCACATGGTCTGCAAGATGCCTGTGGTCTGTTCTGTGTTGTCTCACTGGCTGTGCTGCTCCTCAGTCCCTAGGAATTACCTCTGCACTCCAGCCACACGGACTAGCTTGTCATTTGCTCAGTACAGCCTACTGCCCCTGTCTTAGCTCCTTCTGTTCTCTATTCCTGAGAATGTCTGACTGTCCTCTGTAGGCATCTCAGGATGTCACCTGGTCCAGATAACCCTCCTTCACCTCAAGGCTGAGTAGGCTTTTAATTTTCTTCCTCTGTGACTAGGCCCACCACAGAATTGTGGGTTTATCTGTTTCCCCAAGAGTGAGCTGTGCCTGGGTATCTCTCTGCAGCCAGCACACAGCAAGCTCTGTCTACAGGTCTGTGAGGTTTTGTGTATAGTGCAAGGCACTATTAAAATGCAAGTTCCTATTAGCGATAAGGATGGTTACAGTAATTACCTTATGATCGTGGGCTCCTGGAGGCTGGTGGTTTGTTTATAGGGCTCATGTCTGCCTGAAGGGCCTCTTGCGTGCTGGTTAGAAATGGATGCTGATTACAGACAATTGGCTTCGTGTCTGAGCTGAGTTTTTGTTTCTCTATGCTGTTCTAATGTGTAGAATAAAGGTTAGGCTCTGTTCAGCCCATTATGATGATGTTCATAAACTGAAATTTGTCCTTGGAGTTTCTTGTACACAGGCCCTCCATTCTACCCCTGTTATTAAGCATTGTCCTCTGAGACACCTCTATCTTGACCCTTCTTTGAAGTAGCAACAAGCAATGTTTGAGTTTAGCAGTGTTCTGGCAAAGACAGAGGGTGTGTGCAAATAGCACAAGGAGAACCTATTGGTGCTATGGTGATTTTGGGATGTGTATTGTGGGTGAAAAGGATCTGATGGGAGAAGGTCATGGAAGGGGTATGTACATTGTCAGTGGGAGGAAGACCTGGCAGAGGTGTGTGGATCATGGAGAGGGAGGGGGATGTACACTTTGTCAATGGGTAAAGGACCTAACAGAAGTGTAGGATTCATGGAGGGGTTGTGTGCATCATCATTAGGAGGTCATGGAGAGAGTGTGTGTGTTATTGGTAGGAAGAAGATCTGGAAGAAAGATGGGGGTGTATGTGCTAGATCACTGAGAGGTCACAGATGGGTGTGTGTGCCTTAAGTAAGTGGTCATGGAGAGATGTGTGTGACATCAGTAGTGGATAATGGAGGGAGGCATGTACCACCAGTAGGAGGTCATGGGTGTGTTTGTGTTTGTGTGCCATCTGTGAGAGGTCACAGAGGGGTGTGTGCCATCAGTAGAATATCATGGAGGGGGTTTGAGTCATTAGTGGTAGGTTATGGAAGGTATATGTGGGTCATTAGTGGAAGGTCGTGGAGGGTGTGTAGGGTATCAATAGGAGGCCATGGAGGGGGTATACAGGTCATTAGTGGGAGATCACAGAAGGAGTTGTGGAAGCACTTATCCCTGCCCCAATTGCCCAGTCTCCCCTGCACTTGGCTGACAGGTAGAAGAGTCTCGACATCAGAGGCCAGTGTGAGCATAAAGTGAGGGCAGAGCTTTCTGTGTTCTAGAATGGGTAGCCTGGGAGTGGTGGTCACTTAGCCAGCACATGGGCCGCCAGTACCTGGCCTCTCAGGGGGAATGGCCCCTGTAAGTGGCATCTTAGCATTTGCATGGCTAAAAGCATAAAGATGTTCCCCCTGAAGCACAGCTTTCAATTGCTTGTTTTCCTGCACCACTACTACCACCACCACCACCACCACTACCACCCCCACCCCCCCACTCCCTCATCCTCCGGCCGAAATACCGAGTTTCTAAAGTAGCTGGGTCAAGAATGATGTTGCAGCTCGAAGGTGAGAATGGGCCCAGCCATCTTAACAACTGTCAGCCCTGGGTCCAAACACTCAGATTCAAGATAGCAGAGACCTGATAAAGAGCTAGGGAACTTTGTTTATCTTGCAAGTAAGAGAGGTAGGACTAGGCTTCTGTTACCAGGGCTGTTAGGGGCAGAGCCTAGGCCTCGGCAACCCCAACAAGCCAGATTGGGCCACCCATTCTTGATAGGCCAGACAAGTAACAGTGAAAAGCAGAGGAAATAGATTTCTTAAACATGCCCATACTGGGGAAAGGGACAAAGAGATCCAGTGACCACCTTTCTCCCAAGTCCATCTTCAAGGACCTGAAATGAGGTTTAGTTTTAAACAGAGGGCCAAGATGTATACACAGTCAAGAAACCCTGGTCAAGGTGTGGTCCCACCTGTCACTAACCCATCATTGTCCTGTGAAACATCTGTCCTGGAGACGAACTCCGTCTCAGGTTTGCAGCGTTGCCATAGGGTGAGTGAGACTCCTGGGGGAAATCTAAGTGCCAAGGCTCATTGTCTGAAGAGTCTGTTAGCTGGAAGGGAGGGACACAGGTATCTCTTTAGAGTATTTTCTGCTCTTTCCAGATGGTTTTGTGGTTGTTTCAGCTCCTTCCTCTGGAGTCCTCACCCCTGCAACTCCAATGGCTACAGACTTGCAGTAGAAAGAGGCCTGCTCTTGATCCATAGATTAAGTCTATGTCTGCTCTGACTGTCACTTGGATGACTGTCCATTTTCTCAAAGGGCATGGTAGTTTGGAGCATGAGCTTTGGGGCCAAATAAATGCTTGAGGCAGGTTCAAAGCTTGGCTTTGTCATTTAAGTCCTCTTTATGGGCAATCACACAATCTTTCTGGACCTGTTTCCACATTTGCGAAGTGAGGTGGATGATAGTGCCTTTATTTGAAAGATTTTGTTGCCAAGATGAAAGGTATTGATAAATAAATTCTTAAACTGCAATTGACACATTACCGGTGTCACCTGCTCCTCTCACCAGGATCACACTGAGTGAGCCTTGTTAGGATTTGGATGTGGGGGTGGGGTTCAAGAGGATACTGAGATGGATACCTGAGAAATAAGGAGTTTATTAAAGGAGTTATCAATGCCATGGATGAACAGACAGAGAGGCAACAGCATGGTGGGAACTCTGAAGAGAACCAGAGTCTATGTTAACTCACTTCTCAGATGAGCATGTATGTTAGCCAGGGACTCACGAGCAGTGCCTCTGTAGGGTGCCAGTAGGTATCTGTGAAAGAGAGAAGGGAGGCTGCTGTATGAACAGCAGCTGAATTCTAACATTGCTTATCTTGAGAGGTGCCAGGCTCCAAGAGCTGGGCTGGGGTCACTTGCTGTTTCCTGGAGTAGAGGAGGGGTTCAGCCCCCTGTGCACATCCAGCAAGGCAGTGGTGAATGGTCAGCTGCTGGGAGATACCCCAGACAGGCATGGAGGGAAGTCGAAGCGGTTCCAGTTGTAGATTGCACAAAAGCACTGAAGGGAAAGGTGCAGTGAAGTGTGAATTTGTTCCTGGACAAAGAGAGTGGCTGAAATGGGGACAAGGCAGGCCAGTGCCTTGTTTGCAAGCTCTGCAGACTGATCTGTTACAGCGGCTTCAGTGGACGGAGGCAGTCAGTGTTCTGGTTTAGAGGCCTTCGTGGGTACTGGGATCTTGAATGTCTGCCATAGCCTCTTGCACTAAAGGGTGGGTCCCCAGGGTGGTGCTATTTATGCATGTAGTAGAACCTTTAAGAGGTGAAGCCTGGTAAGAGGTCCTTAAGACCTTGGAGGTGTGTCACTGTAGGTGCCTGTGGGACCCTGGTTTCTTCTAGTGTAGCAATTTCTTCCATGTTAAAACATTCCATCCTTGAGGGAGGCTTGTAAGATTCAAAAAGTAAGCAACCTTCTAAGTCCTGGAGAACTACAACTCACAGGATTCCTGAGGCCCCCTCCCCAAGGCCAGAACACAGCAAACAACTGCTGCTGAGGATGTCTTGAGGAGAATCTCAGACTTGTAGAGATGCCTGCCTGCATGCAGAGAGCTCCAGGGATGCAGCTTCTGTGAATTCACCTGTGTTGAGGTGGGCCTTTTGGTGATACAGCTACATTTAAGTTGTTCCTGCTCCTGTAATTAACCCCAATAAACTAAATGGTTCACTAAGTTGAGCTGTGGTGAAAGTGTTACGACGACCTGTCATCGGTTCCCAATATGTGGAACATAGACATTGTGTACCTTGACTTTGATCTGTCATCACTTCCTAATGTGTGATGCATCAACTTTGTGCCATGTGTCCTCAGGAAAGCTCTCACAGCACTTCTCCTCTCTTTTGTTTCCTGGCCAGGACAAGGTTTTTTTTTTTTTTCCCTCCACCCGATGCTTCCACCATGATGTGCTCACAGGCTCAGAAGCAATGGTTCTGCCCATCCTTGCAGCAGAGTCCCCAAAACAATGAGTCAAGTAAACCCTTGCTCTTTATAAGCTGATGTTTTGGGTATTGTGTGATCAGGATGGAGAGATGGCTAGCAGGTGGATAAATGGATGGAAGGGCAGATAGATGTTTACATGAGTGAGTGGATGTGTGGATATATGGATAGTAGTGGTAAGAGGGAGGGATAGATGAGTGGATACATTCTGTTTGATAAACATATTCTTCACCTACGTGTTCAGATGTAGTGTCGGGGGGGGGGGGGAAGGTGGGTCCCTGGCAATTTGTTGGAGGAGCTTTGTTGTGAAGTGCTTATCTTTCACACACAATCGGGGATTTGGGCTCTCCTTGCCTGTTGGATGTCTCCTTTAGGGTTTGTGGCTTGGGATTTTTCTGTTTCAGATAGATTCCATCTCAGCTGAACTTTACATCCTGACAGAACTCCTGCCTGGCAAAGGGTCAGAGCTGGTATGCTGGAGATTAGGCAGTGGTAGTCACCTGTGTCAGTCCAGTCTCACTCTGGTAGAGCCTTCCACAGTGACTCATGCTCCATCAGAGAGTGGCCCACCAGATTTTCATGCAGGCTTCTGCATAGGACTGCATAGGACTGAACTGTTAGTTTGGTCTGAGGATAGGGGGGTCCTTTAGGAGTGGGAGGACATTCAGCCCTAGCTAGAGAATCTGCTTTTAAAGTAACTGCAAAGTAGGCAAGAAATGCCAAAGAGCCCACTTTCCCAGCCTCTTCCCGCCTGCATTACTCCTTTCCAGGTGTTGGGTATTTTAAGCTGCTGTAAATACCATTTTTGTCAGACTTTCATCTCTGGTAATGATCGTCTGTGTACAGATCTTCTGCTGTGCCTTCCTTGATCACAATTCATGTCTATGAAAAGATCTCTTCCACACTCAAGCTTTGGGGTATTTACAGAGCTTGCATCCTGAGATAGGCATGGTGCCAGGCCCAGTGAAGAAGGAATTGGCTGACCCTGCCCTTGGGATGTCAGCATGCCTTGGAAGATGTTGCTTATGTTACTGGACAGAACAGAATGTCAGGAGGTGCTAAGTGCAATTAAGGGAGATTTGCAGGGTGACAACTTGGAGTGTGAAGCATAGAGTGTCTGGGAGTGGAGTTGTTGACATGGAGGGACAGGTTTGGCTCAAATCTGGATGGATGGAAGGAAGGGAGGGAGGGAGGGAGGGAGGAAGGAAAGAAGGAAGGAGGGAAGGAAGGAAGGAGGGAAGGAAGGAAGGAGGGAAAGAAGGAAGGAGGGAAGGAAGGAAGGAAGGGAGAGGAGGAGATGCACAGAAGCCTGGCAGAGTAGCCAGCAGGTGCAAAGGCAGGTGCAGAGGCCCCGGTAAGGAATGTGCCCAGTGTATTCCAAGCCCTATTCTGAGCTCTTCCAGAAGCATCATGACAGCAGGGAGGGGATCTGAGGTGGGCCAGGTAGACCGAAGGTTCAAGGAGATGGCCAGTGAGGCAGCAGGGCAAAGGAAAACATGTTTATCCAGGTAGGGAGAGTGGCCTGATGTGTTTGTTCATGGAGCTGAGATTGGATTTCCAGGATAAGAACTCACTTATGAGTAAGGCTTTATCCAGTCTCTAATGTGTTGAGCATGACTGGCCCCTGTCTGTCTGTCTTGGCCTACATCTGCCATTCTAACAGTTCTTGCTTCTCTTCAAAGCACCTACTACATACCCAGGGGCCAGGCTCCTAAAAATGTGACGATATCTAACCTAGGTATTGTGATCCTGGGCTGCGGGATTGAGTTTGACAGCTGGGGCAAATGAACATTTGGTGTCTGGAAGACTTGGCTTAGATGTGGGCTAGGTCACTAACTGGAGGAGACCCATCCTTGGAGCTGTGCAAGCCTCAGTTCTGCACTGTGTACCCTGTCAGGGACTCCATTGAGCCTGGGGCATCTCATACCTCTGAAAGCTCCTGGCCAGGGACTAGTGCAGTGCGACTTTCATTTCCATCAAAGAGCAAGGAAGGGTGGAGAATAGAGGATGAGCTTGCTCACCAGTGAATGATTCATGAGCATAGGCAGCTGCTTAAAGACACACTTAAGGACAAAATTGGAATAATCTTGTGGGAAAAAAAAAATCCCCAAACAAGTCCCAGTTCCCAGAAATGCATTGGCTGTGTGAACTTAGCCCCCAGAAGCAGTTTTTCCTAGAATGCCACTCTCCATACTTGGGGAGGACCCTTGGTGGCTGCCTGGTGCTCAGGGCTGGGCTGCTGGTTAAAGCAGCTATGGGAACCTTTGAGGAGCTGTGACTATCCTCTCTGCCTGTAGCCAGAGACCAAGCACAGCCCTTTGCCAGGAGTGAGATGAGACCTGCTAACCAGTGTGAAACAGCCCAGAAGATATGCAAGGCAGGACTGAGTAATGGTGGGAGAGCCCATTTCCCACTGACTCCTCTGCAGGGCACCAACAAGAGGCTGCTATAACCTTGGGGCAGGAGCCCTGCTGCAGATCTGCCCTGAAAAGGAATGGAGGAAAGCGTACCTGGAGAAGTGGACAGAGAGTTAGCATTGAAGAGGAATCCCATTGGAAGTTGCAGATGCCTCTCCTTGGAGAATGGATTGCGGGTAGGCCAACATGCTACCCAGCAGCTAGGGTGCTATGGACATAGAGCATTTGCTCTAAGACACCTCTGCTTTCCTCAGCCCTTAGGTAACCTCTTCCCTTGGGGCACATTTCCCCACATTAGAGTCCTACTGATTGTAGCATTCTAGCCTTTGTCCTAGGATGTACCAACCATTGTTGGAAAAAAATAAAAAACTCAAGAGATCAGTGAAAACGAAGCAGTTTTTAATAAACACTCTGCAGAAAGGGATGCAGCGTAAAGAGAAACAAAAATAGCTGGTGTCCCCTGATTGTGAGCAATTCCTGTCCTCTTCTCCCATAGGCCCAGACCTGCTCCTTTCCCAAATTCTCCATCTCATTGGTTTAGGATATAGCCTTATCTAATGAGTATCCCAGGACTTGAAACAGTTCCCTTTTCTGATCAGACTGCCTATAACTCTCCAACTCTCAGAGTTCTGAAACAAGCAGCTGCCTCCTAAGGGAGAGATGGGCCTAGTGCCTCCTGCTATCAGTAACTGATGAAGAACGCTAAGCATACTTCATACTGAAAACGGACTGTAACAGCTTATTTCTTATACCGTGAGGAAGCTGTCTCACTCAGGTAAATGACCTCCCTATTTGTGGACATCATCAGGCTGTTCTTTCATCCATTATCATACTTTGTGCTTTCATCATAAAGTATTCAGTGAGGTGCCTCCATATGTCGGTTGCAGTTTCAAACCCAGAGACCTGCAGGAAATGAGTACAGACAGGACTCTGTCCCCCCTGAAAACATCCAGGAAAGAAAGGCGCAACTCAGCTCTGGAGAGTCCTTGACACCCAGGTGACAGAGGCCAGGAGCTGTTACGGGGAGCCCTGGGAGGAGGCATCTTTGAGTGGAGGCTTGAAAGAGCAGCAGGCGCCAGCTGCCTTCCAGAAGAGTGGAGGATGTTCTAGGAAGGTAAACTCTGGCATTGTCTATGGCCATCCTGCAGGGTGGAGAGGTGGGATCCAGGTATGGCCTCGGAGAAGCTGGGCCAGACCTCCACAGGGACATAAGAAAGCAAAGACCCACAGAAAGCTAGAATGGCAGTGCGGCTCCAGCCTGGTCTTCCGGCTGTGGTGGAGATGGGGTGGGGACAGGAAAAATGGAGGGGCGAGAGCAGAAAGTCTGTTTTGAGGCTTGAGATTGCGGGGTGGAGTTCCTAGAGGGAACTGTGGAATGTGGAGCTCCTGGTGGGAACTGTGGAGTCAGTGTTGGAACTGTCTAAAGGCTACCTGAGTGGTTCCGTGGTGAGCAATCCCAGAGAGCAGGGCTGCCCACAGCGACTGTGGCGACCTGACATGTGCCACCTTCTCGTCATTGGTGATACTAATACTGTGGACAGAACATTGGGTCTAGCCCCAAGTTCAATGTAGAAACCTAATCTCAAAGCAAGGTATTGGGAGGCCAGGATGCAGGGAGTGGTGCAGAGGCTGGGGCAGAGCTCTGATGTGTGGACTAGTGGCTTTGAAAAAGAAACCACCACAGAGAGCACTAGTGACTTTGATCATGCAAGGGCTGAGGTAGAAGGCACCATCTCCGTCTGTGAACCAGAAAGCAGGCTTTTGACACACACTGGATCTGCTGACACCTTGATTTAGCCTTGCAGCTTTCAGAACCAGGTACAGAGAGTTGCCCTTGTTTATAAGCCACCCAGCTTACAGCATTGTGTTAGAGAGCCCTAATGGACAGAAGTACACAATGAGCCAGTAAGCCTGGAGAAGGTCTGGGATTGGAAGGGTTAGCCCCTCCTTTTAGCTGGGGGAATGTTGGAGATTTTTGTGAGCATGCTTTAATCCATACTGGCCTTATAGTCTTCCTGGCTAACATCCAGATTCTGCAGCTGGAGGGCATGTTTAAGGAAAAAGACTTGCCCAAGGTCACACTGGATGGGGGTTGGAGTTGAGCCCAAGCTCTGGGCTGCTGCCCAGGAGCCCTTGGCCCATGGCACATAATGATTCTAATAATAGCTGATTGGACACATGCTACATTCAGGCAGTTTGTACTTATTTAATGAAGTGAGGGTGCATTTTACAAATGAAGAAATAGAGGTACAGAGAGGTTAAGTAACTTATGTAAAGTCACCCAGCTGCTAAAGTAGCCAGGCCAGAATTTAAAAACATTGCTCATTATGGGCAGCTCCTGCGGGCTATAGGTAGCTGAGTGCAAGTGCATATTCAAACAGAGATCATATGGGGTTAAAGCAGTAAAAGAAGGGTTAAGAAGTTTGAGGGTGAGAAGGGACCCCCCCCCCCCACTCAGGTGCAGTTCTCTTGCTGAGAAGGGTCGTTGGAGCAGAGACCTGAAGATGTAAAGAAATCCTGTGGATGTTGTCAGGAAGGAACCAGGAGGAAGGAAAGGAAAGAGCAAAGGGCTTTGAGACAAGAGTGGCCGAGAGTTTTAGGGAGTTAGGCGGCACAAGGTGAGGTCAGATGGGGGTCATAGATCAACCAGGGTCCTATTTAGGTTACAAGTACATGAGGGTCAGCCATGAGGTTGCTAAGCAATGGAGAGCTAGGAGAAATCATCTCCTGTGAGTGCAGAGCAGATATGGGAGACAGTACAGTCATTAGAGGGAGCATGGATGGGGCAGTGGAGTGTGGGAGGGCTGACAGTGTGACTGTACAGGGTGGGCAGTGTTAGCTCTAGTACTAGCCTCTGGCTGACCCATAGGACAAGGCCTCCCTGTGAGTCCCCCACAAGACCACACTGTCTAGCCACAGTGTGTTGTCTGCTCACATATGTTGGTCCCTTGCCTGACTCTCAAAGCAGTGTATACAAAAATTCGATTCAAGTGTGGGTACTAACTAGCCCAGGAACACCCAGGGCCCACTAGAAGTATGGGCTTCTGGCCTGGAGGTGGGAGAAGCCTGCTGTCTCCTGCACACATCCCACATAGCACACTGGTAGTAAGGTCCCCAGTGTCATGGGCACTTGGTATGTGCTTGGACACATGGTGTGTATCATCCCGTCTGCCCCTCGTAGACATCCAGCAGGTGAGATGGGAAGGATTTGGGGAGCCATGCAGGTGGCCATCTTACCAATAGTAGACATGTCCCTATCCTTGTTTGTCTAGACAGGCCATGCTGGTGAGCAGAGGCAGCTTCCTCTGAGGACTCACAGGATACATGGTCTGAGACCCTGTGCACTAGGGCTGCCATACTTCAATAGCTTGGCACCACCCAGAGAGAGCCTCGTGTACTGGCATGGCAGCTGCCCAAAGTTTTTCATTCAGGAGGGCTGTGGAGCTGGAGCAGCTACATTTCTAGTAAGTCCCCAGGTGATGGTACTATTGCAGTTTTCCAGAAGCATTGGCCTAGACCCACTTCAAGGGTAATAATTGGAGAAACCGAGGCCTCAACTAATAGAACCCACTCGAAGTCCAGAACTATTGACTTTTAGACTGACAGCTATTACCAAGAAAATATTTGAATGGTCAGGGACCCTCATAGTGAGGTCTGACCTCAGGACCCTTCCCTGAACAGGACTTATGGGATTTTCTAAGGCCCTCTGTTGTCAGAGATAAGATAAACTCACCCTTGCAGGAGCCATCTTTCCCAGGAGCCCAAGGCCCCTCTGTCAAGCCTGGTAAGGCTACTCTCAACCAGGTCTCAGTGGCAGGTATTAGAGCTGAGTCAGGTTCTGGGGTGCCCCCCTCTGGGACATTAACCTCTGCTGGTGCCCTGTGGTGGTGAGGGGCTGAGCTCAGGTAGGTCTGCTTCTGTCTAGGCAAGGTCTCATCCAACCAGTGGAGGGGACATAGACTGGGCCACTCAGTGTGGTCACGGCACACTAAATACCCTCAACCGTGTGGCCATCTCAAGGGAGCATTTAGTTGGGTTTCAAGGTGACTGACTGATCCAGGACTGAAAGGGAAAACTTGGAAGTTTTTTGTCAACACCGGTGATTCCTTGAAGAACTAAATGTAAAGAGCTAGAGACAGGCCCCAGTGCAGGCAGTTGGCAGGCACGGCTCTTTCAGGGCCATCCCGTGAGCTTCCGTACTGCAAGAACTCAGATGCAGAGGTTCTTCCCAGGCTTGCCTGCAGCCTAGGGGAAAGGCCTTGGACTCTGGCCGAGGGTAAACACTGACAGATTAGTGTGCACAGGGGACACAGTGTTACAGTACAATGTCCTTTGTAGTATTACCTGCTCTCAGCAGACTGTCTGGGTTTGGGGTCCTGTGCCATCACTTCCTAGCCATGCTACCTCGAGCACCACTTCCCTCACCTATACACAGGGGACAGTGGCAGTCCCACCTCTCAGAGTGACCTTGTGTAGGAAGAATGAATTTGGGACAGGTAGCTCAGACACTTTGGGACATCAACAGCTTTGAGTTGGAGGTCCATCACTACAGCTTGGTTCTCCTCTCTGGCTATACTTCTGTTCACTCTAGGTAGCTGATGTTACCCTTCAGGTGCACGGATTTTATCATGTCACCTTCTGCTCAGGAACCTGCTTCGGCTTCCTGTTGCTTGCACACTCCATCTGCCCCCACATCTTTCCTTCCCACCTTTCTCTGAGCCAGGTTGACACATACAGCATGGTCATTCTCAGCCCTTTCCTACATTTAATAACTGGTGAAGACAGACTCCCCTGTGTGCCAGTCCTGCTCTAGTACCTCAGGGCCACCATGGTACCTGCTCCCCAGCCCTCAATATACCCTTTACCATGGCTGGCCGGATGATGAGAGCCCACTGTCTTCAGAGGGTTCACCTAAGGAAGGAAGGGAGGGAGGGAGGGAGGGAGGGAGGGAGGGAGGGAGGGAGGGAGGGAGGAAAGAAAGAAAGGAAGGAAGGAAGGAGCGACCATGTTTCTTCTTCCCACAGTGCCACTTGTAAGGAAGGTTATGAACTGCAGAAATAAATGGCTTTTATAGGAAGGGTCCTACCTACTCCATGCTGAGCTGTATGGGACTGGCTCAGGCTAGTTGTTGTACCTGGAGCTCAGCCCAGGCTTCTGGAAAACTGAAGCTAGTATAGTATGTTCCTGTTCTCCTGGTGGTAGTGACTTCTTGTGATTCTTCCAGGAGCCTCTTAGACTCTACCCTAACCCTGAGGTTCAGGGCACTTGCCCTGCCTGGGCCCCTCCAGGAGCTTCATACATGGAACTTTCAAGGCAGCTGTTGGTTTGGATCTTGCCTGTACCCCCTCTAAAAGCCCATGTATTATAGGCTTGCTCCCTAGCCTGTAAGACTAATGGAAGGTGGTTGAATCTTTAAGAGGTGGAGCCTAGTGGAAGGAAGTGGGGTCACCAGGGTGTGCCCTTAGTCCCTGGCCTCTATAGGATGCTTCTTTGCTATGTGCTTCCACTACAAAGTGCTGAGCTGCCCGGGCCAAAGCAACAAAGCTATCAACCAGGGCTGAATCCTCTGAAACTGAACTATGGTGTCAGGAAGCCTTCTGACAAAGTCAGCCCAGGAATGGGTGAGGCAGGAGAAGTACAAGTGGCCATCGTCCCTTCTTGAATTCACATGAGCTTCTTATAGGCTCTCGAACTGGCCACCTCAGCCTTGCACCGCAGACCTGCCCTCACCATTAGGGCTCGTGTGGCCTAGAAGGGCCCGTTCTTCCTCGCTTGCGCTGACTCAGTAAAGTCTCTCTAAGCACCTGGAACCCCTGGGGGAGTCAGTACTCTACTGGACTCTGGAGGCCAGCAGCCCAGATGATGTCCAGCATTGTGTGATAAACACCAGGAGGGAAGGCCCTACCCAACCAAGATTGATGATATGGGAGAAGAGACAGAGGGAAAGGTTTGCTGGAGAGGGTCAGGTGCCTTAACAGGTGTGTAGCCCAGGAACTCACTGGGGACAGCTGGGGAGCGTGACAGGGCAGAGGCTGAGTCCATGAATACATGTTCATGGAAGGAACTGGGAGCCTGGTTGACCACAGCATTTGTGGCTTGGTAAAGAACCAGACCTTGTAACCCCAAACCCACAGATGTGACCAGTCTGGTGACCACACTGCTTCCTGCTTCCCAGTAGGCTGATGTGGAGACAGCCTGAGTGCAGAGCCCTTAGCTGTGCCCCTGCTAGGGACTGCTGTGGCAGAGCCTGTTAAGTTTCATACCCCTTGATCTCCCACCCCCTGCTGTGACTTTAAGCAAGTCTCACCACTGAGCACACTTCTGTCTCTCATCAGACATGGACCTTTGAATGCAAAAAGGTGAGAGAGATAGCTGTACTTTTCCCTCCTTGCTTATGGGAGACTTGAGTTTCAAAGTCCTGACTGACAGGTACTCCCTCACCAGCACCAGGAAGAAGGGACTCTAGGCTCATGGGAATTACCCCCAAGTCACTCAGGCTCTAGAACAATGACTCTCAACTTTTCTAATGCCGTGATCCTTTAATACAGTGCTTCACATTGGGGTGACCCCCAACCATAAAATTATTTTGTTGCTACTGTATAACTGTAGTTTTGCCACTGTTGCAAATTGTAATGTAAATATCTGATATGCAGGATATCTGACATGTGACCCCTGTGAAAAGGTTGGTTTGACCCCCAACGGAGTCACAACCCACAGGTTGAGAACCTCTGCTCTAGAACTAAGCCACACACATGCCTGGTGTCTGGGTGCAGGGCACCATGCAGTGTGTCCCTCAGGGGTGGCTACGCCTCTCACACAGTGACTGAGGATTCTGTCCCTAGTGACTGCCTACATGGTTTCCCTCTGCCAGTTCCAGAGTAAAAAGACATTTGCGGCAATCAGGGCCAAAGACAGAGCAGGAACCCTGGGAATGATCTGAAGTCTCCTCTTTAGATGCCTCTGGAACCTCCATATGAGAACTACAAACTTGTGAGGGCAGCCAATCTTCAGGAAGGGAGGATAGACTGAGAATTCAGTCCATATACCCCATCTTCAGCCAGAGGCCTCACACAAAGTGCATTGTTTGGTTTACTAATCACTGAAAGTTTCCCCTAGTCACTGACAAGCAGCAGGAGTATCATCAGTGAAGTCTTGAATTCTAGAAACTTCTTTTACCTAAGGCATTTTTTTTCAGGCACCAATATGAGCCCTACTATGAATTAATGACCTCACCTGCCTAAAAGGGAGCACTGGTCAGGTCTCAGGTGGTAGCAGGGCCAGGCTGTCTGTATCCAACATACCGCCTAGGCAATAAGGAGAGGCTGGCCCTGCCTGCAAGCTCATATGGCTGCCCCACACAGGTAAGGTTGTAGCTCAGTGAGGAGCCACAGCCAGTGAGAAGAGACTAGCTGCATAACAAAAACCTTTTCTTTATTCTGGGGTGTTGGGGATGGAACCCAGGGCTTTGTATGTACTAAGCATGTTACCTTCCACTGAACAGGTCCCCGGCTCCAAGCTCTGCCATAACCACATGTGTCTCAAGATAGATGGCTGAACCACAAACCAGAGTCTAACTAATGGGGAGATATGCAGGTACCATCTCCAGGTCCTTCATGTCACAAGAAAGGGCCAGGATACAGAAGCCACATACTCCTCCTGTGACTTCAAAGGAAATGGTACTCCCATGAGAGCACAGCCTGACATGGGTTCCCAGTGCTCTTTGGTGTCTATCATCTCACAGGAATCACCTGCCACAAGGAGTCAAGGCCTGGGGATGCAGGGAACTGTTCTTCCCATAGGGCCTTCCTCCCAGGGAACAGCAATGCAAGAGTCACTGTGGCTACGCAAAACAGCTTTCTATCACTATGAGGACATAGCTGACACAATCAATGTCCATCTGTGGCCTGAGCCTGTGGTGTCCCTTCAAGAGGGAACTCTTCTTGCAGCTGTGATGTTGGGGAGGAGCTGTGGCAATGGAAAGACTAGATAAATGTGGTGCACCCCAAATGCTGACATCTTTTTGTTGTTCGATTCTTTCTGCCTTTACTTAACAGCTGCTGCGATTTGTTGAGTAGTTCAGCCTGCAGCTGCTGTCACAGACTTTCACAAGAGACTTGGGAAGCACATAGTGCCTGTTCTTTTACTTGCCTGCTGTGTGGCCTAGGGCAAGTTGCTGAACCTAATGGAGAGGATAACAATGAGAGCCTCCTGATGTGTGTTGGTAGATGTTGGCACGAGGATAGACTGTAGATAGGAAACTATGGCTGCACCAGGAAAGCATGAATGAAGTAAGGACGTAGAAGGAATGAGTAGCAGATAGGGTGTAGCTGCCACGAGTGCACGCACACACACCACACACACACACACACACACACACACACACACACACACACACACACCACAGCACACACAGGGATTCACATACATGCTTCCATGCACATATTTATGGAAAAATACAGACATGAACCCACTCACTCAGCCAAATGAAGATAGTTGTGCTTCCTGCTGGGTCTGTAGCCAGTAGACCAGAGGAGGGGAATGGGAAGGGCAGAAGCACAGTGCAAGGGACTGAGTCAGTGTGTAGCCCAAGTGCTGATCACTGATGGAACCAGAGGGCAGTGTGAGGATGGCTGCCAGAGTCCTCTCCTGGAAACTTGTCAGAAATGCACACCTGGGTCCACCCAGGCTTTCTAGAATTGAGTCTGATCTCTGGATGATGACTGGGTAGTGCTGACCTAGATGCTGTCTACTCATGGCCAGGGCTGGTGGGGTTGCTGTCATGTCTTTAGTTCAGACTCTTGGGGATGTAACATGGTGATGCTGTGAACACCCAGCTGCTGTATTTGAGCTGTACTTCTGAGCCCACTAGCTGAAGCCATTGTTAGAGTCAGGGACTATGTTCTCTACATTGTATTTATGGTCAGAAAATGGGGTGTATCTATAAATGGGCAAGTCATATACAAACATCTTTTCTTTTCTCTAAGTCCCAAACCGAGGCACAATTTCACCAAGTTCACTCTGGGGAACAATGAGTTTATTTGGCTTCCTTACAGAGCATAGATAAGGGGTTACTTAGAGATTGTAAGTGCTCCCACTCCAAGAAAGGCCACACTGAGAAGTCTTTACTCAGCAGGGATGATAATTTCTCCATCATAGATGGAGCCCTCTTCCCTTAGTCTTCCCTGAGTCCTTGAGGCCACATACAGTTTGGGCAGAATTGCATACAACTGGCAGGCAGGAGTGGCAGGGGGTAGCTTGCTACTCAGGTAAGGGTTCAGTGACCCTGCCGACTCCTCCTTCTCTGAGAGTGTCAGTAGTTCACAAGCCCAGCCACGATGGTCTTTAGCAAGTGGGTCCTGATGATCTGATGAGGATGGTGGCGGTTTGGCTCAGAGGATAGTGCTGTACAACAGCAAGAAAGGGTGATACGAATGTAGCCACTGCCCTGTGACATTGCTACTGCAAATGTCCTGAAGCATTCCACAGTGACTCCGCAGGGATTAGTAAGACAGATAAATAAGACAAGCCCTGCTTGCCATCTTCAAGCAGAAGACAGTAAACAGACAACCAGGACAGCTTGCTTCAGGTCATGATGTGTCCCTGTAAAGATAAGTGAGGGAAACGAGGTAGGGCGTCATGGCTGGATGGACCAGGCTATTGAGAGGAAGACACAGGGAGGGCCTGTCTTCTAGGAGGTGGTATCTGAAGTGTAATGTGAATGATGGGAGGGAATCATTTCATTCAAGAGCCAGGAACAGCTCCCAGGTAGGGGGATAGCAGTTTCTAAGGTGCTCAAGTTGGGGTGCCTGGCAGTGGGGGACATGGAGTGGAGTGTATGTGGCTGAAGCAGGCAGCTAGATGTATATAGGACCCCTAAGAAGCTGGGGAAGAGAAAGGGCAGACCTGGGCCTCCTGGCTATAGGCATTGGAGTAGAATTTGAATTGAGTCCTCAGGGCAAAGTGCTCCAGAATGGATGGAAAAGGACCTGCCTTGGTCTGGGAGCCTGAGGACCTCCAGATCAAGGTGACAGGAAGGTTGCTTTAATTCACATCAAGTGAGTGAGGCTGGTACAGATCATTGTCAGCTGCATCACTTCTACTACAGCAAAAGATGCATAGGAAAGCCAGTGTACCATGGACTTGAAGAGTGTAACAGTAATGACCTTATGTGGAAGATTACACTTGATTTTTACTTGTTTTTCTTAGGCTTTTCTGCTTGTCACCATACAAGATTGGTGGTGGCTTCAGACTTGAATTTATACTAATCCTGGCACTTGACTGCTGATGACAGAATCCCTTCTTGCCTAGGGGAATTTCTTTGTGGGTGTTAGGACCGAGATGCCAGTACTCGGGACCAAGTTTGGATCTCGCATAGCAGAGAACAGCCCAACCTGAACAATTTACCCACCCGGCTGTTGCCATGGAATCCCACAGTCTATGACGCACAAGCATGGACCCTGGTGTCAGCTGCTGTGTGAGAAATAGACATTTCTATCCTCTGCCATCCAGAGTCTCTTTCTGCACTACCCTGCATTGCTCATGGTGACCTTCTTGTTTGGGTAGGCATTTATTCAGAGTGGCAGAGCCCTCTGTAGACCCCAGCTGTCTCAGAGATAAAGATTTCAATTTGTAGAGGTCCATAAGTCCAGTAAGGCCCAGAAGGACTTGGCATGCCAGTGCACAGCAGCCTGAGCAGTCTTCTGCCAGCACCTGCCTTTCGCTGCTTGCTGAAGCCCTTGGCTACCTGTATAGGAAGTGAAGCATGAAGACAACTTGATACCAGTTAGGCTGACCCACCTTCTCTTCCTCTTGTCCTTGTCATTCCCCTTTCAAATCACTGCTCATCTCCTGGTCTCTCAAACACCACAAACTATAGCATCTGGGACCTCAGCACAGGCACAGTGAATGGATCTTCTTGGCTTTGAAGACCTGTCAGCAAGTGTAAGGGTGACCCCTGTGACCTTATACCTGTTCCCTTCAGTTTAGAAATCTATCCTATTCTGAGTGCTCATCTTCTTTGGAAGGAACCAGAGGGTTCAGGGACACTTTAGATCCTCTGCTGCCTCTTCCCATGCTCGTTGATGACAGAACCATAGTCAAGTGCATGCATTCCACATACCACACAGACACAATGCATAGCCCCCTGCACACATTTATACCCATGTAGCCATCAAACACATATATGCATATGAATTGGCATACATGTATACCAACATGTGCATATTAATGTAAAATGAAGACGTACCCACACAGGCACACATGCCTACCCCTAAGCTCACATATTAATATCCCTGTGTATAAATGCATGCCTCTATGGGTACATGTTTGCACACCTGCACATTAATCATAGAGACCTCTTCTTCTCAGAGTTTCTGCAGCTTTCTGCATCTTGTTTCCAAATTAGCAGCTTCTGCTCTTGAACTAGCAATTCAATTTGATGGTGTTCAGGGGCATCTTGTAAATGTGAGATGAGGTATGAGCTGTTTTACCACAATTTCCCACACAGACTTGTCTTGACTTGCTCCATGCCAGGTCCATGTGTGGCTCAGCTCTTCAAACACAGCAGCCATTCTGGAAGTCTCCAATATTCCTGTAAGCCCCATGGTGAGCCTCAGAGCATCCACAAAGCAGCCTCATGGCTGGGGCACCGTATAGTCTCCATTTTACATGCAGACAGGTGGCAAAAAAATGCAGCCTAGTTGGCAGCTACTAAGTGCTGAGCATCTGGGTTTTCTCTTTATTATATTCTTGAGGGCTAATTGTTGTTTTCCTCTGTAATCCATAAGGAAATTAAGGCTTACACAGGTTGAATGACTTTAGAATCCACATGGAAGCCAGTCAGGAGCAGTACTGGCCTCGATCCTAGAGACTGGCAGCTCAGGGCTCTGCTTTATTACCTGGCATCTCCTGGTCTTGCAGCATCCCAGGTTGCTAGGACTACTGGCTTGAGCTGACCTTGATATAACTCTGCCATAGAGCAAGAAGTCTCTGCCTGTGTGATCCCTGGGGCTGCACAGTGGACATGATGGACATTTATTTACTGAGTGGACAGGCAGTAGTGAGAGAGCCTCATGTGAGGCTAAATAGAAGCCACCTTCAGTGTGCTATGAGAGAGCCACTGGAAGGAACCACATCTGTGGCTGCATAATACAGGACCCCAAAACGATTAAGATAGCAAATGCATGCTATCTCCATGTTTTTTGAACTGCACCCACAGTTGGAGATACCCTAAAAGCAGTGGCAAAGAGTTCCCAAGAAAGACTTCCCTATGGAGATCAGACTGGTTGTGATTTCAAAGAGAGTGGCCAGATGCCCTGCAGCCATGCAAAGCAATCTCAGGAGAACTCACAAATACTATGTGGGGTCAGGCTATGGAGGTGTTCTAGTTTTCTTTTTGTTGCTATGATGAAACACTCTGATCAAAAGCACCTTGCGAGAGAAGAGAGTTTATTTTAGCTTACAACTCCCTGGTCACAATCCATCATCAAGGGAAGTCAGAGCAAGAACTGAAGCAGAAACCATGGAAGAATACGGCTTACTGATTTACTCACTGGCTCACACTCGGCTAGTTTTCTTATATAGTCCAGATCCACCTCCCTAGGGTTGGTCCTTCCTGCAATGGGCCGAGACCCTCTACACCATTCATCAATCAAGACAGTTCCTCTCAGACTTTGTCATAGGCCAGTCTGACCTGGGCACTTCATCAATTGTGATTTCTTCTTTCCAGTTGACTCTAGGTTGTGTCAAACTGACAATAAAAACTAAGAAGCGCATAGATCCAGACATGTTGACAGCCAAGAATAGCCACCACAGGAGGACAGATGGAATTGCTCAGGGTCAGAGTTAGTTTCTATGTGTGCACATCTAGGGCCTTTCAATGTTTCAGCAACAAGCTAAACTACTTAGTCCCTCCCCATAGGGGCCTCCCTAGAGGCTCACAGGATAGGCATGGCTTTGTAAGGCAGCACAACCTAGAAGGAGATTAGGATTGAGATGTATGCCTGCACACACATGTGTATATGACACACGTTTGTTCTCATTCTCTCTCCCCTCTCCCCCTGTTGTCCCCTACGTACTTTCTCTTCTCTCCTAGCTGTGATCAAACAACAAAGTAAAACACAAAAACTCTTGGTCTCTGCTCCTGGGGATTGCCTTTCCTATTGCTGTGACTAGATTGTCTTCAGGCTGAGAATGGCTTCGTGGAGTCTTCAGCTCCTCAGTGCTCACTGGGACCTTGTCCCTAGCCCTCTGGGGCCAGGAGACCACTTGGGGCCTTTTGACTATTCCCACATCCCATGACCACCCCCCCCCCACCCCCTGCCTGTGTAGAGCAGCGTGACCCTCGCTTCATGCTCTGATACCTACACTGAACTGCTGCATAGGGAGCCTGGTGCCTTTTCAATAGTGCTTAGGTACCCGGAACACTTATTGCTGGGAACCTCAGTTGTTCTACCTGTCTAGGGCTGTGCTTTCTGTTCTTTTGTCAGCACAATCCAAAAGTATTAAATGAACATTCCAGAAAAAAAATCATGCTGCTTATTAACAACAACAACAATAACAAAAAAACCCCTTGTCCTTTAAAAATATTTATTTTTATTTGTGTGTGTGTGTGTGTATGTGTGTGTGTGTGTGTGTGTGTGTGTGTGTGTGTGTGTGTGTGTGTGTGCCATGTGAGGTGGTACCCACATAGGCCAGAAGAGGGCACTGATCCCCTGAAGTTGGAGTTACAGGAGGTTATGAGCCACTTGATATGGATGCTTGGAACTGGACTTGCGTCCTCTGGAAGAGTAGCAAGTGCTCTTACTCACTTAGCCTTCTCTTCAGCCCTCGTGCTGTGTTTATAATTACACACTAATCAGTGTGATAAATCTTATACCCTCCTGCTCCATCTTTCCTAGGACATGTCCAGTGTATCCATGCTGTATATGTTACCCCTTGTTAGTCATTCATCGGCTGTCCCAATGATCAGTTCTATGTTGATATCACAGTGCTTGTACTCAAGTGACCCTCATTTAATTAACAGTGATCTCAAAACAAGAGTAGTGACAGTGGCAACTGAGATGCACCAAGGAGCAGCTGTTAAGTACTTGCTCAGAGTGCAAAGGTGAAAAGTTCTTGACCTACTAAGGAAAATCGTAGCTGAGGTATGGTAAGAGTGAATCATCTGTCTGCAGTCATGGAAAGGAAAAAAGAAATCGGCGTGTTTGCTGTCATACTTCAAACTTAAGAATTTATGGCCATGATGCCTGAGTGCTCCGTAAAGACGAAAAAGGCACTAAATTACAGCAAGTGTCAGACTTTTCACCCCCATGACAAGTGTCTGAAGCCAATAGTTTAAAGGAAGGAAAATTTATTCTGGCTCTTGGTTTTAGAGGGTTACAGCCACGGAGAGCTGGCTGCTTTGTTCTAGACCGTGGTGAGGCAGAACATTGTGGCTGAAGGTTGTGGAGGAACAAAGCTGCTCACATCATGATGGCCAGGAAGCCAAGAAAAGTAACGGGCCAGGGCCAGGGCCCACACACACTCTTCAAAAGCACAGCCCTAACAACCCACTTCCTCCAACCACGCCCCACCTTCTGCAGCCACAGCACCTCCCACACTTGAATCCATGAGTGGATCCATCAAACCATAGATCAGGTCAGAGCTTTCAGAATCTAATTGCCTCTGGAGACACCCTCACAGACACCCTTGGGTGTGCTTTAGTAATTTTATAGTCAAGATTAACCATCACATAGGGGTTGGTACTAGCGGTGGTTTCAGCCATCTTCTGGGGCCTCAGTACATATCCACCACGGATAAATGGGACACTGTACCTGTTCTCCCTCTTATGGTTACTGCATAGTTCATGGAGGAGGCTGAGACTGGTCAGAAAGGCCTGTTTCTGGGGAAGCTGTCTTGGTCCTGTGTGTGCTGAAGAGTTAGCTACAGGCCTTGGGCAGAAAGATAAGCTGCCTGACTTCGATTAAGTACCTTTTTATTTCTCTTTGCTTTCTGGTGATAAAATCCAGATTGGAGCATCCAGATACAAAATTTCTGAATGTGTGTTGTGGTGTTTTCTCCTTGCTCCAGGAAGCCTACCTAGGGCTTCAGTCATTAGCTGTAGGGGATTTAACCCCAAATCACCTTCTTAGAGTGGAAAAAGAAGGTAGCTCTGTTGGCACCTTGTGCTTTTAATTCTATGTGAGACTTGTGCAATAGAATCTAATGTCCAGCTTCTGGACATTTAGTTTTGTCTGTTCTGAGAAGTGGCTGTCATTGATTTCTGGATTCTTGAAAGTAGAGATGGCAATGGGAATCACTCCGAGGACTCCTTCAGGGGACACAGGGGGACCTTCAGCCCCTTCCTTACTCATTCATTTACCTAGCTTCTGGTATGCTCCCTGTACAGCATTTCTGAGCAACAAGCCCCTTCTTCTGAGTTTGCCACCAACTCCTAGGATGACATGAGTCCAAGCAATAAAGAGAATGAAGCCCCAAGAGTTCTGGGAGGAGTGGCTTGCAAGGTGGACTCGAGTGAAATGAACAGCCAAACCATGCTGGGGCTGGGCCTGCTAGCAATCTACTGTGCTAGGAATGGGTCTTAGGAATAGCTGAGGAGTCTGTGTGTCCCTGTCCCTTGAGTGGAAGATGTGGTATCTAAGTGTGTGTTCTTTTCATTGCAGGTCTGAAGAAGAAAGCTCCCGTAGCATCAGGTATGTGTTTCATCTACTTTTTCTGTGTGTCTGTCTCGGGAGTGGCCCTCAGAAACCATGTGCTTTGACTTTTTCCCTGTAGGTTTCTCTGCCTCCCTGACCCCTGCTCTGGCCCTGGCCTGCTGTCTCAGGGGCCCTGGCATGTTGTGTAGAAGCATACAAACCTGTGTTTATGGTGTAGACATTTCCTGGTTTAGAGTAAGTTCAGGTTACCTGTGTTGGTTGTTTCTCCTTGATAAGGCTGCTAGTGTCCTACTGTGCTTAAGCTGTGACTGGTTTGGGCTGTCACTGCTGGGGCTGGGATGGGCACAATGTGATAAATCTTTAAGATGTTTGGTGTGGGATAGACTCTCACCTCTTGACTGCCACATGGGTGTGTCTCCATGGGGCAGGGAACACAGGGAGTTTTTTTGTCCCTTCTTGCCCTACCTAATGAGTATGTAGATAGACTTGGTGTACTGTCTGCAGTGGGAACAGTGACTGGGCCAAAGGGAGGGGCAAAGGTGAGAAGGAGTTCTGCATGTCAGTGCCTCTGCCTCTGTCACAGGGACCATGATAATAGGAGGGAGAGGCAAAGAGGCAGCTTAAGAGCCTGTGGGCTCTGAACTCTGATGGACTTCTAGGTCTCTGGGTAATGGCTAAGATGGCTGGTGTGTAGTTCAAGGTCCAGCTTGGTGGATCTGGGGTGTCAGTGTTGAAGGTTCTCTAGGCACCCTGACAATGGGACGTGGAGGGTAGAGTGACTGCATCTCCTGGGAAGATGGGCAACAGCTAGAAAGAAAGTCGACATGGAATGAAAGGTTCTAGAGCTCCTGAGCCATCCATCAGGAAGCAGAGGTATACTGAGAAGGGCCAAAGGGAGAGTCCTAAAAGGGCTGTGTGCAGTAGTAAGGGGATTATCTTGGGGCAGACAACACGATCTCCAGGCTGGCAGCAGAGGGAGTTGACATCAAAGAGGAGTGATAGCCTCGGGACCAAGACTGGCCAGGAGATGGAAGGAGGGATCAGATGGGTGACTAGAGCCACTTGATGGGACAGCCAGTGAAGCAGCTGAAGTGGGCCTATTGTGAGAAGAACAAGGAAGCTCTTGTGCTGAGGGGAGAAAAGTTCAGGAGTGAGTGGTTAAGGAGATGGCAGGTGAGGGAACCCGTGCATCCGTATCTCTTTTTCCGCAAGAAAGAGTGGGTGAGACCACAAAAGAGGCGGAAAGAAATAAAGACGCTAGTAAAAGACGTCTTCGGCAGCTAGGAGCAGGGGCCTCCTTGGCGTGTATATAGCAGTCCTCTTGCGTGAACCGTATTCTATGCTATTCATTCAAACAATTAGCTAAAAATAAAGAACAGTCTGAGGAGGAAGGAACCCAGTAAGAGTGCTTTTTTTACTTTGGAGTTGGGACTGATTGATGTCTGGGGTGTGGGCTTCTCCTATGGACTATAAGCAGGCTGCATACTACCTGCTCGGGGTGCCTGTAGCTTAAGTCAGATGCAACGGATGCTAAGAATGAACTGTCTTTGCTCAGAGTGAAGGTCACACACACCCTGAGCCAGGACACCTCACCCTGTCTAGGGCCCTGCTTGGTGGGGGTACTCTTCCTGAATTCCTGTGACGCAAGCTGCAGCCTTCTGGCAGATTCTCTGATCCTCTTTAACAGGGAGCTGTTTTGGGCATGAGCGTGTTTGGGAATTCATGTGCACCACTTTTCCCCAGGCAAAAACGTTGCAAGATCAGATGTATTCATTTTCCACAAATGAAATGACTCATTTTTCTGAACAATTTTGCAAACGCAGGACTTTGGTCATTGTTCCTGGGACCATGTGTCTACTTATGATTCCATTTAGAGAGAGCTCTGGAGGCCCTGAATTTGAATCCTCTAATGATATTTTATTGGAGGGAGGGTGGCTTGGGAGAAAAGACGGTTGTAGAATTTGGATTCTAGAGGAATGGAGAGATGCAGGCAGGCTGGGAAGGAAGGCCAAGGCTGTTTGAAATGCAAACACTTTCCACAGGTCAACCTTACACCTTTTCTTTTATTGGCTACTTGTCAAACCCGTGAGATGGACTTTGCTGTCAAAATGCTCAGTAAGAGGACTAAATAACATTCAATGAGGGATGTGCCTCATCTGCACAGCCCACCTACCTTATTGCACAGCTTACCCCACCCTTCAGACATCTGTGATTGCTCTATTCTCTCAGTTCAAGGAAGTTGAGAGCAATGAATGCCACCACATAGCTTGTCGCAAATACTGCAGCCTTCTAGTGCAGAACCTGCATGTCTCACTGCAAAGCCTTTGCACAGCAGTGGGGCCCATTTTGCTTGCTGAAAATTGAGACTCCCAAGGCTGTTGGGTGCCTAATGGGACCCAGAAATTTGTATTAACAAAGCCCTGCATAATTCTGAGAGGAGCCTCTTGAGGGGATGACTGCATCATTCCATCACAGGCACTGTCCAAGGTTGAACATGTGCCCACTTCATAAGCATGAGCTCATGGATGTTTGGAAAATTTGCTTCTGACCGTTAGGAATAAGATGGTTCCATGCAGCTTGTCCCTCTTCTTTAGGTCTCTGAACTGTGACATGTTTTCCAAAGGCAGCATCAAGCAACTCGAGGTTGGGAGCAGGGGAGGAGGATTGCTTAGCTGGGGAATGATTGGGCTTTGCATTAGTGAAAGCAATTAGACAAAATTTATCTGGTTTTGGTGAACATGTATCTTGCTCTATCCATAGACAAGATGGCCTTTTAAATTATCTAGGCCCTTTTCTTCACCTCTAAATCCATATATATATATATATATATGTATGTATGTATATGTATATGTGTATGTATGTATATTTTTCATTTTTCTCATGAGAACTGCTAAACAGTTCATGAGTGTTTCCCATGACAGGTTAAAAGAACTATGCTTTTGGCTTTGGAGACCAGAGAGAGGCAGAAGATTTTCCTGAAGCCTTGCTAAATGAAGGCTGAGCCAGTCTGGGCTTTGGGATGAATGTCAGTCAGTTTCCATTGCTGTGACAAAATACCTGAGAAGAATAATTCAGAAGTAGGAAAGATTTGGTTTGGTTTGTGGTTTCAAAGGCTGTAATTTGTGGTATATGACCTCATCCCTTTGGGCCTCTGACAAAACAGAACATTATGATAGTGCATGTGGTGGTGCTGGAGTGACCTACTTCCTTTGACTAGGCCCCACCTCCTAAAGTTTCTACCACCTCTCAGTAGCCCATTAACTTATGAATCCATAAATGGATTAATATGATGATGATGTCACAGCATTTATGATCTAATCACCTTCTGTCTGAGTTAGGGTTTTTATTGCTGTGATGAAACACCATGACCAAGTGCAAGTTGGGGAGGAAATGGTTCATTTGGTTTATACTTCCATATCACTGTTTATCATCAAAGGAAGTCATGATAGGAACTCAAACAGGACAGGAACCTGGAGGCAGGAGCTGATGCAGAGGCCATGGAGGGGTGCTGCTTACTGGCTTGTCCTACATGGCTTGCTCAGCCTGCTTTGTTATAGAACCCAGGACCACCTACCCAGGGATGGAAGCACCCACAATGGGCTGGGCCTTCCCTCATCAATCACTAATTAAGAAAATACTCTTCAGACTTGCCTACAGCCCAGTCTTATGGAGGCATTTTCTTAATTGAGATTCCCTCCTCTCAAATGAACTTGTGTCAAGTTGACATAAAACTGTCCATCACACCTCCCAAAAGCTCCATCTCTGAACCCTGACAGCTTTGTTGGGACCAAACCTGGAACACATAAGCTTTGAGATAGAAACTATAACATGGTATGCACAGACATGGCTTAGCATTGTGGAATCAGTACAGGCACTGGGGTCAGACAATTCTGAATTTAAATCTGTTTTTCTCTTAACTTCTTTATTAGTTTGGGTCTGACACTGAACAAATCTCAGTGTTCACACTCATTAAGAAGTCTCTATTGAGCACATACTGTGTGCATGCCTTATTCTCACCAAGGCCATGGAAACCAATGGGTGTGTGTGCTCCATGAGGGCATGGGAGCAAGGATTTCATTCTCAAAGTCAGTGGACCAATTAAGGCACACAAAAATATGTGGGGATGTGGAAAGCAGACAGTATATGTCACATTTAGTGACTGTGATACTTTCTCCTTTTCTTCTCCTTTCCCTACTAGTCTTTGCTGGCACAACTCTGAATGTCCAAGCAGTTTCTGAGGGAGCCCATGTTGTCTTGAACAACTTGGAGAGTTTCCATTTGTCTATCCACCATGCATTCTACTCCCATACCAGAGTTCTGATTGAAGTTTCTGGGGACATTATTGATTTCAGAGCTTTTTACTTTCTGTCTTCCAGAGTCTCAGTACCATATCCTGAGCAATTTTCTCAGGATAGCCTTCCAGTTCAATAATGCTTCTTTGAATTATATCTAGAGTGCTGTAAAGCCAGAGCATTGTGGATCTCCAACTGTGTTGTGTGACTTTTCTTGGGACACATGAAAAGCAAAACAACAAACAAACAAAACATCTATTCATTCCAGAGAGAGCACCAATAACAGCTCAAACAAATTTCCATCTAAATCTATTCTAGGAAACCATTGAGTTTACTAGTTTTACCTACAGGGTGATGCTTGGGCACCTTAATCACCCCAGGGTGGATAACATCTCATGAAAGCTGTATCCCTGGAACCCCCTGTACAGTTTGCAGGCAGCTCTACTGAGTAGTCCCCAATAGTTTATTTACATCCTGTATATTTTTAGGAGAACCTCATGAGTGGGACTCATGTGTCTTGTAACTTTCTGAGCTTCTCAAGTCTAAGATTTCTGCACTTTCTGAGCTTTATGAGTTTTGTTGGCTTCCTTGAGTCTTCTGAGCTTCTCTTCTCACTCCAGGAGGGAATGTTTCAACTAGTAAGAAAAAGCTACAGGACACCAACACTGATATACAACACAGTGTATGTATGTGTTCTGCTTGATTCTGGAGGCACCATTGGCCCATTCCTTACACAAGTAGAAACACGTTACAGGAATTAGATTCAAGTCAAATTCAAAGTAGGCAAAAAGCTACCTATGTGTTTAGAATTAGCTGGTGCCTGCTTAGGAGATGGTCCAGAGAGACAGGGGTAGGGGGGTGGGGGTGTGGGGTGTGGGGGTATGTGATGTGGAAAGACTACTGATGGACTCAGTGGGGATTTGACTGGGTTACTATGTCTGCTTAAAAAGCCTGTCTCTGAATTCTTGTGGTTCTCATTTTGAGTACATACTTAGAAGGTGATGACTCCGTGACCCAGGATCAGGGTGTGAGCACATGAGGACTCTGGAACCATGTGTGAGAGCACATGGGCTGCAATTGCCCATAAGGAAGGGCTCCCTTTCCCTGAGCCTCAGTTTCCCCCAATTCACACAGAAAAAAGAATGTCCCATTCTCAGAGTGTCTTTCATCTTTCCATTGGTTCTTGCTCCACCTCTCTGGTCATCATACTTCTGGCCTTTCTGCTCTGAACTCACGGATGCCCAGGCCCTCTGGCCTTGTCATTCCCTTTGCCTAGGACATGTTTCCTGAGATCCTGTTCAGTCTGGATGTTCTTTGGTAGGCAGATCTTCTAAACAGACAGCCAAATACTTCTTTCTATTCATTCTGCCTGTCTTTTGTTTTTGCTTTAGATTTATTTTTTAATTATGTGTGTGTTTGTGAATGGAGATGTGCACATGTGCAGGTGCCTACAGAGACCAGAGACATTGGATCTCCCTGGAGCTGGAGTTATAGGTGGTTATGGGTTCTTCGAGCCAAACCTGGGTGCTCTGCAAAATCAGTGTGTGCTCTTTACCACTGAGCCATCTCTCCAGCACATACCCATCTTTTGAGTAGAGTGTCAAATCTGTTTCAACTTAAATCAGTTCCTTATAAGTAAGGACTTCTGCCATTCATTCCTTGTTTTCTATGTCTTTCTCCTTTTTTCCAGCTTATTTCCTTTGTTCAGCTTATTTTTGTAGTGAAACATTCAATTCCTACCCTTTTCGTCTTAGGTGTGTTGTATAGCTGTTTCTTTGTGGTTCCCACAAGGATATACTTAACATTCAGTGTTCACCACTCTGCAGTATAGCTTCAATAACACGGAACACTGCACTTGTACACCTCCATCCTTCTCTCTCACTTAACAAGTAAATATCAATCTCCATGATCCACTGATGTGAAAGCTTCCATGGTCTGTCGTCATCATCGTCGTCATTGTCATCATCATCATCATCATAGTTGAAAGTATCCTTGAGGCCAAAAGGGGAGATGACCACTGCAGGATATACCAAGCTATGATTGGTCTGTTTTCTGCTTTGCCTCCAGAAGGAGGCAGGGGATTAAAACCATGTATGTAAGAGCGAGGCCAGGCTGAATTTTAGCCCATACAGTGGGACTTGTGGCTACCTTTCTTGTTTGCTAGATTGGGACTTTGGTTTTTATTTTTAGTTCTTTTTTTCTTCTAGCTTTTGATTTATTTTTTTGCTTTTCCTTTTTTTTTTTAAAAAAAATTTAGTTAACCTTAGTAGTATGGCTAGTGATAATGTAGTAGTGAGTGTTGATGAAGCACACAGGTCAGGGAGGCCACACAAGTTTATAGGCTGCACACCTGCAGGAGGATGATTCTGGAGGGTCTACAGGCAGATTATGAATAGTTACGCTGTAGTTCTGAAGTCCGGCAACATCATCTTGGATGTTGGAGGCAATGCCAAGGCCAGTGACTTTGGCCTGGACACCAAGTGTATAGCCAGGTATAAGCTGCTCTGGTCCTGAGGAACATATCTACAAGTCCTCCATTTTACTTCATAGTTACAGAGTTTAGCCAATTTAGAGGGACCATCAACAAGTCCTCAGTACAGAGTATAACACTACAAGTCACTTTTCTGCATCATCAATTTTTAATCTTGGGCCCCAGGCAGAGGCCCACATGGTCACAGCATGTCATGGACACTAGAGCTCAGGTATTTACACTCTAGCAAGATTCTCTCCAGCCACCCCAAACCCATAATCATGGTTGTAGTGACTGACATGGTTATGCCTCTTGGAGGATTCAGGAACCTCTACAAAATAGGAAATTGGATGAAGCAATAGCCATATACCTCATGCTCCAGCATGACACACAGGGAGTAACTAGACTAGCCTGTTGAGTGAGGTGAAGGGGGTGACCAGGAGGACTGCCACGAATGTTCTAAGAATATGCCATTGCCTTCTAGCCTGAAATTAACACCCCAGACTAGGGAGGAAAGTAGCTTCAGTAAGAGGCAAGACAGCAGAGATAGCCACAGAACCAAGATGGCAGGTGGTCAGCTGCACTTCTGCATTGTAGCTGCACTTTTTTAAAAAAGTTTTTTAAACTTTTTATTTATTCTTTGTGTCTTCCACTTCATGCCTCTTGATTCCATTTATTTTCCCATACCTTCATATCCACCCTCTGCCCTTGCAACCCCCACAAATAAAATAAAATTTAAGAGAAAAAAAGGGGGGGAAAGGAAAAACCTCATCATGGAAGCTATAGTGTGATACAGTGAGTTGTACAGTAAACCCCTTTATCCATATATCTTTACTTGCATGTATTAATTGCAAAGAGTCATTGGTCTAGTTTGAGGCCTCTGGTTTCTGTTACACTATTGATGCTGGGCCCTTACTGAGTCTCCTCCTAGATATCTTATTGTTGCCCTGTATCATGGAGATCCTTCAGTTTTAAGTCTGCAGAACTGGCCCCTTCATATGCTCCGGCAGATCATAGATGAGGTGGGTGTTGGGGTGGGCCAACTCATAACCCTGGTTCTGGGCCTGGGTAGTTGCAGGGTTGATCAGTCCACCAACTCTCCCCTGTCCTCACCACCAGGGTGAGCTCTCCAGCATTGCCCCACTAGTTCACTCCTTGTAGCAGTAAGCAAGGGGCAGTTTCTGTTCTCCTGCCTTCATGCCCTCCTGGACCATCAGGGCCAGCTCTACTGTGTTGCCCAGGCAAGGTGCAGGGGTAACTCTCCCAAGCGTTGCAGCTGGTGAGGGGCAGGGACAGCTCTCTTGCTCTTATGACCTCAGGTGGGGAGGGGGGGGCGCATCTCTCCCCCACTCACACCACCATATGGCAGATGAGGGGCAGGGCCAGATCTCCCACACTCATGTTCTCAGGGCAAGTTCACCCATACCCCTCTCAGTAGGGTCAGCTCTGCTGTGCTGCCCAGGCAAGGTGCAGGGCCCACTTTCCTGAGTGCTGCAGCTAGTAAGGGGGGAGGGTCAGGTCCCTTGTCCACAATAGGTGGCAGAGGCAAGGGGCGGGGAGAGCTTTTTTCCCTGCCTTTACTACCATATGACAGGGTGGTGTTGCCGGATATCCCACTCTCACACCCTCAGGGTCAGCTCACCTGCGCCTTCACCAACAGGGTCAGCTCCACTGTGCTGCCTGGAGAGGTGCAGTGCCTGCTTTCCCAGGTGTTGCAGCTGGTAAAGGGGAGGGTCAGCTCCTTCCCCTGCTGGTGGATGGAATGAGAGGTGGGAAGGCATCTTTCCTTGCTCACACCACCACGAGGGAGGTGGTACCAGCTGTAGCTGGAGTTTTCCTGTGTCCGCCCGGTTCCTGCAGCCTCTCAGACCCAAGCAAACACACAGAGACTTATATTACTTATAAACTGTATGGCCGCGGGAGGCTTCTTGCTATCTAGTTCTTATATCTTAAATTAACCCATTTCTATTAATCTATAAGTTGCCACATAGCTTGTGGCTTACTGGTACTTTTACATCTTGCTTCCTCTGTGTCTGGCTAGCGACTCCTGAACCTACCTTCCTGTTCCCAGAATCCTCCTCTCTGCTTGTCCCGCCGATACTATACTTCCTGCCTGGCTATTGGCCAATCAGCCTTTTATTTATCAACCAAATCAGAGCAACACGCTCACAGCATACAGAGCGATATCCACAGCAGCCAGCTGTACTCCTCTCCTGCCCTCAGGGCTGGCTCACCCCTACCCCCTACGCCTGCCTGCAGGGTCAGTTCTACTGTGTTGCCTAGGAGAGGCACAGGGCCTGTTCTCCTGAGTGCTACAGCTGGTGAGGTGTTGTTAAGGCCTTTTTTTGGAGGGGTTTTGTTTGTTTGTTTGTTTGTTTGTTTGTTTTGTTTTGTTTTTGAGACAGAGTTTCTCTGTGTAGCTCTGGCTCCTGGAACTCAATCTGTAGATCAAGCTGGCCTTAAACTCAGAGATTTGCTTGCCTCTGCCTCCTGGGTGCTGTCTTTAAGCTCATTTTTTTTTTCCAAGACAGGGTTTCGCTATGTAAAAGCTCTGACTGTCCTGGAACTTGCTTTGTAGACCAGGCTGGCCTTGAACTCACAAAGATCCACCTGCCTCTGACTCCTGAGTGCTATGCTAGGATTACAGTTGTGCACCACCACCACCAGGCTTAAGGTCATTTTTGATCAGCAGTCATTTGTAGCACCAATTGTTAGATGGTCTTATTAATAAAATGGAATGCTGGAAGATCAGAGAAGCAAAACAAGTCTCAGCCACCTCACCTCACCAGTTCCTCAGCTGATCCTGTTTCCTCAGACTGGAAGCCTCTGAGTCCTCATCCAAATGGATCTCAGCTGAACTGCTGCTCAAAAGCCTAAAAGCTTAACCAGCTCTGGTTCCTGGTCCTCACGCCTTTTATACCTTTCTGCTTTCTGCCATCACTTCCTGGGATTAAAGGCTCACTTCCTGGGATTAAAGGCATGAGTCACCATGCCTGACTGTTTCCAGTGTGGCCTTGAACTCACAGAGATCCAGATGGATCTCTGCCTCTGGAATGCTAGGATTAAAGATGTGTGCTACCACTGCCTAACCTCTATGTTTAATATTATGGCTGTTCTGTTCTCTGACCCCCAGATAAGTTTATTGGGGTGTACAATATATCGACCGCAGTCATTTCAATGATTTATGGGACACACCTATTGTATAGATATAGACATACTGTGGGATGGCTATCATGCAACATGTCTATCGCCTCAGAAAGAAATCCTGCCTTATCTCACTTATACTAAACCTAAGGAAGCTGAACTAGAAGTGAGCAGCAGAAGACAGTGGCCAGAGGTTGGGGAGGGAGGAGACCTAGAGAGGGAGGGATTAATGAAAAGGCACAGAGTTTCAGATAGGAGGAATCAGCTTGCAAAGCTGTAGCACTGCAGGGTGACCACGGTAAGAGTAATGTCCTGCATGTATCAAAGTCACTTGAGAAAATCTACTCTATATGCCCCCTGCATTTTAAGTTGCAGAACAGAAAATGCTGAGTTCCCAAGATCCTGGCATCATAGTGTTGGGAATCAGCAGGCATAGACTCAAATAGCCACAGGACAAACCGGGCAGCAAGTCCAGGCCTCTGTGCATCTGGCATGCCTGGACCAGAGGTTTCCATCTAGTGCAGGAAAAAGTGTGCAGATAGTAGGATTCCAGTCATGAGGGCATCAGCACAGTGCCCAGCCTTTCAGAGCCTCCCGTGCCAAGAGTACAAGCTCAAAGGCCCCTGAGGTGACGTCTATTGGAGATGAGAAGTCATAGAACTGGGGATAGTGATGGTGGTCCCTGATGAATTCCGTTTCTTATAATAATGAAGCTGGTGCTCCTGAAAGGTGATTAAAGTTATTCTCATCCTCAGGCCACACTTCACTGCCGCAGCCGGCCCTGCTGTGGTCAGCAGCTAGCACTGTAGTACTGTGGAACTCCCAGAAGACTGAAGGAAAGGTGACTCTAGAGACTTACAAAGGAACACGGGCCCTACAGGAGCAGCTGGCCCAGTGCTGACTTGGGTGAGGGAATAAAAAGGACCAGAGACAGTTAGGTTTCTGAGCTGAAGAATGGGGAGGGCATCATGCTTTTCACTAAGAAGGTGGGAAAGGCAGGCATGCCTGAGAACGCGGAAATCTGTTCAGACTTAAAGAATGCCTCATTGCCAGTCAGTAGATGGCTCCTACTTCTAATGCCAGAACTCAGAAGACAAAGGCAACAGGATTAGGAGTTTAAGGCTGGTCTGGAAATGGGCCAGCTGCTTTTCCTTGACCTCCAAACTCCCGCTGTGATATTTCTTGGAGGGCTCCTGCTTTGGTCTGCTGATTCCTATGCATAGAGCATTGAAAACAATATGATTTGAGGCCGTTTAAGTAATACTGAAGTGAATACTTGGGACACAGTGGCTGTTACCATCTCTGAGAGGCTGGTCTCCTGGAAGGACTGCATATAGTGCGGTTTCTCAATATCTATGGGCCTCAGCAAAGTTGCTCTAGGTGTATGCATCTACAAGGCCTGCAGATGAGCTGGGCCCATTTCATCCTCTCTCTCTGCACTGTGGACACTGCTCTGACTACTTGCTAGCAAGATATACAGGCAATATTATTTGTGCCCAAATTGGACAGCATCTGTGGGTCCTGCCTGGTGAGGAACGGAAATGGGATATTCTTACCTCAATGAGGTTTCACTGTATCTAGAAAATGTATGATTTTCTTTTTGATTTTACAAGGGCTTGCAGATAACAGTTTGTCTTGAATCTCAACGGATACTTTGGACTCTTCTCACAGCATCATCTTGGGGGTGAGTATAGGCGTTGAGGCTGCCTGTACCTCTACACGTTCTCCCGTGGAGTAGTGTCCCTGGCCCACCTATGCCTGTTCTGAACTCTGCTCTCATTCTTACATTTCTCTAAGCTGCCACTGTCTCCCACCGGAGAGCCCCAGGGCTGGTGTAGATTCCCATCAGCCCTGTGCCAGCATGATTTAGTAATCGGTACCTGCTGACCTATGGTTTTCAAGTGATCAGGAAGGATGGAGCATGTACATAACCCACCAGGAGGACAGACTCTCACACGATGGGATCTCTGGCAGGGGCCAGTTAGGAGTGGGAAAGGACACCTGGTGATTCTCCTTAGCAGTCTCCATTTCTCCCTTAGACCACTGCACTTGCCAGCTTTCTGTGGCTGTGAGACAAATGCCTGGGGTGGGTAACCTAAAAGGAAGGATTTAATGTGCCTCTCAGAGGTCTAGTCAAAGATCACCTGGGCCTGTTGCTTTGAGCCTGTGGCAGCATGGTATATCGTGGTGGGAGTGTGTGATGGAGTAGAATGCTCATCTCTTGGGAGGCAGAGAGGAAAATCGGGAGCTAGGGTCCAGTGCCTACTCCAAGGGCAGCTCTGTTATTTGTCTTCTGCTAGGCCCTGCCTTCTTGAGTGTCCACCCATCCCAGTAGCACCTCAGGCTCACAACCCAGCTTTTAACACGTGGGTCTTTGAAGAACACTTCAGATCCAACTATTGAAAGCCCCCTCCTCTGCAGCTGGCTTGTAGCTGGGAAGATGGGCGGCAAAGACAGCCTGCCCTCCTCCTCCCCTGAGCCAAGTTGTGGTGGGAAAAAAACTTGCCCTCCATGGGCAATGTGTATTACTTCTGGTCTTCCTTTGGAGAAAGGTAGTTCCCATCTTCCCTTTGCCTGTTTAGCCATTCGAGAGAGGTGGGGCTCAGATGTGGCCATCTGGTAGGAGTGAGGGCAGCTGCTGATTGACAGGGCCATGAAGCAGAGGAATTTTCTGGCACAGCCTGGAAGAAATTGTCTGTCCCAGTTAGACATTGGGGAAATCCATTCATTGCTCTGTTCTCATCCTGGCTATCCCGGAAGGCTTGCTGGGGACTTTTTTTTTTTTTTTTTTTTTTTTTTGTCCTTCCCTTGGGACGGGCTACTCTATGGACTGTACTGCCCATGTTCAGTTCTTTTTTCCCTGGGATGATGACAGTGGAACCCGGATACTTTCCTAGCCTCATCCTGGCTCTCTGCAGAAGGCTCATGGGTGAAAGTTAATGCCTCCAACATAGCGCATCCAGCATCTTCTGGGGCAGTGGCTGCTTCCTCCTCCCACACTGCACCCCAGGCTCCCCCAGAGATGGAGCTTGTTTTGAAATAATCCACACGGCTTCTTTTCCAGCTAACACCTGCAGTTCCTAATTAAATAACTGGGGGGACAGGCTGCAGTATCGTAGCATAACTGGAGTATCGCTTGAGAGAAGCCTCTGGAACTGCTGTGCTCCCTGCTAAGCTGACAAGTTGAAACACTTAATTAGAAAACTGACTGTGCTCTGTTCAGGGACAGACTCAGAGGTAGTGCTCAGCCAGACCAGTCTGAGCTGCCCTCTATGGACATGGTGTTCCTGACCTCCAAGTGGTTCCATCTTCCCTTGAAAGCCCTTGCTGGCCCTGCAACCCAGCATGCAGGTGCTTAGGAATAGGGCTGGTTGAATGTACTGGGGGAAATCTCTAGTCTTAGTGGCATAGGAAATGTATTGTGCCATGGAAAATGGGTGACATCATACTATCCATTGGCTCCTTGTCCGTTCACTCCCCAGTGTCTGCAGTGTCGGCTTGACGGTGTGGCGTATGGTTGGTGGAGTGTAGGCATGGCACAGGGAAGGGGCCTGGAGAGCAGTTTTCTACCCACAGTTCCAGGAAGGGCCAGTGCATCCTCATAGGACCTCACAGAGCACCAGGGTCTATAGAAGGGTGCAAGGGAATGACGTACCTGGGGCAAGAGCTGTCACTGTGCCCTGGAGGAAGGAATGGTGAAGGGGATCAGACTGGGCACAGGCTAGTTCGAGTGACTTCTCTGAGCTCTGTAGTGTGGGCTGTTTCTGGAGGATGGGACAAGGAGAGAGTGGCCCCCATGTGGCAAAGGTAGGGACTGGATAGATTGGTCTGTATTTAGAAAGTGTACCTCCAAGAGGATTCTTCTTAAGAGGGATAGTTAGATGATAAGAGATTCAGGAGGCCAAGCCCAGGGAATTCCCATCACCAGCTTCCTCACAATAAGCGGTGTCTGGCATGGACACAGGATGGAAACCAGAAACATATGTGAGGACATGCCTCCAATGCCACCTCAGAAGAGCCTCCCTTGCTTACTCTATAAACAGAGCTAGCCTCCCACACTCTCCCTCTTCATCCCCCACTTCCCAGACCATATTCAGTCCCATGCCCTTGTGCTTAGCACCTACCCATGGCTCTGTATCACCAGAGCAAGTCCTCTCTGTTTTCCTGACATTATGTGGTCCGACCTTCCTCACATCTCTCTTAACATCGGCACGCTTGCTCTGGCCCATTCAGCTCTATTCTCATCCTCCCGTTTTTGGAGTTGTTTACTCTGTGGCATTGGCCCCTGAGCACTTGGCCTGTGTCTTAGTTACTTTTCTATTGCTATGATAAAACATCATGACCAAGGCAACTTATAGAATTTATTTGGGCCTTATAGTTTTAGAGGATTAGAGTCTATGATCATCATGACTAAGAGCATGGCAGCAGGCAGTGTCAGAGAGAGAGAGAGAGAGAGGAGAGAGTCACTGGGAATGGCGTAAGTCTTTTGAAACTTCATATTTCTCCCTCCGCCATGACACACCTCCTTCAATATGGCCACATTTCCTAATCCTTCTCAGTAAGTTCCACCAACTGAGGACCAGGCATTTATGTATGAGCCCATCAGGTCATTCTCATTCAAGCCACTACATCGTGTCATGGTCACTGTGCAATCTCTGGGAGCAGCAAGTTCTTCTGTCTTTCATTGCTGTTCCCACAGCCCCATCAGTAGTGACATCCAATGTAAACTCAGTAAATATTTAATGGAAAGCCTCTGTCACCCCTGGTGTATGTGTGGTCCACAGTTCTGACTCACTCCAAGCACACCCACTGTGGTTCCAGAAACCTGCAAAGTGGGGAATGAAGCAGGAGGAGTGCCCTGTTCTCAGGAGTTGACAGCACGGTGGACTAGTGATACAATGAGGAAGAAGATAAAGTCAGAGCGCCTTGTGGAGGCTCCCAAACATGTTCAGAGAATAAGCATTGCCCTGTGTTCTGGGCTGAATGACAAGTGCAAAGGCCCTATGACCATGGCAGGCTGCACATTGGAAAGTTTAAGGTTGGCATCTAGATTCTCAGTTCAGCTGTTTATTTTGCTTTTCTTTGCAATCCTTTAAATTTTATCTCATCAACTAATTAACCCAAATCCAAGCCATCAGTCTGTTGAACTCAGCAAATCCTACATCAATATACAAGGTAGAAACAGTTGGGAAAGCCCGCATTTAAGGAGAGCCCTAGTGACCAGTTAGAATTAGGTGTGGTGGTTTGGATAGGAAATGGCTCCCCTAGGCTCATATATTTGAATGCTTGGTCACCAGAGAGTAGAACTTTTTGAAAGAATTACAGGGATTTGGAGATGTGGCATTGTTGGAGTAAGTGTGGCATTGTTAGAGGAAGTGTGTCACTAAGGAAGGGCTTTGAGGTTACAAAAGCCCCATGCTAGGTCCAGCACTCTCTCTCTGTCTCTCTGTGTCAGTGCTCTCTCTGTCTCTCTGTGTGTGTGTGTGTGTGTGTGTGTGTGTGTGTGTGTGTGTGTGTGTCTCCCTCTCCCTCTCTCTGGATCAGGATGTAGTTCCCAACTACTTTCCTAGTACCATGTGAAAGAATGATAACCGGAGCTGGTTGCACTGGTTACAGGCAGAAAGGTCACGTTCACGAAAGAACCCGGTTACTTAGTAGTGGAGAGTTTTATTAGGAGGAAGAGGGGTGGGGGAGCACGTGAGGAGAGCTTTTTTAAATTCCCAGTGAATGTTGTCTTTTATTTTTGTTTTTTCTCTTTCTTTCTTTTTTTAAATTATTATTTTATTTTATAATTAATTTAATTTTACATATCAGCCACGGATTCCCCTATTCTCCCTCCTCCCTTCCCCCAATCCAATCCCCATTCACACCTCCTCCAAGGCAAGGTCTCCCCTGGAGATTCAGCTCAGCCTGGTAGATTCAGTTGAGGCAGGTCCATTCATCCGGCTTTTTTAAGGTGCAGATTGTGACTATGCAGCATGTACATGTGCAGTGCACACTGATGACATAAGATGCAAGACCCTTTGCTTAACTCCATGAACTGCGCATGTGCAGTCATGTAGCTGGAGTGAGGGCAGAATTCTAATACCATGCCTGCCTGCATGCCACCATGCTCCTTGCCATGATAATGGATTAAAACTCTGAAATTATAAACAAGCCACCAATAAATACTATCTTTTATAAGAGTTGTCTTGATCATGGTATCTCTTCATAGCAATAGAACATTGACTAAGACAGAACTTGGTACCAGGGAGTAGGATATTGCTGTGACAGGTCTGACCATGCTGCTTGTTGGCGCAATGTGGACTTTGGGACTTTAGATTAGGAAATCAGTTGAATGCTGTAAGTGAGGCTTAATGGACCATACTAGTAGGAGCATGGAAGACTGTTGTTGAGAGCAATGTAAATCATGATGGCCTAGCTCAAAGGGGCTTTAGAGGGGGAGAATATTAGCAACTGGCGTAGAGACCATTCTTGTGATATTTTGGCAAAGAATGTGGCTGCCTTTTGTCCTAAAGCTATTTTGCCTAAAAATGTGCATGAGGCTAAATTGAAGAATTTTAGATTAATGACATTGGCAGAGGAGATTTCAAGAAGTCTAGTATTGACTGTGTCCTATGGCTATTAATAATCATTCTTATATGGATCTATAATTAAAAGGAGCAAGCCTAACAAAGAGAAATACAAAATGTGCAGTATGAGGAGAAAAAGCACCAGGAAAAGTGATGTTGGAGCTAAGTCCTGTGTTCAAGGAGATTTAAAAAAAAGTTTGAAGAAAAGCCTGATGCTATTGGAATAAAGGGAGTGGTGACCTCAGGGCAAGACCCCACTCAGCTAAGCTTCCTACTTGTGAAAAGGAATCAAAGAAAAGACTAGGCAGTGAAGGAAACCATCAGCAACAGAAAGCTGATGCAAATGTAGTTGAAGGAGGGGGCCAAGATCAAGCCCCATCAAGCAGCAGAAGAACTTGGCAACTTTGGCCCAGAGGTTCTGGCTTTAGAGTCAAGGACATAGAAAAGGGTTGTGCAATCTCCCTCGGAGGCTAAGGGAAGCCACTGAAGCCAGGTGTGTGTTAGGGGTGTCCCTGCATGGAGGCCCAGAGAGGCTATTGTATGAAGCTGTGAAGGTGAAGCCTAAATTTTGTTGGAGACTCCAAGCTCTTGGAAATGCCAGAGCCATGGGATAGCTGCAAAGGAAAGCTACTAGTAGGGAGTGGAACCAGCCCAAGAAAAAGAGGTATGTTTCAGTCAACAAAGATGAAAGGAATTGGAGATCTGAAGAGCATGTTCACATCAGAAACGGAGATACAGAATTTGGAGTTTGTCCTGCTGGGTTTTGGTTTTGTTATGGTCCAGTAGCTCCTCACTGTGCTCCCTTTCCTCCCTTTTGGAATGGTAATGTATACTCTGTGCCATTGGAATTATGTGATCTGCTTTTTTATTTTAATTTTACAGGAGGTGACAGTTAAGAGATTGCCATGAGTCTCAGAAGAGACTTTGAACTTTGGACCTCTAAACAGTGTTGAGACTATGATAGACTACAGGGACTTTTGAAGTTGGACTGAATGCATTTTTTTTCCATCATGATTTAGCTACAAGCCTATTGGGGTCAAGGAGTGGAATGGGGTGGTTTAGATAAGAATGACCTGCATAGGCTCGTCTCATATATTTGAATGCTTGGTCACCAGGAAGTGAAACTGTTTGAAAGGATTATAAGGGTCAGGAGGTGTGGCCTTTTTGGAGGAAATTTGTCCTCGAGGTTTCAAAAAGCCCATGATAGTCCCAGCTCCTTCTCTCTCTGTCTGTCTCCCTGTGGATCAGGATATAACTCTCAAGCCACTGTACTCCCCACCATGATGATAATGGACTAAACCTCTGAAACTGTAAGCATGCCCCTCAATTAAATGTTTTCCTTTATTAGGAAAGGAAATTGCCTTGGTCATGGTGTTTCTTCACAGTAAGAGAACAGTGACTAAGACACTAGGTGACTATGATATAACCACCACTGGTTACCCTTTGCATGACTAAGACCTTCTGTGAGCCCTCTGATCACTTCCACGCCCCATCCTACTCTGACTCTGATCTTCTGCCAAGTCCCTTACACTTCCTCCGGTATCTATGATCTTCTCAAAGTCAGTGTGCAGAACAGAGTTCCCTCCTTGACCCACACCCAACTTCCTAATTCCCAAAGCATGCTTTCCTCATACTGGTGCTTAATGATTCTATTAATAAGGTCCCATTATTCTATTAATAAGGATCATCTATCATCCTTTCCCACTCTCTTCTCTCAGCTTCATCTATACTTCAAAACAATGACTCAAAGCTTTCTTATAGCCTCTTTGTCCAGCCTTCCAAACCAGTTCATGAGATGCTGAGGCATGTATACAGTAGACTCTCAGGCAGAGAAGCAATCTCTCCAGTGTCCTCCCACAAGCACATGTCCCTGACCAATGATTACACAGCACATCCAGCCCCTGCATGGGGTCTTTTTCCCCTCAAGAGCAGTGGCATGAACATATCACAGCCCCCACGAAGTCATATCTGAGCTTTCCTAACTGTTGCTCTTTGATATAACTGTTTCCAGGCCCTTCAGCAAAGGCCAGAGCATCTGCCTTTACTGTGTTCAGCTCCAAGCTCCATGCTCCATGCTCAGGTCAGGATGTACTAATTGCTCTTTCCTTTTTGAGTTGGGAAGGGTGGTTGACAGCCAGGGAATGGCTTCTATATGACTTTAGGAAAATCATGACACCCATCTTCATGCATCCCCCAGAACAAGGCAGTCTTTTGTAGCCTGAAGTCAAGTTCAGGATGACAAGAATACATTGCTAGGTAATGCCTGTGCTCCTACTACTCTCACCCTTCTAGAGCACAGTCCTTTGATAGCAACAGAGACTGTGTGGCCCTTCAAAGCCTAAACATTTACCCAGAGAAAAACTTGAGGCCCTGACCTAGACATTAGGGACCTAGCAGTAGCAGTAGCTTGAAATTGGGTGCCTATCTCCAGTGAACCTGGATAGAGTGAAGCTTAACTCTAATCAATACCTTCTACCTCAGAAAAAGATTCTAACACTTGGGTTCACTGGTGCTGGTGTCATGTCATGTGATGGAGCTTGATATTAAAATTGTCTGAACCCCTGCTTTTTGGAGGCTGGGTTCTGGCCCCTACGCTTCCACCCTCAGGAATCCTTCATGCAGCTGAGACTCCAAGCCCAGTGATATGAGTGGCAAAGAGACCAGCACATAGCCTCACCCTGTTCTCACCCCCTAAAGCCTTTAGTTACCAGTGTTCTTCCTTGTTGCTGACATTTCAACTTGTTGGGATTTTATGAGTTAGCACCCCTGCCCACTCTATGTGACAGACAGCCCCCTCCTAGACTGAGTGTTCTAAATTCTTGGCTCTCACTTTGGCAGAACTACCATAAAGGAACCCTGATCATTTGATACAGAAACCCTGGTAGCAGGAAGGGAAGGAAATTGGGCATGGGTCACTATAGTGAAGTCGACTTCTGAAGGGACAGTCTTATGCCTTGTTGTAAAGGCTGAGAACGTGGTCTCAGAGAAACAAGAGCTGAGGCTGAGGCTGAGGCTGGGAAGGATCAGGACTCAGATTAAATAACTGGGCAGAGCATGAGTTTAACAAGTAAGCTTCTCTGGAATGATCACAGTTTGTTCTTTAAAGCCAGAAGTGGGGCTGGCGAGATGTCTCAGGAGGCAGGGGTCTTTGCTGTCTACCCCAACAACCAGAGTTCAATTCCCAGAACCCTCATGGTAGGAGAGAATCAATTCCCACAAGTTCCTTCTAACTTCCAGGTGGGTACTGTGGTGCATATGCATCCCCCGCCACATAAACACGCACTCAGGACTCTTTTGGTGGCCAGGGGCATGGAACCCAATCCAATGTGGCTTAGACAAGCGAACATATGACCCAGCTCTTTCACTCCTGGCTATTTACCTAGGGACATTTACATTCCCGTGTTTATTGCTGTTTTACTCACTGTAGAAAGGAAATGGAACCAACCTAGTTGTCCCTCAACAGATGAATGGATAATGAAATCTGTTACAGATATAAAATAGAGTAGTATAGCTATATTATATAATATATTCAGCTATAAAGGAAAATGACAAAATCACAAAATTTGTAGGAAAAATGGATGGACTTAGAATGTATAATATCAAGGTCACACAATCTCAGAAAAAACTGCATGCTTTCTCTCATATATGGATTTTAACCTATAATATATATATATATATATTTACATGTATATGTACATGTGGGTACAGTATCACATGTAGACAGGAGAAAAAGGAATATTAAATATTAGGCGATGAGAAAGAACTAACTGTAAATGGACGTGGGTCATGAAAGGATATAAAGATAATTGTTTTTCTAGGTTTAACTCTGTCATGGAAATTTTTTGGTGGGTTGGTGGTGAATAAATGCATAAAATATGTATTTGGTAGTAAAAGTGTAAAATCCAACATGAAACTGCACAGCTTCAGAATGACTGTTCTAACTGTATGTACAGTTAGTTCACTGAGGTGTAGCAACTTTAGATCTGGTTAATTTCATGGTGTGATTTTTTTCAATCTGTATTTTTTTAAGTAATAAAGTTGTAATAAATCTTTACAAACAACACTTTAACCTGGACATGGTGGCCTAACCTAGTAATCCCAGCCTCTAGAGGTGGAAACAAGTAGATCAGGCATTCAAGTCATTCTTGGCTATGTAGCAAGTTTGGGGCCAGTCTGGACTATGTGTAACCCTGTCTCAAATAAATGAATAAATGAGTGAATGAATGAAGAAAGAAAGAAAGTAAGTAAGGCTGAAGAGATAGGTCAGTTAGTAAAGTGCTTGTATTACAAGCTGAAGAACCCTAGTTTGAGTCCCAGAACCCACATTTTAAACACACACACACACACACACACACACACACACACACACACACACAAAGCAGGTTGTGGTGCATTTTTATAATCCCAGCACTGGGAAGGCAGAGACAGGAGGATCCCTGTTGTTGGCCAGCCAGCTCATCCTAGTCTGTGAGCCGTACATAGGCCAGTGAAAGATCCTCTCAAAAGACAATATTGATAGGTCCGGAGGAGCAACAGCCAAGGTTATACTAGCCTCTGTGAGCACTGTACACATACGTGTATATATGCACATGCACATGCAAAAAGGAAATGAAAATACTCTCCTTAGCTGATGTTTCTGCAAACCCTTTGGCATGCAGACTGCAATGTGCACACCCTGTATGCAGTGGCTAGAAAGGTGGCTGGAGGACAGAAAGGATGAGACAAAAGTAGTCAGAGACCTGACAAGAAAGGCAAACAGACAACTAGACCCAACTTTGGTGCCACCCAGCTTTGGAGTGCTAGTATCCCAAAGCCCTTGGGAGGTACCCCTCTGCACTGTCAGAGCTGGCAGGGATTCTGGGGCAGGAGGCATTACCTGTCAAGCCCTCCAGGAGCTGAGTCTGGTCCTTCTCAGACACTTGTATTTGGCCTTGGTCATATCCTTTATGCTAATGAGTGGGGAAAAGCTTCCAGAACCCTCTGAATTCTGAAACACCTTCACCCCACTTCTCTGCAGCACCTGGTGGCCTTCAGCACCACGGATAGCGACCACACCTCAGCCAGGGTGCTGCTCACTCCTCTCAGCCCCAGATGTGGCAGTATTTCCTCCTCCGCTCTGCCCTTAGTTGCTACCAAACCACACACCACCAGAGTCTGAGGACTCTAACCTTATGTTCCTTTGGGCTGCCTAATGCTTCCACTGCCATTAAAACAGCCCGATGGACTGTTTAGGGATCTCAAACTCTCCCATCTCTGATGGCAAATCTTGGGTCTCTGGGAAGGAAGCGGATGAAGGCTGCACCAGGCACAGTGAGGAAAATGAGAAAGTCCCACAGAACCCCCATCATCTACTTCCCTCTCTCTGCCCTCCTTCTTACCTCCTTTCCAACCCATCTTTCTCTGTCCCAGCTGAGGCAGACAGTGGCTCTGAGAAAGAAGAGTCCTCTGGCTTACTAAAGTGGAACGAGGGACCACTGTGAGGAACACCTATTAGGGGATGGGAATGTGTTCCCTCCTCACTCTTTCATTCATGTCAGTTCATTTGGCTGTTCATCACCTTATTAACTCATTACTCCCCCCATTCTTTTCCTTTTAAAGATGTATGTACACATGTTCATGTATGTGGAGGCCAGATGGTAGCCTTGGGTACTGTCTATCATTAGAAACATCACCCATCACCTTTGTTTGAGATGCTCTCTCATTGGCTTGAAGCTCATCAATTAGGCTAGGCTGGCTGGCCAGCAAGCTCCAGGGACCCACCTGTCTCCACCTTCCCAGTGCTGTGATCCCAACCATCTACTTGCAACACCCAGCATTTTTTTTTTAAATGTGAGTTTTGGGGATGGAACCCAGGTCCTCATGCTTGTATGGTAAGCACTTCACTGGCTGAGCATTTTCCATCTCCCTCTTTTCTTTAGTCTGTGATCTCTCTTAGCAGCATGGATGTTTGTTAGGGGAATGCAGGGAACCCAAGAACAGTGTACAGAGTGGCTGGGCTCCCAAGATCCCAGAGCCAACAGCAGGCATGGCACCTGGAGCCCAGCATGCCTCTCTCTCTCTTGCCTCCCTGGACCACATAGTCTCTCATTCCCTCTCCATACACAGCACTGTGTCCTCCTGTCTTCATATTCCTTGGCCCTTCTCCATGACCATTGCCTGACCCTAGTCTAAAGTGCCGTCTTCTTTTGCCAGGAAAACTGAAAGCCTCACTTTGCTTGCCAAATCTACCCTGGCCATTTCCCACCCTTGTTCTTGACCACTATGGCCAAAAACATTTGCATTCATTGGAAAATTGGTGTGTTAGTTTGTTTTCTGTTGCTGATAAAATAACGTGACCCCAAAGCAACTTGAGGAGGAAGGGGTTTATTTCAGCTTACAGGTGACAATCATAGCTCATCATGAATGGTAGTCAGAACAGGAGCATAAGCTGGAATCTGGGGGCTAGAACTGAAGCAGAGGAACACTGTTTACTGGCTTGCCCAGATAACATTCTTATACATCCCAGGACGACCTGCCCAGGCATGACACCACCTCCAAGAGCCTATCCCCCATTCATCATCAATGAAGAAAATGCCCCCACAGACTTGCCCACAGGATAATCTGATAGAGACAATTCCTCAGCTGAAGTTTTCTCTCCCCAGATGATTCCAGCAGTGTTGATTTGACAAAAAAAAAAAAAAAAAAAAAACAAACAAAAAAACTAGCCAGTACAATGGGTTTGGTGGTTTCCTGTGCTTTGGGGACATGGACATGATAGGATATGGCCTTGAGTGATGGGTCTTCTGAAAGGTTTGTACAACTTTTCCCTGAGGTGGTTATTCCTGGCAAAGAGTTGAGAACCTATGTTGAGATTTGGAGACATTAGAGACAACCAGCCATCATGACATGCAGCCACTTGTTGCTCAGCATAACCTGTCTGACTGGATGAGACACACAGCCTGTGAGTTCCAGTTTGTGACCATCTCTTGGGAGTCCCCTGGCCTCTCAGCAGTCACAAAGGCATATTTTCCTCCTGAGAATATTTGCCTGTGTGACTGTCTCATTGGGAAATTCCCTTTCTGTCCAGCTCACACATCCTTACCAGGGATATCTCAATATCAGCGTGACACCCTCAGAGATGGATGGTCCAACCTGTACTTGAGGTACCTGAGGTTCACCCTCACTGCCATCACATGGCCTAAAGGAGAAGTTCCACAAAGCCAGTGGCTAGCAGTTGGGTGATGAGACCTGCTCCCTCCTAGCTGTGCCAAGTCCCATGCCAACATGTGCCAAGTCTCATGTTGAGGGGCTAGTCTTTGTGAAAGAGTGTCAGACATGAGCCTGCTTCTGCAGACCTACCTCATGGTCAGGAGAACAGAGGCAGACATCAACATTTGGTCTCACAGTGGCCATTTTAACAGCAATGTATGCAGGGTGCCAATGAGAGGGAAGAGATGCTTCCTGGACCAGAAGTGTTGGGGTGGCCTTTAAGAAAAACTTGCCAGAAGGAGAGTTCATGGGATGGGTAGTGCAGTGAGCAAGGGTTCAGGTGCATGATACATCTCTCCAAGGCTTGCTAAAGGTGAGGGTTGGGGCAAAGGGAACCTCTACGTCCTTGTCCCTGAGAACCAAAGCTCACTCAACTTAGCATCTAAGTGAGGAGGAATGAAGCTATTTGCACGTTTTGTGAGAAGAAGGACCTGTCTAGTTAACTTCCTGGGGAGAAAGGCAGTGGACAGGTGTGAGTATGATCTTTCTGAACTGGATGTGAGGCAAAAATGATGAACTCACTAGACAAGGACACAGTAGAGAAGACTATGTGAAGGTCCTTTCTTCCTGCCCCATAAGAGAAAGGCTGACTTGGGGCAGGTCAGCTGCATGTGCTCATGAGGCCATATTCAGGGGTACCCTGGATTAGTGCATGAACTATGACTGGCCTGTGGGATAATAGGGTTGTTTTCAGGGACAGCAAAAGTCACCAACATAAGGCAGGCAGGAGCCTGCCCTTCCCGTGTCAAGAATGGGAAGAGTTAGTCAGTGGTAATGAGCAGCAAGGGTCAGCTGCAGAAACTTGAATTGTGAAGTGGATTTGGAAGAGCTGAGACTGCACACCACAGCAACAGGGTTTCTGGTCAGGGCTGACTCTAGACAGAGCCAGGGTGGGAGGGACTGCTTCTTGGAGTCATTAGTGCTCGCTGGCTGTACATAGACTCCTACTCCAGCTGATGGATTATCTGGGTCAGTGTTGTGCTTTGTTTTCTGCAACTATGAGAGAGTGGCTGAGGCTAGGTAATATGTAAGGAACTAAATCTTGATTTGCTCCTGGTTCCCCAGGCTGGGAAATTCAAGAACATAGTGTAAACCTTTCCGGTGGACTTTGTGCTGTGACATCACATGGGAAGAGGCCGAGGGGCAGAAAAAGTGTAGAGTAAGCCAAGTGGAGCTGAACTTTCATAGCACATCCATACTTGTGATAACTAACACAGCCCTTTGGTAGAGAGCTTCAGTTCACTCCTAAGGGCAGAGTCTTCAGGACCTAGTCATCTCCTGTTGCACCAGGGATTGTTTCCAGTACTTGAACTTGGAGTGCATGCATATTCAACCATAGCAATCAGCAAAAGAGTTTCACCTAGTTCACAGTATCTTAAGACTGTTGGTGCCTACAGTGCCTCAACTGAAGAGTCGAGAGAAGTGTTGCTTGGTCTAAGAATTCAGTCATGGATTAGCAATGTCTGTAGTGGGTGAGGGAAGGAAGACTTGTGTTATTATGCCTGTTGGTCATTTGTCATCTCAGTGATGGAACATGGCCTCATTTTTCATATGATTTTGCCTTGTATGTGTGTGTGTGGAGGGTTACCTTAAACCCAGTTCTGATCCTTTTGCATTCTGGTCTACTCACCCCACAATCCTCCTGGTGCTTGTTGTTATGAACAATGAAGAGTGTCAATACAGAGCAAGTGTACATGCCACATGCTCCTTTACCTGTCTGTAGTTAGTGTGTTCTCTATACCACATTTGTATATTATAAAGTATAATAAAATAGCACCAGGGAGCACCTACTCAACTCTTATAGCCATAGAACTCCCAAGTACTCACATCTCCCTGTGTGTTCACATCTTGTTCTAGCCCAGAGGTCTCTGCTATCCAGAATTTTATGTTTGCCTTTCTGCTGATGTGCTGGCTATAAATGTCTAACTATATATTGTTGAGCTGTTACCAGGTGTTATAAAAATGGCAGCTGTGAGGCAGCTTTTAAGGTTTGCAGTTTTACTAAGCATCTTACTGTTCTAGGCTTCATCTGTGCCCTTGTGTGGCACTGTGGTTTCCTTTCACTAACGTAAAAATAAATTGTGAGAATCTGCATTCTCCTGTTGGTAGAGATTTGAATCATATCTCATGGTATTTTTTCTGTGTGGCTTGAGTATTATGTAAGAGTTGACCTAGAAAGTCAACACACATGTGAATAGAAATGCCTAGAGGAATGATTTTTTCAGAGTAATCCTACTGTGTTGGTTAGTTTTTGTCAACTTGCCACGAACCTAGACATATCTGGGAATGGGGAGCCTCAGATGAGAGGCATTTTCTTGATTAATAATTGATGTGGAGAGCTCAGCCCATTCTGAATGGTGCCCTCCCTGGGCTGGTGGTCCTGAGTTGCATAAAAGAGCAAACTGAGCAAGTCATGGAGAGAAGAAAGCCAGTAAGCAGCATTCCTCCATGCCTCTGCTTCACTCTCTCCCTCCAGGTTCCTACCTTGAGTTCTTGCCCTGGTTTTCCTCAATGATGATTTACAACTGTTGCTTTTGGCCACATGTTTATCATAGCAATAGAAAGCAAACTGGGATACTTAACATTTGCACTCAGACAAAGTGGCTTCCATACACCCCTTGACCTGTGTCTTCTCAAGCTTAGATTAGTGGGGTGAATGACATGGCATTGAGATCTTGATTCTCAATGTCCTGCTTGCTGGGGGTGTTGAGTGTCCCCTCTGGTGCTTCTTTGCAGTGTCTTTTTCCTTCTTGTAAGAATTGCCTATCCCACCCTTTTGATTCCTTATTGTGTCTGTAGAAGCTCTTTATGAATACTGGATACTACTCCTTCACTGCGTCCCTGTTTGAGAACTCTGCTTACTTGTGCTTTCTCTATTTCTTTGTTTACTCTGTGTGTGTGCATGCATGTGCCTCAGGATGCACACTAAAGTGAAAGGATAACTTGTGGCAGTGGATTCTCCCTTTCCACCCTTATGTGGGTTGTGGGGATTGAACATAGGTCTTTAGGCTTAGTAGCAAATGCCTTTACCTGAGCTGTCTTGCTGGCCCTGCTTTGGTGAATATCAATTCTTAGCTTAACTCCAGTCAGACTTACTGATTGATTTCTGCTGGGTGAGCTTTATATTCCTCATTAAGAAGTCATCCCAGCCTCAACTGTATTTCCCTTGCTTCTCTACATTTTCTAGTTTTCCCTTTTACCCGAGGTCCTTCATGTGTTTGGAATTGATTTTGAGTATGGAATGAGGCCAGAATCTGCCTTAATTGTCCCATGCGGCCACACAGGTGTCCCAGGAACACTCGCAGCATGGGCCTTCTTTCTTCCCCTACATGTCAGAACACCTTAAAAATCCCAGGTTTCAGGACCTTGGATCTTTCATGACCTACACAGCACTTTCTCTGCTGCCCCCCCTCTTTCTTCCCATTGTGGTTTCTGGCCTATGTGAGTCTCCTGGCAGGCCAGTGTGAGCTTCCTTAAGCATTTATGTGAGGATGGAGTAGAGGAGGGGTAGGGGGTCTGTGCTAATAGCTGTATTAGTCCAGCTTGATCCATTCTTGGAGGCTATAGGAAACCTGGAGGTCAGGTCTGAGCCTCTGCTGTGTCCACACACTCAGCACAGAGGCTGTACACAGATGGCTTGATCTAGTCACTCAGTTGTTGTCTGTCTCCCTAGCTCCTGGGTCCCTGCTCAGCATGGAAGCCATCTTGGCTTGTTTCTCCTAAGATCCTAAATATCTGTTTGTAGGGCTTCTTCCTCTTGTTTCCAGTCTCCTTCCTACTTGGCAGTCTCCTTCCTCTCCTTCACCAACTTCCTTGATTGCTAGCAAGATGGGGGACTCGGGGACAGGATCCTGACACCTTGGAACATAGAGCAAAGGAAGGTCTGTCCATGACGTCCCCAGCGATGAGGCAGAGCTTAGGCCTCTGATGACATATTCCCCAGGCTATCAGCTCCCTCAGTCCTGTGCTCAGCTCTTCCTTGGTGTGAACAGTATTCTAGGCTGGAGACACTGTATATGCAAAGGCCCTGTGGTGGGGTTGGATTTTGTAGATTGGAAAATTCTGTGGCTGAAATGCAGTGAGCTACAACAGAGCTGAGAGAGGGGGAACAGCAAAACATGTATGTGTTGGGTGAAATTAGATGTCAGCTCCTGGAGGGGTTGTGGAGTCTTCATTCAGGCTCAAGAGTGGAATTCTATGGGCCTGGGGCTAAGTAAGCCAGACTTGTTCCACAAACCTTCCCTGTTAGCCAGGCTCCAGTGCAGTCCGGGCTGGGCTGTGACATCTCCCTTGGGCCAGAAATTTAAAGTGTTTGCAGTTTGTAGCTGTCTCTTGTATTTAGAGACTGAAACATCCCAAAGTCATAAATTACCTTGAACTACTTTGCCAACCTCATGTGACTCAGGGCAGTGGTTCTTCTAGGGCAGCTACTTACATAATTGGCTGTATGCAGCCCAGTCCTTTCAGCAAGGCTAGGCAGAGCTGGGCCTGGCAAGGGCACTGGCCACAAAGCACCTGAGGGGCTGACATGGGGAGATGCTGCAGGTTCCCTCAGTGGCTGTCAGCCTCACTGATGTTGCCATGGAAACTTACTCCCTGCAAAGATGTTTTGTGAATTAACTAAGCTGGTACTCCTTCTTATATGGTATGAAGAGGCAGAGTGTGTCTGCTCCAGGGCCTGGATAGCATATTTTTCTGAGGCATCACCCAGCATCCCTTTGTACCTTCCCAAGGATGGGGAGCTTAGTACCATCTGAGACTTCCATAGTGACAGGGTTAGCTTCCTGCTGATTCAGCTCTGGGGACACTGTTGTAATCCAGACATCTGAGACAGCCTGGACAGAGTGGAAGGCAGTTCTAGGGGTCCTGACCAGCTAGAACCAGTCTGACTCCTGCCTTTCTTCCACTACCACAGTCTCTCACATTAGCCAGATGTGAACAAGGTTAGCTGGAGATATCCCAGGCATTGCTGCTGTACTTCAAGCCCACTGAGCCCATGATAATGCTGACATCACATGTCAATACCAAATATGGCAAGAGGGTTGCAGCCCAGTTTTCTGTCTCCCAACAGATCTCCCTTCTTGTCCTAATACAAAAAGGTGACTTGTCATTCTTGGGATAGCAGGGGAGGATGGGAGGAGGTAAGGAGGAAACAGTCTCTACTTGTAACACAGGGTCAAGTTAGAACCTCCAGGGTTCTTTTTGATTTCCTGTGGGGGAAAAAACTCATGTAGTGTTCAAAGCCAGGCTTCAGATCAAATGGGACACTCGAAACCTCCAAAAAGGGACAAAATTATGAAGCAAGTTCTCAGGACACTAGTGATCAAGCAGTGAAGGTCAGTGGCCCCTCACAGGCAAGGAGCAGACACAGTGACCTCTGTTTTGCCATGCATCTACCCTGGAGAGCATCCAGACAGAATCTCAGAAGAGCCAGGCTGAGCTCAGAGAGAGCACTTCTGGGTGGAGAACTGGGCCCCAGAGTCTGGGAAATCCAAGGCAGGAAGGGTCACTCTGAACCACACTCTCTGGGAAACCAAGGGGGAACTGCACAGGTTCACCTAAGAAATAAGCAAATACGTGTGTGTGTGTGTGTGTGTGTGTGTGTGTGTGTGTATGTGTGTGTGAGAGAGAGAGAGAGAGAAAGAGAGAGAGAGAGAGAGAGAAGAGAAGAGAAGAGGAGAAGAGAAGAGAAGAGACTGATTGACTAGATCCCTAGAGCTGAGGAATCTTCTAGATTAACTCTCCCAAAGAAATCACAGTGCCTGGCACTCCGAGAGTGCCAGCCTGGAAAGACCTCAGGATTCACAGAACCTTAGTAAAAGTATTCTGCAACTCTCTCCTGGTGGCAGGAAATGCTGTGCCATGAACTAAGCACAGATGGGTTCCAGCTAGGAATCTTGATGGCAGGACCGCACAGATACATCTGTTTCCACGTCTCACTGTGACAAAGCTCACTCACACTGTAACAGGATACAGGAGCACCAGGCAGGTAAAATGCATGATGTCCATGACCAGGGAGTTTTCAGGCACAAAAAGTGGCAAAACAGTATGACCCATATGAAGAGCAGTTAGTCAGGACCTACCCCAAATGGGCACTGCTGCTACAGTCATTGAAATGGAGGTAATGCTTCTTTCTGTACGGAAATCAACATTTAGGGATTAAAAATACGATGAGATTATTTTAAGACTCAAGTAATCTTAAATAATACAGATGGCCAGTATGATGGCTCAGCAGGTAAAAGTACTTGCCACAGAAGCCTGATGACCTGAGTTCAGGCCCTAGAACCCCCTGTGGAGAGAACCAATTGCCAGATGTTGCCTTGTGACCTCCATATTCATGCCATTCACATGAGCACACACATACGCACATTGATAATAAAAAGGATTATTACAGAAAAAGAGAAAACTAAAATTAATAAGACAGAAAAGGGGGAAAGGTAGATTTAAACCTTATTAATTCATTCCAGAAATCCCATTAAATATAAATTATCTAAGTACTCTAATTTAAAGGTGATGAATTTAAAATTTTTTTTTTGAAACAAAGTTCTAGCTTATGTAACCTTGCTTGGCCCAGAACTCATGCAGACCAGGATGGCCTTGAATTTTCAGCAATCCTCTTGCCTCTGCCTCCCCATGCTGGGATTATAGGCTTGTGCCACCAAGCCAGACCAGAGTAGAGGGTTTTTTGTTTGTTTTTTTTTTTTAAAAAAAAAACAACTTTATACTATCTATAGGATCCAGTCTTTAAGTATAAAAAAGATACAAAACAGGTTAAAATTAAAAGGCTGGAAAATGTGTCATATTAACATTGATCAAGAGGAAGTGGAATAGCTGTATCAAAATCAATTAAAGCAGGGGTCTGGAGAGATAGCTCAGTGGTTAAGAGCACTGGTTGTTCTTCCAGAGGACCCAGGTTCAATTCCCAGCACCCACATGGCAGCTCACAACTGTCTGTAACTACAGTTCTCTCACACAGACAAAACACGAATGCACACAAAATAAAATTAAATAAAAATTCTTAAAACATCAGACTAAAAAGTAGACTTCGGAGATGCCCAGGTATACGGGATATGATTAGAGGTAAAGGTCAGCCTGCGGTTAAGGAGTCAATTCATGCAAAGAAGAATGGCAGTTCTGAAATTTTAACAAGCATTAAACATGCAGGAGGGAAACTGGTAGGAAAGCAAAGCTACAGTTATGTTTTAAGACTTCAGTTCCTGCTTTTCAATTTTGCTAGAATGAATAGAAATCAGCAAAGATATGGAAGATTGGAACAGTACTGCTAACCTGCTTGATGCACTGATTGATGCCCTATCTAATAGTAATGGACTCATTCTTCTTTAGATTGGGTTCATTGAGTTGGGAAGATTTCCCCTAAATGTGGGTGGCACCATCCTGTGGGCTGGAGCCCTGGACCAAATAAAAAGGAGAGAGCAAGCGGAACACCAGCATTCATCCTGCTCTGCTTCCTGACTGCAGATGTCACGTGACCAGCTGCCTCATGCCCCTGCTGCCCTGACCACCCCAGCATGATGGACCACCCCCTCAAACTGTTAGCCAAAATTAATCCTCCTTTGAACTGCTTTGTCAGGTATTTGATCAGAGCAAAACAGCAAGGGTTACTAGACACTACACAATGAAATAAGACTCATTACATTTAAAGAACTCATCAGACAGAGTATGTGCCCTGACCACAATGGAAGAAAATTAAAAATCAATAGTACATGGTACTGTTTGGACATTTGAGATTTTCACATGTTTTCAATTATCTGTAGATCAAAGAAAAAAGCAAAAGAAATAAATTTGAGCTGAATGATAATACAAAATATACTAAAAATGGTAGGGCTCTGGGTTCTTGCTTAGCATGTGCAAAGGCCTTGGGTTCTATTCCCCACACTACAATACAATAATAAGTAAATAAATAAATGTAAAATTGATAGGTTTTCACAATGAGACAGTTCAGAGCACTGAATGTCAATAGTATAAAAGAAAACTGTTGCCAAATCAACAAGCTTAGTTTGCATCAAAAGAAATTTTTATTTGAAAGAATAAATTAAATTTAGAGTAAATAGAAGAAAAAGATTAATATCAGAGTATAAATCAATGAAGCTGAAAAATACAGTTCAATGAAACTGAACCTATTTCTTTTTTAAAATGTTTTTAATTAAAATATGAATATATCATTTTTCCCTTTCCTTTTCCTCCTTCCAGCCCCTCCCATCTACCCACCCCCTTGCTCTGTCTCAAATTCATGATTTCTAGCCTCTGTTTAAAAACAACACACTCTCCTACATATATGAATATGATCTTCTCTGTTAGTCTGTATAATTTTACTTCAGTGGTTCTCAACCTTCCTAATGCTGCAACCCTTTAATATAGTTCCTCGTGTTGTGGTGACCCCTAACCATAAAATTATTTTGTCACTGTTGTGATTTTGCTAATGTTGAATCATAATGTAAATATCTGATATCAGGATATCTGATATATGACCCCTGTGAAAGGGTTATATGACACCCACAGGTCGAGAACCACTGTGTGACATGTATGTATGTGTATGATTTCAAGGCTGAACACTTGGTATTGGATAACCAGTTGGAGGACTCTCCCAAGAGAAGACATTTTCTCCCATCTCTGCATTCCTTAGTTGCCAGTAGTTGCTTGTCTAGGTTGAAGCCCCATGAAACCTCCCCCTTCCATATTAACTCGTTTGTTGGTGTACTTGTTCAGGTCTTGTTTACCCAGCCATGTTATTGGGTCTTTATGAGTGTAGCTTCTCCGACATTTCTAGGAGTTGCATTCTCACAGCAGACATCCTGTTCCTCTGGCTCTAATGATCGTTCTGTGTTCCTTTCCAAGAGGTTTCCTGAGACTTAGGTGCTGTAGATGGGCCACTGTGGCTGGAAGCACACATACTTGCTCTCTACATTTTCATCCATTGTGATTTTCTGTAATAATCTCCATCTGTTTCAAAGAGAAGTTTATTGAGGGTTGAGAGCTACACTTATCTGTGAGTATAAGGATAAATATTTAGAATGCAGTTGGCAAGTAAGCTGGGTTCATAAAGTGGCTGTTGCAGGTTCCCCTCCAAGATCCATGACCTCACTAGGCCTAGGGAGTTAAGTTCCCAGTAGCAGCTATGATTTCCCTCTTGTTGAGCAGGCCTGAAGACCATTTAGAGAGCTATTGGTTACTGCCGAGATATGAGTGTCACTACTGCCCCCTTAGGGTTATCCTGCCATGCTGATCATCATAGACATCAGAGCTGGGTAGGACTATTGACTGCTTCTCTCTTTTGGAAGTTTGCATGGCATCTTATAGTACTATGGAAGCTTGATAATCCTCAGAGAGGCTTTTAGGTCAGATTCAGCTCATATCCTCCATGTTCTGTGTCCAAAGCATATAGTGTCTTACCTTCAACCTCTGAGAGGCAAAAAGCGTAGCTCTTTAGTATTAGTCAACATTAAAATGTTTCTGTCAGACTGATCAAGGAAAAAAAAAAGACACAGATATCCATTCCAGAGATCAGACCAACATAACAGGAGAATGTAGTGGACTTCAAAGTCTAATGGTGGAGGATTCTAAACACATATATGAAGTAAATGTTTAAAAACTTAGAGGGAGCTAGGCATGGTGGTGCATACCTTTAACCCCAGCACTCAGCAGGAGACAAAGGATCTTTGTGTTCAAGGACGGTGTTTTCTATGTAGTAAGTTCCAGGCCATCCAGGACCACACAGTGAGATGTTTTCTAAAAACAACAACAAAACCTGGACCCTATAATGAACTCTTACAGTCAACCTACAGCTGCTGTCACACTTGAAGGGGAAAGACAGAAGTTTCTCCTGAAAACTGGGAACAAAGCAAGCGTGTCTTTCTCCACTGTGAGTCAGTAGATCACCGGAAATAAGGAAGGAAACCAAAGGAGAGAGATTCAAAAGGAAGACGTAATCTGTGTCTATGTTTAGACAGCATGATTGTGTGCCCTGAAAATCCCAAAGAATCTTCCAAAAATAGCTCTGAGAACAAATAAATGAATTCAGTAACATTACATAATACATGATTATTGCAAAAAAATCAATTACATTTCTGTGTAACAATTAAAATTTTTAAATTTGAGCATTGAAATGTCTCAGCAGATAAAGGTACTTTCTTCATAACCCAGAAATCTGAGTTCAAACTCTGGAACCCATGAAAAGATGAAAAGAGAGAACCGACTCCACAAAATTGTCCTCTGACCTCTACATGTACACTGTGGCACATGTGCCTCCCCACCCCCAACACACACATCATGGATTCTAATACTCATGAAATAATAAATGGAAAGGATTTAAAATTCATTAAAAATTATAAACTTATTAAATCAACAATAGCCCTTTGGAAACCAAAATTTAAAAAGCAAATGTGAACTTGGCAGTGGTTTACACTATAATCCCAGCACTCAGGAGCTAGGGCAGAACAATTGCTTGAACTCAAATATTGGAGACCAGTCTGAGCAATATAGTGAGGCATTGTCTCAAACAACAACAACAAAACACTTCTGAGAAAACAACATTCTTATACACAGATCTAGTGGGACATGATCAGGGTCAGTACACTGAAGGCATGTTCTGGTTCTGGGTTTGAATGTGTAACAATGCAGATGAAAAAAATGCAAAAGAGTTGGGGCTGGAAAGATGGCTCAGTGATGAAGAGCAATTGTTGACTCTTGCAGAGGATCCAGGATTGGTTCCTGATACCTCCATGTGGCTCACAACTGTCTGTAACTCTAGTTTAAAAGGATCTAGCCCCCTTCTCTGACCTCCCAGGGCACCAGGCACTCACGTAGTGTACAGACAAAAGAATTTTTTAAAAAGCAAGCTAGCAAAGAAACTCCAGTGATACGGACAGGCATACCATGTGCATGGATGAAATGCAACATACTGTGGGTATCAGTTCTCCCCAGTCATGTTATAGTTGTATATAGTCTAGGTGGAAGCTTCTGGAGTCTAGGTTCCTTCTATAGCAACAAGTGCCAGCATGCCATGAGCTGAAGTTCCCTACCCCACAATTCTCAGAGTCAGAGACTCTTGTAACAAATCCACAGATGAAGGATCTGGAAATGGATGACTATTCTAGGACACAGCTTCAGACCCATGAGTGGGATTTGAAGGAGACTCTGCTCCAAATCTTTCCCCTGGGGTACCAGGCTCCACTGACTGCCTCTGGATGGCTGTCCTCACACCTTCAGATTCCATCCAAGTCACAGTCTGCCACCATAACTCCCAAACATTACAGAGAATGAACATGGGGCTGTGAGTGACAGGGAATACCAAAGTGCCCTCATGTGGGCTGAAGTCAGGGAAGGTTCCTGAGGATTACCTTGAGTGACAGGGAGAGCTGGGGTGGTGTGTTCCAGAAAGCAACAGAGAGCAAGGGCTTCTGTGGAAGCATGTGTGGCATTTTTGAGGAGGACATGTGGATAGGCACTATGCGGAGGATTTGGTGACTAAAGAGAACAAGGCTGGAGTGGAACCAGGCTGCAAATGTTGTGCCAGTTGCAGCAGGGAGCAATGGCCTGTGGTAGGCAGCCAGTAATGCCATCTGAATTCTTTGCTAAGAGTCCTCTGGTTTCTGTGTGGCTTAGGTAAGAAGGCAAGGAGACCCCTTGGTAGCATCTGTGGAACCCTGACCAAACACATAAGGCAGGCCTGGGCAGGATATGGTATGGGTGGTGAGGGGGACATGTGAACTTGGGAACTGTGTTAGTGTTGTAGAATAACTATTCTTGAGGATGGTGCTTAGAGGAGCATGGACCCAAAAGGGTCGAGGAGCTAATGTTCCCACTGGAGGCTTGCCTGGAGTTGTTCTACAGTATAGCGGATAAGCAGTATCTACAGAAGAGCTTCAGTTTTCCCAGGTGTCAAAAGGAGAGCTCAGAGCTTGAGGCACTTGTTGAAATTCACAGATCATCCTGTCAGAGCTGAGTCTCAGAAACCATCTGCTATGTTCACTCTTCCAGAAGGAGAAACTGAGGCTCTGGGACATGGTGGGGTAAGACTTTCCATGGCCGACATACTATCTGAAGTCATAGGAGTCTTATTAGAGTTCATGCTGCTGACTTGATGTGGGCCCCAAGGAGCCTCCGGGAGGCTGGACCCCAAAACAGTTTCTCTGTCCTAACAGACAGGTGACTGAGTCTGTGACTTGGCCCCTATGCTTTGCAGTCATGGCTGTGACCCACCTATAAGAGCTGTCAAGCTCACAGCCTCATTTATCAAGACCCGTCCGGTATGGACAGAGCAGCTGCTAGATAGGGAACCATACTGAACCTGAGGTTCCCACAACCAGGTGGGGCTTGATTGGCAGTGTTCCGTGGACTGCTGTGGTTCTCAGAGCTGCAGCTCTCAATTTAGAAACAAATGGGCCATGTTCCAAAATAACTTTATTTACGAAAGCAAGCTAAGGGTCGTAGTGTTTAATCTCTGATCTGCAAATACCAAATCCTATAATAACCCAGAATCTAATGGAGGGTGCCTAGAGGCTACAGGGCACTCACCTGGATTTGAGATCTTGATCTCCTCCTCACAGTATGACCTTTCTCATCTCTTTGAGCCTGAGTTAGGGATCTGCAATGATGCTCAACCCTATAACTGAGAAAGGCCGACCAGGGGATGTTTACATACCTACAGGCAGAGCCAGTCACTTCTGCTGTGGTGGCCAGGGTTCCTAAAATATCAGCAATTACACAGCCTTGGATTGGGAGGCCCTATGGTGGGTACTGGGTTAGGCCAGCCTTACCTGGTGGACCAGGCCTGGCTATAGCAGCCGTGAGTGTCACTTTCTACTGTGCTGGCCCCCAGTGATACTATTAATGACCGTCACTAGAAGATGTAGGGTGCTGAAATAGACTTGAAATGCTAGCAATGGGAGAGAAATCCTCCCCTCCACTGGACACTGCCTTCATTACCCCCGGCAGTGACCTTTGGAGGCCTTTCTTGGAATCAGCCCGGGCAGAGCCCTCTCGGCTGGGTTTTTATCTTAATCATTTGCTCAGCGGGTGTATATTTGACATGTAATTGTCTTCCTGGGGGAAATTAATTTTCAAGGCTTTGAATAGTCTTTATTAAAATAGAGAGAACAGTCAATTCCTGCATTGCCCCCAGAGCTTGAGGGCACTCAGCGTACCTCTTGAGGGATGCATACACCATGCTGCTCTTGGAGTCGCACAGGGTTGCCAGTCTGTGTGCCTGGACCCACAAGGATATGATTTGAGTCCTGATACTTGGGAATAATCCTGTGTGACTTTGCAAGGCCTGTTCCTTTCTAAGCCTCGGGGTCCTGGAGAACAAAGTGAAGCCTGTTATGTGGGCCTGTACATACTTCAGTACTTCCCGCATTGAGGGCACCAGCTGATGTCCTTGGGACTCAGCCCCATCAGACCATTATTACACTGGCTTCCTCTGCCCCACATATCCTGTATGGAGACCCTGGCAGGTTCAGGTTCTCCCTCCAACCCACACTCAGTGAGTTCCCTCTACTAAGCAGTCAGAGGGATCCTGATAAAACCTGGACAGTCCATGTCTCTCCTCTGTTCCGTACTCTGCGCCATTTCCTCCTAATTCATTACATTGACCTCCAAGACTATAGTCCTTAGTTGTTTTCTTGGTCTCAACTCTTCCTTCCTTCCTCTGTTGCCTCAGGGCCTTTGCACTAGTTGTGACCTCTGTTTCCATATGGCTCCCTCACTTCCTGCAAGTTTTTGTTCACATCTTTATTTCAAGGAGGCCTTCCCTGACCCACTTACCTGCATCTGTAACCTGCTCCACAACCCCACCCCCAGAGGACTGACTACTGTTTACCTTACAGATTTAGTCAGCCCTGGAATGGAAGCTGAGCTCTGTACAGACCTGAACCAGGGTAGGTACTGTGACCATTGTCTCCTGGGCCTAGAAAAGGGGGCAGTTTTATGGGGCTGCATGCCTGTTATATATCCAGCTTGTCACCTAATCTGTCCCCTCGGTGTCAGAGCCAGATTCAGCAGGACTGGCTCACTGTCCCTTCCTGGGTTGTGCTCGGCTGATCCAACACCCAGAAGCACCTTCTTGCTGTGGCCTGGAAATGACAGCCCCCTTCTCTCTGCCTTCTTCAACACCTTGTATGTAATTGGCCCTGTCCCAGAGCAGGCCTCCAGCCTGTCATCTTCTTAAGACACAGTCTACTCTGCAGAAGCTAGCTGCTCCTGCTGGCCAGGCCACCACTTTCCACTGGCCACCGCTCTCCACTGCCCTCTCCTAGCTGGCCTGGACACATCTCAGAACACTTCAGTTTGTGGGTGTATAACTGCTCGAGGTTCCCAGGAAGGACCCTGTGGGAATCAAAGTCCATTCACTGCCCTTTCTCTTTTTATTCAGCCAGTGCTCACCAAGCCCTGGTTCTGTGTCCAGCACTATGTGGCTATCCTGTCAGGACTCACCTCACACGCCCCACAGCCTCACAGTCTGTATCTGTGCAACAAGAATGACAATGACACTGGCTTCCTCACATGGGACACGAGGGACCAGGAACCTACAGAGTTCATAAGGGCAGGGCATGGTTGTCTGTCTCAGGCTTCTATCCACATAGTTTCTGTGGTACCCGTTTCCCTCTGGTTGACTGTGACATAGCATCTAACGTACCTGAGTGTTAGGTGTGTGTTCCAGCCATTTGCTTACCAGAACTGCAGTGGCTGAATGTATGCAGATTGAACACAGGCAGAGGCACCAGGCCTGGGTCTGCTGTTAGGTCCAGGGTAGGTAAAGAGTGAGAGGGGCAGCTGCAGTGGATGTGTGACAGTGTTGATGGCAATGACATGGCCATCCTCTGGAAACTCATGGAATTGCAGGGAACTGGGGGTAAGCAGGCAGGAGAAGAGATTTAAATGTAACTGCTTTCTTCTTACACTCCATTCTATCCAGATTCCAAGTCTGTATTTAATTCATAATGTAATGAGCTAAAGTCCCTGGAGAAAAGAAAATCAGGACTTAACTGGCCACTGAGTTCCACCAACAAGCCCTGAGGGGGTGACCCATTCTGCCTTCTGCCCTTGTCGTCAGCCTCACTTTGAGGGATACCTGAGCAAGATCTCTGGGGGCAGTGGGGCACTGGTGGCAGCCCTGCAGACCTCATATTCGGCTTTCACCGAGGCCCAGCCTGTGCCTGCCTCTCTAGCTCCTCCCTCTGGGTGCACAGAGCCTCACTGCTCTCGCCCTATTCAGCCCCATCACAGACCACAGTCAGGTTTTTCTTCATTTAACGTTAACTCCCTGTGGACTGAGCTGCTCTCTGGAAGGAAAAATAAGTTGATACTGATCAAGGTGTACCACTTGCTAGCCTTGTGGAACAGTAGCTGAGCCCAGAGAGGTTACTTTCCTGCCCAGGGCCACACGGACAGACAGCAGCAGACTGAGCATGTCCCTCTGTCCACTGCCCTCCTGCCTTATGGATTACCTAGTCTTGAGGGTGAGAGGTCAGAGATGAAGATCTCAGGTTTAGGAGGCAGAGAGCCCTCGGCTGAATGTGCCCTTCCCCTGTAGAGCCTCAGTTTCACAATCTGTAAACTGGAATAGTGACAGACACCATTTTATAGTGGTTCTAAGGTTCTAAAGAGGTGGAGAGGGTGGAGAGGGAAAGGGGATCTGTGGTGGTTTAAATGAGAATGTCCCTCAGAACTAATAAATCTGAATGCTTAGTCCCTAGTTGGTAGAGCTGTTTTGGAAAGGAGTAGGAGGTGTGGCCTTTTTTAGAAGAGGGTGTCATGAGGGGGTGGGCTTGAAACCACTCAAGAGGTTTCAAAAGCCCATTCCAGCCACCCCCGCAATCTCTGCCTCCAACCTGCCCAAGTTGTGAATTCCCAGCTACTGCTCTAGCACCATGCCTGCCTGCCTGCCTGCCTGCCGCCTTACTACCCACCATGATGGTAATGGACTCACCCTCTGAAACCATAAGCAAGCCCCCCTCATTAAATGCTTTCTTTATAAGTTGCCTTGGTCGTGGTGTCTCTTCACAGCAAGAGAAAAGTAGCTAAGACAGGGTCTGAAGGTCACTGCTGCTGCAGACTCTAGCTGGCTCAAGCAGCCAGGTCCCTCAGCAGAGTAGCTGGCTGCAGTTCCATGTGCTCAGTGCTTCACAGTGTCCCTGTGCCAAGGGAATGTCTTCTAAGGGACAAGGAGCAGAGCCAGAAACTGTTTTCACAGCTGTGGGGTCAAGCAGCAAATCACTAGGGATGTCCTCTCACTGCCCAACAGAGCCCTGGAAGATTGGAAAGGCCAGGCTTAGTGAAGAGGATGAAGCCATGGATGTTTCTTCCTAGGGGGAGGTTAACAGAATGTCAACATGCCTGTACCATGTCCCCCTTACCCTCCAAGTTTGGGCTCCATTGTCAGGTTCATCACACAGATGCTGGCCAGACTGCTTTGCTCCTTCCTCTGCACCCATGGGGAGCCAGGCTGTGCTGGACCACACTGAAGAGAACCCCGGCTTCTGTCCACATCAGACTGTTGTCTGCTTTGTGGATATATGAAAGGTTTGGCATTTATTTCCTAAAAAGCAGCAACACTGGAAAAATAAACCAGCTTTGTTGGCCTTTCTTAAAGTGTGTCTTAGTGTTTGCATTGCCAGAACAAAATACCAGAGGCTCAGTAACTTAGTAACTAGTAAACCCCTCAAAAGGTTTCTAGGGGTTTACCAGGCTAGATTCTGGCAGCAGAAGGTCCCGCTAACATGGCACTGGCATCTTTGTGAGGGTGTCTGACTGCATCATAGCATGGAAAAGAAACAGAAAGGGAGACAGCCATATGCAGGAAGAGGCAAAGCATGAGTGGCTTCACTTGAAGCAACCTATGGTGTGAGAGCTGACAGAGACGCAAGAAGCCCCGGAGAAACACGATCCGTTGTGAGGGTCGCACCCCCATGACTCCTACTCTCCTATCAGGCCTCACCTCCTGAGGGCCCACCAGATCAGTGTTGCCCTGCTAGGGACTAGGCATGCAAACCTTTGGGGGCAAACCACATCCAAGCCCTAGTAAACCCACTTTGTAGTTTATTACTGTCTCTAGATTGTATTGTGAATCATATGGAGATGGGGTAAAGTCATCTAACATTAGGGAATGTGACACCAGACATTCAGCCAATTTGCTTTGCTCATTCTTGATCATCAAATGATCTTTGGATTATCATCAATATCTATATCTACAAAACTATATAGTTAGTTAGTTGTTAGTTTAGTTATTGAGATAGGGTCACACTGTATAGCCTAGAACTTGCTAAGTAGACCAGAGTGGCCTGAAACTCACAGAAGTCTGCCTGCCTCTGCCTCCCAATTGTTGAGATTAAAGAAATGTGCTTCCACATCTGGCTGTTTATTTATTGTGCACACACACACACACACACACACACACACACACGTTTGCATATGTGTAGGTCAGAGGACAATTTGCAGGACTTGATTCTTTCCTTCTACCATGTAGGATCTGGGGATGGAACTCAGGTCATCAGGCTTGATGGCAAGCACCTTACCTGCTAAACCATCTTGCCAGCCTAAGTTATTTATTTTTAATGTGTACAGTAACCCTGTAAGTGGTGTACTCCTGCAATGCCATCACTTGGGAAGCTGAGACAGGAAGATTTAAGAGTTCAAGGCCAGCCTAAATTATAGCAAGCTTGAGGCCAGCCTACATAAAACTCTGTCTCAAAACACAAAAACAAAACAAAACAAAAAGTGTGCACACACACACATACACACACACACACACACACACACACACACACCAAAACCAAACCAAAACAAAGCAAAAACCACCACCACCACCACAACAACAGCAGCAGCAACAACAACAAAAAAACAACACTGTAAGCTAACACCGTAGCAGAAACAGGTTTGTAGCTGAAGAAACTATATTTGAGATCCTTCCTTCCCTGTGGCTCTTTTAAATACCATGACCACAACAATTACCATTTTAGCTGGGCATGGTGTGTGCATCTATAATCTTAGTACTAGGAAGGAAGAGACAGGAAGATCTCATGTGTGTGAGCAGCCTGGGCTACATAGTGAGACTGTATCTCAAAAGGAAGCAGGGAAGGGAAGGAGGAAGGGAGGGAGGGAGGGAGGAGAAATGAAATGAAAAAGGCAGTTTTACCCATATTTAAGTTCAATGGTATGATAGTTAATATTGTCAATTTGATAGGATCCAGAATCACCTTGGGCAGATCTGTGAGGAAGTTTCTAGATTACGTTGAGATGGGAAGATTCACTCTAACTGCCAGACTGCATAAAAAAGAGGAAACAAGCTGAGCACCAACCAGCATTTCTCTCTCTGCCCTTGGTCCACATGAAAGTTCAGTTTTCCTAGCACAATTCCTGTGGACTGTCTTTTCCTTCCTGAACAGTCTCATAATCTGTCAGGAGTCACAGACTCTGTTTTCAAGGGTTTCCTTGTTTCTTTTGCTCTAAGCTGCACTGGCCACAGACACACCTGTTTGCTTGTGTATTGTCTGTGGCTGCTTTCTAGAGAAACTGGGGGATCAGAGCCAAAAGAACATTTGGCTTCCAAAGCCATGAATATTGTCTTTACCATCCTGCCTGGCCCCATCTGCCCATGCTGGGCCTGTGCTCCTCAGCCATTCCAAGCCCAATCAGCAGGTGTTTAGCACCATGGTGCCTTCCTCCACAGCTGGGAAGGGGTCAAAATATCACTATAGCCTTCCTCTATACCCTAAGGGCCCCAGCCTTGTAAAGACTCCCCTTCCCTCAGGGTCTGTTGGAGGTTGGTAAAGCTCTGACAGCATCCTGGAGTGCCCTGATGCCCCAGATGTCAATTTTTAGTTGTGAAATTGGGGGAAAGGTGGGGGATAGGTCCAGGGTAGGCATCCAGGAAGTGGGGCAAAGACACTGGGAACTCACCGAGAGGAAGAGGGGTTTACTGTCTAACACTGGAAGCTAGATAGATGTGGAAAGCCACTGCTGTGCTCAGAAGTGAGCGCAGCCTCCTCAGGAAGCCCACCCTAACCACTCTGGACAAACTGTGCTCTATGGTACCTAAGGCTGGCAGAGCCCCATTGTCTATCCCCCATCTGAGCATGGTAACCCTCACTCATGCGCCCCTCAGACTGGGCAGGGACCTCGCTGGCTGCTTACAGCTACCAATGGTTTTGCAAGCCTGTTTTGCAGTTTGTATAAGAAAGTTGGGGACTTGCAAGGTCACTGTGAGTCCATTTTCTGTTACTCTTACTGAATGATTGGTGCAACTGGGAAATTCATAAAGAAAACAGGCTTACTGGGGCCTCTAGCAATACTCCCAGAGCAACACTGCCAGAGAAGGGGAGGCTCTGGGGGCCGCCAGCCATTCCTTCCTTCACCATGATGCCAAGCAACAGCTAGGTGCCTCCCTCCCTCGGCCTTCCCATTTAACGTAATAAGTAAGGGTCAAAGGCCCAGGCCAGGTGGTGTGGGAGTCCCTCGCTGTACTGTGAATAGGTCTGCTGGAGTTAAAAGGTTATATTTAGACCCAGCTATAGGGAGCTGAACTGAAACCCTGGGGGACAGAAGTAAGAGTGGAGGGTCATTGGTGCCATTGTGTCTTGGTGTACCTCACTAGGCAGCCCATGTCTCTTGGCTCTTATCCTTCTGTTATTCCATAGCCAACCACTTTCAGTTTGCAGGTGACAGTGGGATTCAAAGTCGCCCAGGCTATCAGAGTGGGCTGTTCCTGAGGCTTGCTTTTTAGATGAGTTCATGGAGATCAGTGAAAAGTCTTGGGTTTAGGGTTCAAAGAGGACACTGAGGTAGACTGGCTTCTTGAAAAATGAGACCTATTAGACGTTATTAATGCCATAGACAGTCAGACAGACAGCAGCATGGGGGCTCTGAGGAGAGTCTAGCTCCATGTGGCAGAGCAGGAGTCCCTTCTTCTACGTTTCAAAGGAAAAGACTGTGCCACATGATTGATGAAGAGTCTGTGGTACTTATTGCAAGCAGTTGAGCTGTCTCTGATTGCTGGATGGCAGAGGGATAGAAGGGGTCTTACATTTCAGGGAATGAATGTGTGACCTCGAGGACATGGGGGAAGTAGGGAGGAGAGCTACTTTAGTTAATATGCATCCATCATATGGGGTGAATCACATAGTCTGGTAACCTGGGGCCTGTACACAGAATCAGCTACGAGGGTGGGGAGAGACACAGCTCAGATGGCCATGGCCTGAGCAGCAGCCTGGTCTGCGTTATCTTAACTTGTCCAGCGGCTGAGGTAGGAACATTGGTCCTCACTCTGCATCTGTCCAAATATTGGGCCCCATGGTACTTCATAGTGGGATCACATGGCCAAACCAAGCCACTACCTAATGGCTAAGGAATGAAAAACAGAAAGAGAAGGAGTGGCATTACATAGTCCCTGTATGGAGCCACACTCTTAGTGACCATCAGGCTTCATTCTAGGTCCCACCTCTAAGTTTTCAACATTCCCAACATTATCCAGTAAGGACCACACTGGAACCATTATGACTTTGGAGACTTTCCAGAGCTAAACAGTTGGGTCCACTTCAACTAAATCTAAGCCCCAGACTGCTGGCGTTGGATGTGGTGCGGCACCCAAGTAACTGTGTGGCAAGGCCTATAGTAGAACTGGTGTAATGACTTTGTCTGGATACCTCTGTTACAGTCATTTAGCCCATGTATGGACTTTTTTAAATTTCAAAATATTTTAGATTTACAGGAAAATCAAAGCAGTAGTACAAACAAGAACAACAGCTCCCATGTGCCTAGACCATTTCAAACTCCAGGTAAACAAACTTCAGCTCAGTGTTCAGAACTGCCCTGTGGTTGGCTGCAGTCTCTTCACCTGAAGCAAGAAAACCACAGGGCAATAGTGTCCTTGGCAAGTGGCAGAGTTTGGATTTGAACCTTGGTGGTGTGGGCCCCATATGTCACATGCGGCCCACCTTGGTATCATGATTATTTGTGTTCTGTATTTTACATTCCTAATGCTAAAGAGCCTGGGGCCTGTGGGAGGGAGTAGATGCTCAAGGCACCCATGCCCTTCCTTCCCTAGGTGCACAGTCCCTCTTGTCCCCTGTGAATGCATTTACCATGCTGTCCCCATGTATGCCAGCACCTCAGGAACTGTCACTCCTCCTGCTCCTCAATCTTTGACTCCCCGAGGAATATGCTTTGCCCATACTCCGGGCATCAACTTTCATGCTGGCATTGGCCCTGCAACAGCTGCTTGTGCCATCAGTTTAGTGTTGGCATCTGTGGTCAAGACTCTGAAGGATGGACATGTTTGAATTTGAAGGAATTCTTGTTATCACCTGCATTCCTTCCTGTGTCTACTGTATTGGCTTTCTGGACACTTCCTGATTGAGGCCGTGCCCTACAATCCAGCAGAGTTCCAGCAAGCATGGCACCAGGCCTGTTTTACTTATGAGGTGTGAGTGGTCATGTGATGCACAGTCCTTATTCAAGGTGTGCACATGCTCAAGCACTGCTTGGCTTTTTCCAATTTGCCTCCCCCCCCCTTTTTTTTTTTTTTTAAGATTTATCTATTTATTATGTATACAGTGTCCTGCCTGCATGTATGCCTGCACACCAGAAGAGGGCAAAAGACCTCATTAAAGATGGTTGTGAGCCACCATGTGGTTGCTGGGAATTGAACTCAGGACCTCTGGAAGAGCAGCCAGTGCTCTTAACCTCTGAGCCATCTCTCCAGGCCCCTTTTTGTTTGTTTTGCTTTGGTTTTTCTGAGACAATCTTACTATGTTGTCTTGGCCTCAGACTCCTAGGCTCAAGCAATCTTCCCACCCCAGCCTCTCAAGTAGCTGGAACTTCAGGTGCTTAACCTCCCAATATGGCACACACTTGCCCTTATCAACTGCTGTGTTTTGAAGCCCTGTTATGCTAATAAGTTCAAAGAGGTCTCCAGCAGGATTTCTACCTGGAGTTGCTCAGCTCCTATTCCAGACCCTGATGGGTGAGGCACTTTACTCCAGGGGCCTCCCCTCACATCATCAAGGCTGGCTCCCTGCATTGTAGGAACTCTCTGGAGGTCATCTGTGGAAGGGAGGAGGGTGCTGAGAGACCTAGCGTTCAGTGAGGAGCCTGCAGACGGCAGCCTGTGGAAGCGCCAACCCGGCTGATGTCTGGGCAACGTGGGCGTCCATGTGGACTGAGTCAAGATGTGCATACATTTTCACCCATAATTCTTCTGCCCAGAATATTCCTGAAGTAAACTCTCAGAGACTAAAGTTAAGCAAATGTCTTATATCATTGCTTTATGACTAAAAAATGTTGGCAATGGCCTTGACATCCCAAAATAGGGGCTTTGCCTTATAATGTGCATTATAACATATGTAGAGAGGAACCATTAAAAATCAGGGTTGTGGAGACTTGAAAGGTGGCTCAGCAGTTAAGCATATGTACTGTTCTTGCAGAGGACTTGAGGTCTGTTCCCAGCACCCCATGCTGGGCAGCTGACAACAGCCTATAATGACAGCTCCAAGCATTCAAATGCCTCTGGTCTCTGTAGGCATCTGCACTTGTGTGCACAAACCCTTACACAGACAAGTATTCATACACACAATTGGTTGGGCATGTGTCACATGCCTGTAACTCTAGTGCTTAAAATCTAGGGCCAGGAGGAGTGCCATAAGGCCAAGGCCAGGCTGGTCTGTATAGTGAGTTCTAGGCTAGCTATGGCTGCTTAGTGAGAACTTGTCTTAAAAGAGAAAAATAATGGATTTTTTTTGTTTTGTTTTGTTTTTGTTTTTTTAATGAGGCCAAAGGGTACTCCTGAAACAATGGGTAATGGGAGATGCATAGCTGCCAAAAGCTCAGGTGTCACACCACCAGGCCAGGACAAATGCCATGGAGGCGGCAGGCTCTAGGTGGGAGCTGTGGGTGGTTTGGGTTTCTTAATGACTTTCTGTCAGTTCTGTACCACACCTCCCATGTGTGTAGGTCAAAGAACAACCTTAGGTGTCATTCCCCAGGCACTTTCTACCTTACTATTTTAGATAGGTGTTCTCACTGACTTGGGGCTCATCAATTCAGCTGGATGGGCCATCCAGGTTCTAGAGAGCCACCTGTCTCTGCCTCCCTAGCATTGAAGTTACAGGCATATGACATGATGCCTGGGTGCTGGGAACTGACCTCAGGTCCTCATGTTAGCATCCTCATTTCTGTTTTCTGGGTCTAGACATGCATAAAGCATTGGAGTGGCTTGAAGCACTGGTTCTCAATGCCCACAGCTCAGCACAGGGCTGGCCACGTGGGTGTGGTGTGATCTTGTTCAGTGCTGCAAGGAGAGAACAGAATGCTGTAGGTCCCCATCTTTCTGGTCAGATTCTGAGGCCAGCTGATAGAGCTAGGAACCCCATCCCATGCCCATGGCCTCAGACATGAACCAGAACACTAGAGCTGGAAGCCGGGGTTTGGGTGAGCAGGACCCTAGGTTTAGGTGGCCACCAGCAAGGCCAAGACTGAGGAAATGGCATCCAGTGCGTGGAAAGAGAACAGAGACTGCCAAGACACAATGGGGGGCTTTACCAGCCAAGTGTCCAGCACTCTCCTTTTAAAATTCAGTGTTGAAACAAGTCTAATCAAATCCATAACACATCCCATAACTTCTTTGTGGCTTCAGCAAGTGACTTAACCTCTCTGAATTTCTTCAAGTGAAATGTAGGAAAGTCAGCGAATTGGTCCCTGGGAAGATGAGGCACAGCAAACACCTAGTGGAGCACGCTGTCCAGTCGGCTGTGGTGGCCATAGGGCAGAGGTCAGATGGATGGTCACATGTCTGCTTCCTTCACTTCTCTGGATGAACTAAGGAGGACCAGGCACTCCAGGTTGCAAAAGACATGAATTCACTCTTTTCTGGTCAGGACTGGCTGGTCCTGGCTGAGTGTGGGGTGGTGATGCCCCTGCCTACCTAACCCAGCAGTCCTGTGGGGTTTGAAGGTCCCCTGCACTCTACTGTTGGTGCCTCAGCCCTGACTCTTCAGCTGGGTGTCCTGGCATGCCACTTTACCTCTCTGGTTCTCTGTTTTCCTCTGGTGTGGAGGATCTAGTCCTTCCTCCAAGGTTGAGAGGACAGTGGGGCACAGGTGTGGGGGCGTCCAGATGGCAGAGCCAGCTGCTCTTTGGTAACAGGAAAGTAATGGTGTGGCTTTAAACAAATTTGCCATTCCCTGGCCAGAGAGCCAGGAGCCTGTGGTCTGCTTCTAAGCCTGAGGAGGAAGGAGGACATGATCTATTGGTGCTGCTGAGTACTGAAGGGGGGTTAATTAAAAAGGTGGCTGGAAGATGAATTTCTGGAGACACAAATTGGAAACCAGTGGAAGCTATTGATCTGCTTAATGGGAAGCCGATGGAGTTGGAACAGGCAGTGGCCAGGCTGAAGGCAGGCACGTGGATAAGTCCTTCCCCTCAGCTGCCTTCAGAGGCTGGGGGCATGGGCAGGAGGATTGGGGCAGGGCCCATCCTGACACCTCGGTAGGGAGCACAGAGACCCATCCCAACCCCTTGTTACCTCCAATAGCCTGCTTTTGACAAGGTGATGAATCTTCATGTTTAGCCCCTGTCATCTGGAAGCTCCTGATTCCTGGGGTAGTGGGAAGGACCAGGGAGGGAAGGATGAAGGCAAGTGTGGCAGACGTAAGTTCTCAGTGCTGCAGGCAGACCATAGGGACCAAACAGACCCTAGCCACTGCCCTCCAGGCTCACATGTGTAATGTCAGTAAAGGCAGAGAGCAGGAGACCCCATGGCTGCAGGTACCAATGGCAACTCAATCTGAGGCATCTGCCATTCCCCAAATCCCTAGTACCCTGACCAGACAGCAACATGGTGAATTGCTACCTGCCTACCCTATGTTCTCCAGAGCCCTGAAATGGGCAGGATCCAGGCTTCACAGCAATCCTCCGAGACAGGGAAGGGGCTGCAGCATGGCTGGAGTAGAGATGGCCTCCTCCCCTATTCTCAGCTGGACATATGCTCACAAGACAGAGCTTGCAGGTGAAACTTGCTCCAGGGAAGAAGGCCACTGCTTGTCTCTGTGTATAGGCTCCCAGACTTCATAGGGTTTGTCTCTGAGACAGAACTGACAGGTGGCTGGGCTCTGTCAGTGTCCCTCATATACCCCTTAGCCTGTCTTCCTTTTCTCCCTTACCCCTCGGGTCCCCTGTTAGAGTCTGATGTTCCTTGCAGATAGACCTGCCCACCTCCCCTGCCTGGCTGTCACCTACTGGGACTCCACTATCAATTCCCTCCCTCTGGGCCTCCCTAACTCTTATCTGCCCTTCCAGCAGTAGAGGGAGCTTTTAAACACTAAATCACCCTGTCACTTTCTGGCCTAAGACCCCCCACATAGCTTGCTGCTGCAGTTGGTATAATGCCAAACTTCCTTACAGCCTCCCAGTCTTGCAGGCTCACACCGGTGGCCTCCCAGCCCCATGGTCTCCCAGCTCTCGGCCTAGCCTGCCTCCTTCCTCACCTCCTTTTCCTCAGTTGAGGCCCCTCCTGCCAGCACACCAGCCTCCATCCTTACGACCTTTGTACCTGCTGTTCCTGCTGCCTAGACCACTGTTGCCCAGGTCTTCCCATGTTGGCTGACCTTGTTCAAGTCTCTGCTAAGGCTTCTGCCTCATGGTGGCCCTCCCTGATCATCCCTCTGAGCCTCCACAGCCGACGGAACCCCCTCTTAAGGCATCTTTTGCATGCACTTGTTCATTAGTTTTCTGTCTGTCCCTCTTCCTGCTCAATCCCCAGGGCCAGGGTTCAATAAACACTTGTAGAATGAATCAATAAGCAAATGCAGATCTGCAGGAATTCTGCTGGGAAGGAACCTGGCTTGTTTGCAGCCCTGGACCCTAAAGCAGCCACCAGTACTTGGTGGCACTGTGCTGAGTCCCCAGCTCTGACCTGAGAGTCTGCATCCCTATAGCCTCCTCAGCCCCTGGCTCCACCCAACTCCAAGCTTCAGAGACAGAGTTGCCAGAGATGTCCTGGAGATCACCCATGGGTGAATGAGAGGAAAGCCCCAGGATGCTGACTCCTACAGAAGTTGACACTCTTCCCTCCCCCAACATTGAGAGGCATATAGGCCAGAGGATACAGCATGTGCAAGGGCTCCTGCTTAGGAAGAGTGTTGTGTGGAAGAGATGAAGGAGCCTGCTAAGCCTATTTTAGAAGGAGGGACAGAGGGAGACAGAGAGGGCTGTGCTCTATTCTCTGTTCTGTCCCAGTGAATGACAGACTGAGAACGTGGACACTTTGCCACGCCTATCACTCCCTTGCTTCTGTCTTTGTTGTCTTCTGCAAAGCCCACAAGATCTTCCCATGGGTCACTGTGCAAAACCTTCCAAGCTTCACCCAGAGTACAGGCCAAGTCTTCCATATCATCTACCACCTCCTCACCTTTCCTCCAGTTCTGCTCTTAACCCCCTCTGTCGGGTTACCTTGGCCTTCTGCTGTCCCTGGAGCACTGCAGGCATGTCTCAGGGCCTTTTCGTTCACTCTGCCCTCTGCTGGTACACCACCTAGGTGTTGATGCATGTTCTGCTTTTATGGGCCACGGAGGGTGGGCAGGAGTTGAAGGATGGGGCTTTGATACAGTGATGCCAAAGAGACTTCCTGCCATTTGGAGACCATGGTCAGAGACCCAGAGCTCTGTCTGCTGTGTTAGAGTCACCTGCTGGGAAGAGAGCCCGTCAGTTCCTATGGGACCTTCTCAAAGCCACCTTCACTTTTAGGGTGGTGGCAGCTTTTAACTACAGCCTAAAACGTTCATCTTGCTGCTTTGAGGTGATGGAACTCACGGCCTGTGACCCTGCTTACCCAAGCCACTCACAGCAGCCATGTGGAGACTAACACTGTGCTCTACATCTACGCATAGGTCTTTGCAGCCCTTGCTTGTCATTTGTGGGACACAGCAGGTGTGGGACACAGTTGGTGGATTACCTCTTTTAGTCTTAAAGCTTGGCTCCCTGGGAACCTCTGCCTGACCCCTGTTGTCTTTGTCCTTGATGTACTGGTCCCTGTCTGGTGTCTGAAGAGGTTGTGTGGTGACAGCATGACTGGTTCCTAATCTACATCCTATAGTATGGCTGTTGATAGTGGGTAATTGAGAGGATTTTAGTGTATGTACAAGGAGAATCTTCTCAGGCCAACGTTAGAACCTTCTCCAAAAAAAAGAAACCCCTGGGCCTAGGAAACAACTTTCTTTGTGGATTTGACTGTTGCAGGAATTTAATAAAAATAGAGCCTACTACTCTGATCTTCAGAGAAGGTTTCTCTCATGGTATGTGGTATGAGGTTTAAAAAAGATTTATTTATTTTTAGTTTATGTGTATGGGTGTTTTACCTGCATGTGTGTCTGTGAATACATTCCAGGAGACCATAAGAGGGTATTGGATTCCCCTGGAACTGGAGTTACAGTCATTGTAAGCTACCATGTGGGTTTTGGGAATCAAACCTGGATCCTCTGCAAGAATAAGAAGTACTCTTAACCACTGGGCCATCTCCATTAACCACTGAGCTCCGTGATGTGATTTTTAACTCTTTATTTCCCCTAGCTCAGGTCCTGCACGGCTGCCCCCACCTCAAACACCATTCCTTGATGTCTCCATGGCTCTTTTCCTGCCTTCTATGCCCCTCCCATCCCAAATACTTAATTCTTACTAGATTTTAACTTGTATGATTCCTTGTTGGTACTGTTGCTAGTTGGCCTCCCTGAATAGTCAGGGATTTGGTCTTATCCTCCATTCTGTCCTCAGTGCCCAGAAAGATGACTGTGCATAGTGGTACTTCAATTAATGGTTGAGTGAGTGAAGAGATTCTGGGGTTGTCTGGAACCCCCTTTGTTCTGACCCAGCCCAGGATGCAGTGAGGCCATAAGCCTCACTGTGGACATGAAGGACATTCTGGGGTTGGCTCAGGGATGCTCAGCTTTGGTCTCCAGAGCCTGCATGGATTTGGAACTGCAGACTGAGCCCCTTCAGGAAGTATAGTGTACAGGACACTAAGGCAGATGGACACAAAGAACAGATTTGCCCAGCTTCCCAGTGACAAACGGCGGGTGATGAATGTTGGGTCTGTGTGTTATTCATCAGTTTAAAGTTGACTGCACAGCCAGAGTGATTCCGGGGCGGGGGATGCTCCCCTCCTTCTTCCTCATCAATCATCAGCTCTGCAGGCAGCTACTGAAGTGGAGAGAAAGTGGGGCTGGAGAAATAAAGGGCCTTCAAGGCCCAGTGATGTTTCCTTAGGCCTGTGACCTAGGAGTGGGATGGGCATGCAGAAGGGCTGGGCCAGTTCCCAGAAGATTGGGGCTCCAGCTGCAATGCAAGGGGAGCCTTGTGATGGGTCTGGGGGGTGCACAGCAGGTAGCCAGGCCAAGACCAGCCCCAAGCCGTGGACTGAGATATGGATTGAACTCAACTCTACCCCCAAACATTGTGAGGAGTGAATTTTCTTGCCCTGACTTTATTTTATTCTCTATGGCCAGCAGCCAGGGTGTCCTTCCAGGGTCTCGGGGATAGAGGGCATCCCAGGACATTGCCTGGCATGGGAGAGGGAATTCTGTTAGGGTGATCTAGCTGTTGCACACAAAAGCCCTGTGCCTGTGTAGGAGTGTGGCAGGGCTAAGACTGAAATAGCTCCTCCTTGCTGGACAGTCTTCTCAAGTGGCTGTGCCTTTGCACAGGCTGTTTCCCCTAGGAATATGCTTTCTTAGCTCCCACTCCCAGAAAACGTTTATACACCTTTTAAAACCCACCTCCCATAGCACCTCTGTGGTCTTCCTGGTGATAAGTCAGCATCCTGTCTTCAGTCTGGATTCTTGCTAGACTGAATCCCTGGTGGGAACATCCATGCCAGTTACCTAGTGTGATGGTAATCGGTTCGGTTGAACGACTAAGTGAAGGAGAAGGTAACTTCATGAGTAGGTCTTCCATACTTGCCCTTGCTTTGAGGTCATTTAGAGACCACCTTTCCCACATCTAAGACACATTTGTGTCTCTCATTGTCCAGGTCAGACAGTTGGTACACAGTTGGTGCTCAATAAATATTTGCATGGATGAGAAGAAAACAGGGTCTGAAGGCTGAGCCCACTCTCAGGAGGTTGGTACACACCTGCTGCTCAGTAGATGTCTGCACAAATGAGAAGAAAACATGATGATGGCAGGCTGAGCCCACACTCAGTAGGTCCCACCACTAGTCAGGGATGCTCCGGGCATTTCTGCCCATTGCTTTGCCTTATGATAGCTGGTATCACAGATGTGGCCCATGAGGCAGAAGGTCCAGGGAAGTGAGAGCCAGGGTGAGAACTGTCTAACTGGGAGCTCTGAGAGCTGCCTCTGTCCCCATGAGCCTCCTAGAGATGGAAATGCAGTGCAGAGCACGGCCTTACTCTGGCCTCCCCTCCAGTCTCCCTCCATGCAGCTGGCTCAGCACTTTTCCTTTGGGGCTGCAGACACCCCACCTTCCCAGCTCCTCCAAGTGCAGCTGCAGCCCCTCCCGCCCTGCCAATCAGACTCCCATTGTCTCCACATCTGCCTGTGCTGCAAATTGCCAGCATGAGTCTCCATCAGCATCCTCCATGGGAGGACATCCCAGCTCTTTTCCACAGTACCAGTTCCTAAAAGACTGGTGATTGCATCCTCAGTGTCCCGCCAGGCCTACCCAAGGGGAAGGCTAAGGAAAAAGCCCCAGGTGTCTGTGGAGCGGGGTGAGGCAGTGATGAGCACCCAACAGGAAGGGGTTGTGGCTGGAGATAGTTCTGGGTGCATTGAGTAGGGAACATTTAGGAATGTCCTCTGCTCCATCTTTCTCTTCTGGTGCTGCTCTAATGTAGCTCATCAGAGATGCATTACCAGAGGGCCAGGCTCACTCCAAAGGCTCTGGCCCAGGAAGTCCAGAGAGACCCAAGAGGGTGCAGTCCCCCAAAGATCTCATGGTGATTAGGGACCAAATACACACAGTACTCAGGCCCCAGTGGGTTGCAGGAAGAACAAGGACTGGGCTGCACCAGGGTCAGCTCCTGGGAGGCAGTACAGCAGTGGTCAGGCTGGCCGAAGGAAACCTCCAGACCTGCTTTTCCCTGTAGGGTATAGCTGTTAAGCACTGTGAGCCAGGAATGAAGTGTAGAGGGAGGGAGGGTGCTCGGAGGAGGTTGGCCCCAGATCCTGACCTGGGCTCAAACTCACTACACACCTACATCACCGCTAGGTAATGAGCACTGCCAGCCCTCAGAACATGTTGCACTTAGCCCAGGATGGATGGGTGTTACTGAGAAGCCTGATAGATGCTAAACTCCAATCTCCTGCTACCCTAGAGTCCCAGTTTAGATCCAAAGAAGTTTAGTACTCTTTGAAGGTCACACAGCTGAACAGGCCCCACAGGGCTCCACAGAAGAAGGACCAGCAGCTGACAGTTGAGGCATCCAGTCAACCTGGCTGTGACCCCCATGACCCTCTGCCTAGCAGTATGCAGGTGGCCAGACCCCTAACCCCTCAACTTTGTTTCTGCATCTGTGCAGTGGGTCAGTAGTGGATCCTTCCTTGCTGGGCCATCCATAGGAAGTGCCTAGCACAAGCCTGCCACAAGGTAGGTCACAGGAGCCAGACAGGATCTTGGGCTAGGATGATCATGTTCAGGTGAGAACAGAATGAAACTCCAGGAACTCCAGCTCCCATTTCTGCATCTAGCAAGCCCTTTGGGCTCATAGGTGAGCACACTGAGCCACTGAGCAGGGGTGAGACTGTGAGGTAGCTCTTCTAGCCTATAGTCCTGCAGGTGTCAGTGGGAGCCTTGGTCTAAGTTCAAAGGGCATTGGAGGTATTATCCAGAGGAGCAAATAGTCAATCCATGAGTCTTCAGACTTAGCTGATGGGATCAAAGATGATGTCACGGTTGGTACCATCTGAGATCCCATCCTTGCTTGCTTCCCTGTCCTCATTCTCAGGAAGTCTATAGCTTAATGAGAAGGTGGCCCCTGTCCTCCACAGCCAAACTTCGGAAGCCCAGCATCCAAAAGATCCTGCTCGGAATGCTTCTCATTTGCCAGACTTAGATCATCCCCCATCTCTGAGCCAATCACTGAGCCCAAAGGGGATGGAGGCTTTAGCCAGGCTGGAGAGATGTCAGGCACATCTTGAGCCTGCAGGGGGCAGCTGGGACCAAGAGAGTGACCCAACTGAGTCCTTGGATTGGACATGGCAAGAGTTCTAAGTATCAGGGGCCTGGAAGGATGCCGGCAGAAGATCCACCACAGCTGGAGCCTGGATACAGGCAGAGGATCCAGCCATGGCTACCTACATAGTCTTCAGTGCCCATATCATAATCACTAGGCGTCAGTGCTTCCCTGGGTGCCCTTGGCCATGTGCTCCATACAACCTGCTGGATGAACTAGCCTCCAGTGGGGCAAAATTACATCATCTATGGGCCATCCTGAGCAGCCTTGCCCTCCCAGGTCTCCACTCATAGGATCTGTCCAGGAAGAAGCCTCTCATCCCAAGGTAGGAGGGCTAGCTGCTTTTTTTGTGGTCTTGCCTTATGCATATGGGGCGCAGGCTTTCCAGCTCCAAGGACCCACTGGATGCCTATAGGCAGGCAGGAATGGAAGCCTCCAAGTCCTCTGTGTCCCTAAGCCTTGCCGGTCTTAGGAGTTGTGAGGACAGAAGTTCTGACTATCCACCTGGGGCCGTCTAGGCCATTGGTTCTCAACCTGTGGATTGAGACCCCCACAGGGGTCACATATCAGATATTTGCCTTATAATCCATAACAGTAGCAAAATTACTGTTATGAAGTGTCAATGAAATAATTTTATGGTTGGGGGTCACCACAACGTTAGGAAGGTTGAAAACCACTGATCTTTAAGAACCTAAAAGATCTAGGCCCTTTTATTGTGTGGGGTTTGCTACAGTAATCCCAGGGATTGAGATGCCACCCAGCATTTGGAACACAGAGGATTGGGAGCTGGAACCCCAAGGTACTCAACACGGCCTATTTGAGAAGGTGACATTTGAGATCATTGCTATGGGGAGGGGAAGGGACACCATGGATATCAGACATGATAAATACAAAGGCCCAGAGGCTTGATAAAGTCCTCTGCTCTGGGGATGGAAGGATGCTAGTATGCCTGCAGCAGAGTAGAGGGACCTAGCATCAGGACAAGAGTCTAGAGAAGTGGGACAGGGCCTTAAGGCCTGTTACTTTCCCTGTTAATGTGCTCCATGACCCATGCCTTGCCTGGATGACAGGCCCCACTGAGGCTCTGGAGCAGGAGGTAGCAGAAGGCAATGAAGTTATGAGAGAGGGTCCAGCAGAGCATAGTAGCTTGGGCATGGGGGAGGCTGGCTGCAGGCCTGAGGAGGAACCCAGCCCCTGGAGTCTGGCTGCTGTGGAAGCAGTCTTGGGGTTTCACACTTTCGATAATATTGAGGCAGCCAAACACTGCCCTCTGCTGGGGTACCTGTGTATGATATTCAGAGCTTTCTTGAGAACTGACAGACCTCAGGCCCTCCAAGACCCCTTCTGCAGCTGTTCAGCCTTCATTGTCTTGTTCTCACCCAGCACAGTACAGAGTGGCTTGACCCTCAAGCAGCACTTGCCCCCATGATCTCTGCCTTGTCTCTGAGCCTCAAGGCTCCTGGAGGGCAGAAAATACAAAATAACCACCCTGCTTCAGGGTAGCCCGTCAGAATTCCGTTGTCATACCTAAGCCACCACCTTCCTGCTCACCTTCCATGCTAGAGCTGAACTTCAGAGAATGCCCCCGGGGAGTGACAAAGTCTAGACCCCCACAGAGCACGTGACTCCCAGGAGTTGCCCTCTTCTTGGCCACACCTCTGTCCTGGACATACCTACAGCACCTGGTTAGAGGAGAGAACAGGGGTCTAGGCATGGAATGGCGATAGTGAGCAGAACAGAGCAGGGCAGTCAGAGACACCATGGGACCAAGCTGTAGCCCAGAAGGAGTGACTCATCTGATACAACTCGGCTTTCCTACGTGCTCCCAGGACCCTCCACAGCCCCGACCTGTTTCTGCAGTAGCTGCGAAGGTTTTTTTTTTTTTGTCAGGGAGGCTAGGAAGGAAGGAGGGAGGAAGAAGGATATGTGGGCCCATAGTAGAGACCAAGAATATTCATTCCTTGGTATCCGAAGTGGACATCTTCATACATCAAAAGCCGTGACACTCAAGCTCCACATGTGAACAGCCCCATGCACCTGTGTGAGCTGGGCGAGCTGTAGATGTTTTACAGTATCTAGGGTGAGTGGTTGTTCTGCTGTGTGGGTTAGGGTAAGGACAGGGATCTGGCTTGTTCTGTACAGGTGCAATGTCTTTAGGGATAATGTCCAATGTGGCTGAGTCCAGGGATGCAGAGCCTACAAGAGCCACTACACTCAAAAAAGAGAACAGGGCCTTCCCCAGGCCTCACTCCAGCCTGGGTCGCAGGAGGCACATATTTGTTCATCCACCCAGTGTCCTGGGAAGACCAACTGTATGCTGGATATGGGGGAAGCTTTGGAGCCAATCAGTGAATTCAGACATGGTCTTCCAGCCCTCATCAGCCCAAGGTGACACCCTCTGAGAATGACAGTGGGCCTATGGGCGATGATACAAAGATGATGAGGAGCTGCAGGGGCAGAGGTGGGAGGGAGGCCCTGCTGAACCCATGTCGAATGAGCCTGAGACCAAATGGTAAGTGGTGAAGGATAGCTTTGGGGATGGCACGAATTAAATGAAGGGGTTTGGGGTTGGGTCAGCATATCTGAAGATCACGGCAGCCCATGAGAAGAGAAAGTTTGTCAGCTGGGGGCACAAATGAGTTTCTTCCAGCACAACCACTGAGTTTCTCTGCGCTGAGCATATCCCAGTACATGTTTACTTGCAGTCCAGGGCTAGTGGTCAGGGTAATGTGGGTGCTGTGCATCTAGGCTCCATTCAGCCTGCCCAGTGTGTCCAAGTGCTAGTGGGGAGGGCATATCTGAGCTTGGGGTCCAAGTCTGAGATCTCTACAGAGTTCACTGGTTGATAGGACATGGTTCCCCTGATGTGGTAGGTACCTGAATATGCCAGGAGAAAGAACACAGATTGGGAAGCAAGAGTCTGAAGGACGTGGAGGCCTGACTAAGGATCTGGGGACTGTCTCTACAGGAGGCTATAGGCTTACTGCCCTGCAGACCACATGAGTTCTGCCCTTATAGCACTCATGACTGTGGGGGAGGCAGATGTGAGACTGTACTTGAAACTGGGGTTGCATTCATTCACTTGGGTTGCATTCATTCACTCATTCTCTCATTTATCAACCCACAGCATTTTATTGAGTAGCTACTGTGTCCCAGACACTAGGGTCACAGACCTGAACAGAAAAGATCAAGGTCCTCTTCTTATAAGGCTGGGACCTCAGCTTGCTGTGCCCTCAAGACCCTGGTCAGCCCTTCCACTCACCTGGGCCACCAGCAAAACCTCCATGGAGGAAGGGTCCAGGAGAGGGAGGCACTGACTTACTCTGGTAGAAAAGTGTGTGCTTACCTGGAAAGGATCCTGGCATAGAGATAGAACAAGGAATATTTACTCTGCAAAAACTGCCTGAGCTTCTCCTGCAGCCCAGCCTGTTATAGGCACCAGAGAGACAAAGACCAAGTGACCATGGCCCTTCAGGCCCTAATGGCCATGAACTTTGTGGGAGGTGTTATCCTCAACAAGCACAACAAATCTCCTTTCTTAATGTCAGGGTTTGGGAAGGAGGTAGCATCCATGCCTCAAACAGAGCAGCCAGTAGCTTGCCAGTTTCCTAGAGCCCATAGGGTTCTGGCACCATGCCCATTGCCTATCATTCTGTTACACAGATGCTCTGTGCAAAGGACCATGTAGCCCGCACAGCTCTGGGACACTAGTTACATCAGCAGCTAATAGCTGCTCCATACAATTGTGTAGTACATAGGTTATACCACTTGCCCTGCCTAGTGACCCTGTCCTCACCTACCTCATTGCACATGCCCCTGGAGACACTGTTGAGCATGTCATAGGTCTCACTGTGCTCTCAATGGCCCACTATACATATTCACTTATTTGTTTTTCTTTCTTTTTCTTTAATATTTTTCTTTTTATTTGTATCTGAGTATGTGTGTGTGTGTGCAGTGCCCTCAGAGGCCAGAAGAGGATGTTGTTGTATCTCATGGAGCTGCAGCTACAGGTGGTTGTGAGATGCTCAATATGGATGTTGAGATCTGAACTCCTGTCTTATGTAAGAGCAGCTCTTGATCACTGAGCCAATTCTCTAGCCCTACTCATTTGCTTTTTTTACAACCCTCTGTGAGAAGATTCAGAACTGATATTCAGAGAGACCCACTAAGTCACTTACAACCCCACAGCTCCCTCTGAACCTGTTCAGGTCCCCATCTGCTTCCCATGAAAACAAGCTCAGAGGCAGGTTTAGTAATTGTTAGATGACTGAAGGCTTTTGTTATGATGCATTTTTCTTGTGAGTGACTCTAATCATAGAGAGTTGGGGTTTTTATTCATTCATTCATTCATTCATTTGTGGGGAGTGAGGTGAGCTGGAGATTCAAACCAGGGCCCAGTTCATACTAGCCAAGTTCTCTGCCACTGAGCTACGTCCTGCCTACACTGTAGAACATGTTTTTAAAAGAAGACATGCAGTTGACCAGTAATCCCATAGCTGAGAGATGACAACTTTTCACTGTGGCATGTCTCATCATGTGCCTTTCCAGAAGTTTCTCTAACCTAGATTTTTGTAGAATTGTATGCTCAGACTAAGCATACAGATTGCTAACTTCCTTTTTTACTGGCAGTCATCACTGAGAATGACCCAAGGAGGGCCCTGTGCTAGTGTCCTGCAGTGATGCTTATGGTAACATCCAGGAGCTCACTCTGCTGCTGTTGTCCACACTGCTGGGCAGGTGACTGTGAGATCAGGCACATGTACACACACACACACACACACACACACACACCCCAATTTTTTTCTTCTTTTTTTTTTACTAAGAATGTTCTAATGTTATCTCAGATTCCAGAGAGGAGAATCAGGGCCTGAATCACCCTGGCAGAAGGGAACAGGTGGCAAGTCCCTGGGAAAGGGTAGACAGGGCTGGGAGCATGTGTCTTCTGTCTGGCAGTGGCCTTCAGCGGGCAGGAGCACCACAGCTGGAGCCAAGATGCCTGTTTTCTTCCCTCCACTCTAGTGGCTCCCCTTCTGTCCCTTCCCTTCTATTCCAAGGTCCATTTCCCCAGTTGGACCTAACCCTTTGTCCACCACTTTCCTAGAGCCAAGGTTCCAACAAGACCCTCATGACTTTCTGGAATCCTCCGTGTCCCACATCTTGAACTTGCCCATCACTCCCGAAAGGAGAGGCCCTTGCTCCTCTCACCCTGCACCTCCACCGTGTCTCATAAAGGTACATGAGACCACTGTCCACTCCGAAGCCCACAAGAACCTTACTGCCCTGTCTCCCACCCCTTTCTTCCACCCACTCTCCCTCTCCCTCTACTCCATAATATCTCTTCTTTCCCTCCTCATCCCCACACCATACTCAGAGCTCCCACTCCCTCCAGAATGAAGGTCCTAACAGCCAGAGACTACGTGAGCCGTGGTGACTGCATGGTCTCCACCATTCAGGAGAATGTCAGTGAGTGTCTACTACTGGCACAGACATCATCACCCCAGATCCCCCTTTGCCCCTACCAGACAATTAAAGGTCTTGCACAGTTCCCTTAAGACAGGGCTGGGGAAAGGGCCAAGGAGCCAAAGTAGTCCCTTCCTCCCAATAGGAGTGTGGCCTTTCTCACTCATGTGTCCCTGCTTAGTTGAGTCTCAAAGCAAGCCTGAGCCAGCTTTGTCCTATACAGATGAAGGAAGGATAGCATGACAAATTCATGGTAGTTATGGTGGAGCACTTATGGCCTGGAGCTCTGCCTCGCTGGTTCCCCTTTACATAGCCCAGGGCTCCATGGGCTCTCTGATCTGCCTAACCTGCCTGTAGGCTTGCCCTGCTCTGGGTAGCCCAAGCAGCACTGGGTAGCCCTAGTTGGGGAAAAAAACGTGTTGGTCAATGTTGCCCTGTACTGGATGCTGCGGTATCCATAGTGAATAAGTGAGCTTGCCTGGAGCTGGCCTAAGGGGCCCAGCCTGGGAGGTGGGGTGATAGGAAAAAGAGGGGTTGCTGCTGAGTGCTGAGTTCTGAGAACCTGAGCTGGGAGTGCAGGGCAATCCAGGCATCTACCCTGCCTGGCACCCTCACACCAGCCCAGGGTTCCAAGATTGGCACCCAGCTCCCCAGGCTGTGTGAGACCATAGGGATCAATTTTATTCCATGCCAGTCTTTATGTGGATGTCTGTCAGAGGAGGGGATTGGCTGACTCATGAGCTCATATATATATATATATGTATATATATATATATATAATATATATATATATATATATAACTATAACTGGGAAAAGCATGCAAAAAGCCCTGAGTTAGACCCTCAGCACCTCATAAACCAGGTGTAGTGGTACATGCCTGTAAGCCCAGCACTGGGGATGTGAGGGCAGGAAGATCAGAAGTTTAAGGTTACCCATCTCTACTGTGTTAGAGGCCAACCTCAGCTACCTAAGATTCTGTCTAGAAAAAAAAGAAATTGAAAAATCCTTCAAATTGAAAGACCTCAGACAAGTTTAGTTTAGGAAGCAGGGCTTTGGGGACCTGAACAGCACTTGAAGTCACTGCCTCACAGCTGTGAGTGGGGAGCACAGCCTGGCTCAAGTTTGAGAACTCCCCAACCCAAAGTTCTCAGCTGATGGTGCCAAGTCTCAATCACTGGACTCACTGCCTGATGAGAGGTGAAGTATGGGAGGTGGGTTGGGGGACTCCCAGCCTAGAGCCACTGCATCTCAGATTTGGTCCTAGATCAATCACTCTGTACTCCTGGCTCAGGGTCTCAGAATTCAGCACTCAGCAGAGCCCCCTCTGTTCCCATTCACCCCACCTCCGAGGCAGGTGACTCCCAGTAAGTTCACTTATTCCCTCTGGAGGCCAAAGCATCCACTACAGGGCAACATTGACACACTTGTTTTTCTCCCCAACCAGGGCTACCCAGTGCAGCTTGGGCTTCTTCATGTATGCCTATGGCAAGCTTGGTGCACCACAGACAGCCTGGCACACTCTGAGGCAATCCTGGCTGGGGGGAACCGATGCCAACCCTGTGGTCCTAGATGTTAATTCCTTCTCAAGGGTGCCCTGAAGACCTTTCTTAGCTATCTTAGGGTAGGAATCTGATCTCCCCCAAGTTAGGGGATGGGGTTCTGGTTTGCTGCAGAAGGGAGTGCTTGCTGAGAATCCAGAAGCCCATATAGATTTCCAAAGATAATTACTTAGGGGCTGCTCCTTCCTCAACCACCCTGCAATGAGAGGAGGGGCTGTAGACAATGGAATCCCCGTCCCACCCTTCCCCACAAGCTCTCCTACATCCAGAACACTGGCCAAAACTATGAGTTGAGAGGCATGTGATGTGCACCTGCAGCATGGAAGAGCCTATGGTTTGCAGAGTCTGTGATTCAGCCTTCCGAATGTGATGTTGAGCAGAGAGCTGCCTGCAGAAAAAGACACACAGTGTGAGGCCACTTATGTACAGCTCCAAATACGCACAGTAGTCTACACTGCTCAGGATGCCGGTGTGTGGACAACTGAGTAGGAAAGGTTCCCTACGGGTCATTCATGCACTTACGGGAGGCTGGGAGCTGGGCTGGAGAGGGGATGCTACAAAGCATGACCCCAAGGCTTCCAGCATGTTTATCAAGTGAGGTTTCTCCTTACAGGCAGCTCGTGCGTCATAGTTCACAGTGCTCATCTTTATGTCTTTTAGAAATTTTAAAATATTTTTAACATCATAACACAGTATCATTTTCAGAATCCATGCAGTACTTTCTGTTGCTTATACACATGCATATGTACATGAACACATAGGAAAAGTGCTGGAAAGATGCACTCTAGACAGATAAGAACCATTCCTTCTTCAGAGATGAGCAAGAGGGGCCAGGGGGGCAGAGAGGAGAATATACTTACTTTATGGGCCTGGTGAAGCACAACTTTAATCTCAGCATTCTGAGAGGCAGAGGCAAGCAAGATCTTTATGAATTCTAAGCCAGCCCAGTCTACGTAGTAAGCTCTAGGCCAGCCAAGGTTACAAGTGAGACTGTGTCTCAAAAGAAAAGAAATGTTCATGTTATTTCTGCAATTTGCATTTTACTTACTGAAAATGCAAAGCTCGAGGAAAAGGGAGATACAGTACTGGGGCTTGAAGCATTTGTGTTCTGGGGACTGGTACAGGTTAAGGGGTGCACACACTGGAGCACCACAATTAAGCCTATGACCACCTGGAAGGGAGATGGGCCGCTGTCCCTTGGAAGATGGTCCAATCCTGAGGTGCATGGCTGCCTGCCTGGAATGACTGAGACTGGCATATCTCTGTCCTGTGCCAGCAGCCTCTCCCCCTTCCCAAATGCTGTTATGCTCCCGCCTAGGAGACAGATGGCCACAGGTTGGAAGACAGAGATACTCTGCCTGAATGTCCCTGTCAGCCTGCAGGTTGGAATTTTCCAGTCTATGGAGGGGAAGTCCTAGATCAGAACTTTCTGGAACTAGCCCTGGAAGCTGCTTCTGCCCCCAGACTGCAGTGATGAGATGGGGACAGAGATGTATCCAGAGACTGGCTGTGGAGTACTCTGTGTCATTCCCAGCCTGAAACAATGGATTGGTGGATGTTCCTGTGCTTACAACCCTAGCCAGGGGCAGTCATGGCAAGGCTGACTGCTACCCCTCCCACCTCAGGCATCTGATCACAGTTGAAGTGGACAGGTACAGTCTGCCATACCACTTCCTAACTGTGACTTTGAACCCTCTTGTGCCCTTGGGATTCCCATCTCTGAAGTTGAACTAAACAGTCTGACCCCCACTTGGTGATAGCATGCTTTTGCACTCTGTTGATTCTTTGAACTCAGAAACCTCTGGGATCTCAAGTTAGAGACCAGCTGGAATGTCAGCCGTATGGCTTTTGGAATCTCCTTTACCTGACCAGACCTGACTCAGTGCCAGGGAGAGAGGTCAGGTGTGAGAACAACTGCTCTGTGCTGTACTCAATGCTTGGTCAAAGCCTGAAAGCCTTGGCAGCTGTTTCTGGGTGTGGGGGCCTTTATCACTCATTCTACTTTAAAATACAGTCCATGCAAGGTGTGTGTGCTTCTCTGGAGGGAGGGCCAGAAAAGACACAGGTGTGCAATGGATGTCATGTATCCAAAGGGAGGCGAAGAAGAAGCCCAGGGTGGGGACTTTAGAACAGAATGCACTCAGGGTAGCCATTTCTCCCTCGCTGCCCCAGTTTACTCATCTGTGACATGTGAGAAGCTCCTCTTTAAGAAGGGTGAAAGGGTGTTGCTGGAGCACAGACACACTGGTGGGCTGGCCTTGCCTCAGTGTTAGTGACCCCCCCGGGGGGGGAGGGCTGCTTTTCTAAGCAGCTGTGGTTAATTAACCTGTTTCTGATGTTTCTCAGGTGTGAAGACAATAGGACCCCAAACAGAAGGACTCCTTCTGGTGATGTGGTGGTATTCTGATTTTGCTAAGCTATAATGCAACTCAGTCAAGGGGAGAGATGGGCCAGTTTACCACGTGCTAAGCCCACACAACTATGAATTATTCCTATGACAGCTTTCTTCTGGGGGTGGGGCAGGCCATGGGAAGACTGGACGTTTCTAGAGTCCCCTGAACTTTGGCTACACAGCTGCTTCTGCAGTTACTATGCTGCATCTAAGGACCCTCCACCAGAAGAACGAGGTCCTCTTCATCTGGCCTCTGTCCCTCTTGGCTCTGAAACTTTCAGTTGCTCACTGTCTCTGAGATCCATTTTCTCTGAAATAAAAGAACAGAACTCGAACTCTTCCCCTAACTTCTGTGGGTCTGAGAGGCTGGGAGAATGGAAAAGAGAAATAGAATCAGGCTGGCAATTGCCACCCCCAACCAGAGGGTTCACAGTCTCACTTCCTCAGCCTTTCATGTGCCCCTCTCCTGGAGGCAGCTTTGCAAGTGAAGACAGAGTGCTGGCTGTGCCACCTTCTATCCCTTAGTACTAAATGAATGAGGACTCACCCCCCCCCTCGCCTCCCCATGGTCTGATGTGTGCATTACAATGCATTCCTTATACACATGCTCAGCTGGGTTGAGATTCCTGACTGACACTTGGTAAACAGGCTGCCAAAAAAGCATGATACACAGAGGGCAGAGAAGGTGAGTGTGCAGGGAGAGAAGTGGGCATTTCTCATCTTTGCCTCTTCTGAGCTACCTTGTCTGTGCCAGTGGCCCTCAAATCCATCCAGCTTCCTTCTGCCTCAGGGCCTTAGCACAAGCTCTGCTCAGAAAGCTCCTGACATGGCAGTTGGCTAGGTGAGGGCTCCTGGAGAGGCCTCCTTTCCCTGCCCCCAGCTCAGGAAGACGACCCCCACCCACTGTGCCTCTTTTCTGCTTGGCTGAACCCTGATCTGATTGCTAGGTGCAATTTCACATTCCAACTTTCATGTTTTCTCCCCCTTTCCCTCTTAGAATGTATCCTTGATGAAGGCAGATGCTCTGCAGGCACACTGGGGGTGCTGGCAGGAGGGGAAGGAAGGGAGGGAGGAAGGGCACCACAGCTAGAACAGACTGGCCGCAGCCCGGGCCTCACTCTCCCCTTGGGTCATAACTGGCAGCAGTAATCCAAGCTGTGTCATCTGCTATTCAGCTACTGTATGTGGTCGGCCCTCCAAGACTGGTCACACAGCTGTCATGATCCCATTTTACGGTAGCACATCTGAGACTCCCAGGAGACACTCAGCGTGCTGAAGTCTCATGGTCCCTAACTCCAGGGCATAAGATCTCCTGAGCGCTTAGTTTAGTGATTCCTATATTTCCATGCCAAGGACGGAAAAGCTGTCCTGGAAGGCAGTGCCATCATTACATTCTTTGGGCTGCGAATGCATTTTAGCAACTGATTTCCAGGTTTCTAGTGAGGGCCAGGAAGGAGTCACCTCGGTCTCAGCGCCAGGGCTCTTGATTTTTGCAGCCGCACCGCAGGGCAGCTCTGTTTGATGCTGCAGTTGCCATGGCAACGAGCACTTTGGCGATTGGTCCAGCTCGGCCGCACTACGTTGCTCCTGGAAGGAGGGGGGCGCTCCTGCACTCCTGCCCCTCCTCCGGATGCTGCGAGAGCAAACCGGCACCGACACCCCCCTCCCCCAAGCTCTCCCCTCCTCATCCCAGCGCCCTGCCACCCCGGATGTGCGGGAGGGAAAAATCCCAAGGAAGTCCCAGGTAGCAGCGAGGCAGACGCCCCCGCCCAACCTGGCGACCATGGTGACTCGACGTCTTCCCAGGCTTCTGGGCACAGTGTAAACCCTGCGTGGGAGGACCCGTTTGGAGCCCCCTGCCACATTACACCCAGCTTTTCTAGATGAACCTGCCAGTCCTGGGAAAGTGACTGCCCTTGGCTTTCATTTTCTTCCTTTTCACCTCGCTTGAGCATCCTGCTCCTCCTCTGAACCACCTTGAACCTCCTCAGCCCAGGCAGGAAAGAGAGAGAAGGAGATCAGACTTGGGCAGGATGGCTTGCCGAAGACGCTATTTGTGAGTATATGAGACAGGTTTATCCTATAGCTGAGGCGGAAAGGACCACAACTCGAGTGTCGGAGCGAGGGGCTTGGTGGGGGTGGGGTGGCTGCTCTGCAGGTGGCTTCCAGGGGGAGCAAGCTTGTCTCTAGTGTTTGTCCCCTGCGGCAGAGGCAGTGTTGATGGTGATGAGGAGAAAAAGAATCTTAGTCAGCAAATCTTCCTTCAGCTGTGAAAGTCCCTTCCTGAGACAGTCTCCTTCCTCCTAACCCAGACCCACATACAAGGGCCCCCAAACCCGCGACCATGGTCCAGGCTTTTGGCAATGCCCCAAGCTGGCTTGTTTATGGAAAGCTTTGGTGCTCTACAAGCCTGTGGCCTGCACCCAAGCCAGGTGGAAGGCCATCAGCAGGCTGAGACAGTGGCCGGAGGTGGCATCCTCCACGGACAGGTGAAGGTGGCAGCAGTGTCCAGCTGTCGAGTGCAGGTGTAATGTGTGGGTACAGAGCACCCGTCTGCTGGGGCTGATGCCAGCAGCAGAGGCGGTGAAAGTCGGGCTTAGGGTGGTGACATCACGGGACTAGGTATTTATGGAAGCAAAGCCGTGCTTGGTAAAGCCCGGCTTCCCAGGGGGCAGTGGGATTCAAATGCCAGTTTCTTTCTAGGCTCTCTGGGGGCTCTTCAGGGTGCTGTTCTGGAAAGAGCAACCTTTATGCCACTTGGGCACTCTAGGCTCTGGAGACTGAATGAGGTTTGGGTCTGTCTGGCCTCTGCCTGCCCTAGGCTACCTGCCCCGCGCTTGGAAGCTGCTAGGAACAGTTTGGTGATCTCGGATCTTGTGAGGTTAAGGAGCAAGCCATGATGTGTTTGTATTGGGATCAGCCACCAGTACTAGGACAGGGTTTGCAGCAATTTGTAGGAGGTCACCTGGGAGATTCAGACTCTCCTCAAACGGACCTTGAACTTGTAGAAGCCCCAAGCCCCATCTAGGGCTCTCCAAGTCCTCTTTAAGCTTTGCCTCCTCCCCTCCTACAAGGGGCGGTTCCCATGCTAATGAGCCTGATAGAAAGTAAACATTGCCTGCAGCTGCGTCAGCAGGCTGGGTCAGCAGGCTCCTGCAGGAGGAGTGGGACCATGGCCTCAGGCTGTGGTCTGTATTTTCAGTGGAAAAGCCTTTGAGTCTGTTTGTTGGTAGAAGCAAACTACACAGAGTACTTGCTCTCCGTGGCAAGGCCAGAAATAGTAAAGCTTTCCCCAGCTTGGAACTTTGTCTCACATTTGGAGAAGGTACTTCCCAGGCAGCAGCCTCCTTCCTACCTGCCACACCTTTTCTGGCACAGGAGCCTCCAGTGTCAAAGAAACTGACAACTTGCAGAGGCCACTAAGCTGCTGTGGAGGGAAGATGTCATTAGCATGAAATGTGACAGTCCTCATGGAGAGCAGCCTGGCTCAGGGCCTGTTTCCAAGGCTCGGGAACGCCATCTGAAAGGCTTTGCATAGGCAGGAATGAACACACACACACACACACACACACACACACACACATTTTTGAAATAGGGAAACGGAGACTGGAAAAATCACCCCTGGAAACGTAGCATGCACTACCTTAGGCGTGGGGCCTGGGCTTTGCATGGAAATCATTTTGTCAAGAGCACGGCTTCCTCCCATAGATCCCACTGTGCTTCCAAGGTTCATTCCACCTGTCAGGGGCCAGGAACTTGCATCTGAACACACAGCCTTAGGCAGCCCTGTTGGCAGCTCTTGTCTGGGGATCAGTGCTCCTGCCTCCCTTCCTTGAAGGTCTCTCCACTCTTCTTTAACTCTTGGGGCGAGCTGTAGGCTGTAGGCTGTAGGCTGAGCTATCCCTACATCTGCTTCCTCCTACATTCTACTGGTATCAACCACCCTAAATAGATTGGCCGGGGAGTGCTGGAGAAGGACTATGGCCTCTGCCCTTGCAGAGGATTTGGAGTCAAACACGCTTTGCTGATTTACCTGCTTGGTACTCATCGGCCTGTGTTTGCCCACTTTTATATTCCACTTGACCAGGGCAGGGCTTAGCCCAGCCCAGGTCAGTACCTCTCAGTACCTGCTGCTCCAGACTTCTGGTTCCCCAGGCCAGCCGCAAGGAAGGGGGCTGATCGCTGTCAGCTCAGAACAGTCTTGGCTGGTCTTGTGCTTTCTCACATCCTATAGCTTGGTCAGCTTTCCTTAACTGCTGCAAATATAGTATGATTGATTCCGTTTTACAGAGCAGGAAACTGAGGTGCAGAGAGGGAAGGAACTTGACTGGGCTCCTGCAGCTATTTGCGGCTGTACCTTTAGCAGTTCTGCCCCTCCCCCAACATGCCCCACCCCAGACCTGAGCAGCCATGCATGCATTCCCATGTGTCACCCGATCAGGGTGTCCCTTGGCCCCACAAACAGGCACACTGTACACCCATTTTCACCTCCCCACGCATCCTCATTCTTTCTGACCTGACGATGGGATAAAGATAACAATGAAAACAATGCATATAGTAACTGAGTGGAGAAATCACAAGGCCTACAATCCTTGACCAGGGAGCAGCTGACATTTGCCAGCTTAGTAGCACTGTGAGGAAGGTACCCCATACTGAGTGACCACAGCAGCACCTTCACCGTCCTCAAGACAGTGGCTGAAGAGGACTCTTGGCTCAGCACATCTTGGGGCTCCAGCTCAGGCAGTAGGGCTGTAAAGATTTGCAGAGCAAGGCACTGGCTGCCTCTTTGCATGTCTGTGGTCCACCCATCTGTCTATCCAGTAACTGGCTCATTTGTTCACTGCCTGGAACTTCCTGGCCCCTCTTCCCTTCCTTTTTGGCTCTAACCAACCATGGAAGACTAAAGCCTCAGACCTCCCACCCTGCCATTCTCTGACTTCCCTGCTGGGTCTCCATCCACCCTGACACTATGTCCAGCTTCTTGGGTGGTCAGTCTGCTTCCTAATAGAATATCTGCTATACCTGGTAGACTCCTGATGGTGTGTAAGCCTCAGGGACCTTCAGCACCTAGAAAAGTGCCAGGTGCATCACATGCATGTAGGATATGCGATTAAGCCGGTGAGTCCTGGGTGGTGCCAGGCATTGTCCTAAGCAGGACTACAGAGCAATGAACTGGGCACTAGCGGGCTCCTGGGGAGGCACATCAGCCTCAATACTGGGAGTGGTCTTCACAGTCACCTGAACCCTGAGGACTGGAAGGGCATTTGCCACCTGAACAAAGAAGGCAGCAACCTCTGAATATGCAAATATCATGTCCTTCAGCTCATTTGACCATCTCCTGGACCGTAGGAGGTGGGGTTATTCTTACCTGCATTGTCCAGACCCTGCAACTGAGTTCCAGAACAACTTGTCCCAGGCAACACTCAAGCAGGGGTAAAACCTGGGCACTCCACCCCAAAGCCGAACTCTAACCTGTTATACTGAAAGCTTTTGCTGAAATGGCAAACACTGGTTGAGCGTGAGGAAAAGGGAGAGATGAACTAGCGGCATGGGTAGCGAGGGCCCTGTGGGCTGGTTCCCACTGCCAGCTCAGTGTGGACTGAGCGGAGACATGAAGGGTGGGGCTGAGATTGCCTCCTGTGCTGGGGGAGAGTAGAAGGGCAGGAACCTGACTTACCCCTTAGCCACAGTGGGCAGTTAGGGGAAGCTGCAGGAGTCAGGAGCAGCTGGTCTTCAGGCTAGACTGAGAGCAGCTGTGCATTCTTCCTTGCAGTCAACAGAGGCACCCCATGTTTCTCAGGATGAGGCAACCTGCTCATGGGGTCCTGGCTTACCTCATAGTACTAGCTTAACTTGATCTCAGAGGGCTTGTACCCTTGTTCAACTCCCACACCTCTGGCATGTCGAATCTGTGGTTGGCCCATTCTGCAGAAAAGTGACTTGCTCAGATTAATGGCCAGGAGTCTGTCTGGCTCCAGATCCTAGCCCCTCTTCACCAATCCTCATCTGTCTGTCCTTGGGGCCAGGGCTGGTAGGCAGCAGGTGTTTAGAAGGTGGAGTTCAAAGGAGAGGAAGAGTCCAGGTGGCCAGAAGGTGACAGGACACTGGTCAGGTGCCCTTAAGAAGTACCTGCTTGTCATACCCTTACCATCACTTTTGATAAATCTGTGTCCAGATCAGTTCTATTTGGCATTACTAGAACTATAGGATTTAAAATGTTTGTTTTAATAGAACTATAGGATTTAAAATGTGTGTTTGTTTGTTTATTATTGTGTATGTGGTGGGAAGGCACATACCATGGCACATAAGTGGAAGTCAGAGGACAACTTTGTAGAGTTGGTTCTTTCCTTACACTTCTTTGTGATGGAGCTGTCACCAAGTTGAGGCCAGTTTGAGAAGGACGTTGAGCCCCTGCCTGCGTCAAACAAGATAGATGTCCAAATGTGTTTTGTGTGACTTGGCTATATGTTGAGTTTTCTAGGAATGTGACTGCTCTCGAAGTCAAGGGAAGATCAGACTGTGATATGTTGGGAGCTCTGCCAAGAGCTGTCACCACCCAGGCCATCATGTCCCCAAGGGCAGCAGCTTTCCTGAGAACAAGGTTTCCCCAGCAGGTGCCTGTGGGATCAGCTGGCTAAGGGTGGCCACTGCTTGGCAAATGACTGTTACCTCAACACCAGGTCTTTCTGAGTCTGCAGTGTTCACATAGGGCAGACTATGGGTTTGCTGTGGTGCAGGTGTGGATAAGCTTTATTGTGTCTAGGATTCCTTTCAAAATGGACATAGGCAATGTAGTTTGGGGTAGACAGAGGGGCATGGCATCATGGGTCTTTGAAGTGATGATGTTATTATGTTCAGTCTGGTTTCATAGCCTTGGATTCAACCAACTATAGATAGAAATTTAGTGAGGGGTGTGTGTATGTGGGGAGGGGGGGATCATTTCCAGAAAGTTCCAAAGAACAAAACTTGGATTTGTCTGGCCCTGTACCAAGCACTTCACTGAACACACATGAATTTGTCAGTAGATGTGCAGGCACCCTGCTGTGGCCTCATCTTCTCCATGGGTCTTTCATCTCTGCACACCTAGATCTTTAATGTTCTTTACCTCAAGTGTGTGGGCCTGTGGTGGTCACATCTGCTTACTAGCTTGCTCCTCATGTGTGGACAGCACAGTGTCACCACTGTTTCCACAGCATCTGCCCTGCATTTGACATGTTGCATTACCTAGAGGTGGTTTAAAGTATTTGGAGGAACTGGTGGTGTATATTTGCAATCCCAGCACTCAAGATGCTGAGACAAGAGGATGGAGAGTCCAGGACCAGGTATCTGAAGGGGTCTGGCAAACCAATCCTTATGAGTACTGAGGGACAACCATTCTTGATCCACAGTTTACCTGTATTCCCTCCTCCCTCCTGTCATTTCTTCTAGGCCTCCTATCCTTCCTGATGCCCACTTTATGGCTGTCACAGAAGCAGGCAGTCTGTGGAAGGTCCTAAAAGCCCAGAACGGGGCCCAAGCTACAACAGAGAAGTCACTCTGCTAGGCGCAGCCTGGCTCTATAGTCTCTCTGGCCACCCTTTCCTTCCCTGCTCACTGAAGCCACTCCATGTGGCCCCTCTGTCTCCTGACACTGTCTCCTCTCTTTGTACCATAACAGCTCCTGGGGGACACTGAGGTCTGAATAGACAGAGGACAAGTAGGCAGGCTGGACATCTGCAGGCGGAGTTTTCCATCTAGACCACAGATCAGCTCTGTCCTGCCAGCTGCTCCCCAAATAACCACACAGAGACTTATTATTATAAATGCTTGGCCAATAGCTTAGACTCATTTTTTAGCTAGTGTTTATAACTTAAATTAATCCATTTTTATTAATCTTTGTGCTGCCCCAGGTTCGTTTGCCTCATGTACATACTTCCCATTCTGCTCACTCTGCTTCTCATGGCATCTCTTGAGACTCCTCAGACTCCACCCTTCTTCCCATTATCATCCTAGTCTCACTCTCCCGCCTAATCTCTTCCTGCCCAGTTGTAAGCCAGTCAGCTCTTTATTAAACAATGAGAGTAATACATATTTACAGTGTACAAAGATTGTTCCATCTGTAGAGTGACACCTGAGAGCCACGGGCTCCATGGAGGCCTAGGCTGGAGCACTTTTCCCAGTCTCTGGGGTGAGGAACTTGTTTCCAAGGTGCTCCTAGAAGCCAGTGGAGGTTGTGCTTTGACGTGTGTGTGTGTGTGTGTGTGTGGTCTTAGTGCTACGCCATTCTACTGCATGTACACTCTACCCAAGGGATGAGCAAGACGGGGGAGCTGGTGCCCTACAGAGTTCTGAGGTGTTACTGTTTGGAGAAATGACTATAGTGTTGGCAAGAACACTCGATATTATTTTTTCATAACCGCAGTTGAGTCTAAAATTATCTCAGAGTCACACATTTGATTTATCTGGTTTTTGTTTTGTTGTTGTTTGGAGAGGTTGGTGCTGGGAATGGGATGTGTGTGATATACTACCAAGCTGCACCCACATCAGGTGGCTCTTAACTACCTGTAACTCCAGCTCTTTTCTGTCCTCCACAGGTACTTGCACCCACATGGCATACACTCACAAAGACACTGTGCTGGCTGGTTTTTATGTCAACTTGACACAAGCTAGGATGGTCATTTGGGAAGAAGAAACTCAATTGAGAAAATGTCCCTTACTAGATTAGCCTGTGGGCAAGCCTGTGGCACATTTTCTTAATTGGTGATGATGTGGGAGGGCTCAGCACATTGTGAGTGATGCCACCCCTTGGCTGGTGGTCCTGGGTTGAATAAGAAAGCAGGCTGAGCAATCCCTGAGCAGCAAGCCAGTGTGCAGCATTCCTCCATGGTCTCTGCATCAGGCTCCTGCCTCCAGGTTTGAGTTCCTGCCCTGACTTCCTTTGACAATGGACTATAACATTGGAGTTGTTTTTGGTCATAGTGTTTATCAGTGATAGAAACCCTTACTAAGACAGACACTTACACATACAAATGAGTAAAAATAAAATAAAATAAAATATATCTTTTTTTTAAAACTGGGACTCAGATTATGGTCTATTGGCTCCGACTCTGGTGACTGTGGGACAGAGGCTGTCCACCTCTTGGTGTCTACCCTCTAAGGTCCCCTGTAGTTACCACCCTTTGCTGCCCTCTTCTCTGTCAGCTGAGATCCCTTGACCCTCCTTTCCAAGGCTCAAGCCCACCAGCAGTCCTGGGACCAGTCCCAGCCCTTAAAGGCAATAGTATAAGCCCCTCTGGAGGCTGGTAGGCCAGACTGTCAGCCAGCTACTGGAGCAGGGTCTGGCCCACTGTCCCTGGGCCCTTTCCAGAATCAGGGCCCAGCCCAGCCTGAGGGCTCCTCTCAAGAAGGCCTCCCCTCTCCCCTGGGCCTGTGAGTCTGCTTGGCTGTCAGCCATGCCTGCTCTCCCTCTGCCCAGAGCTACATATGTTAGTGATGGTACAGTCCCCACGCTCTCCTCTGCCTGCTGCCGCCACAGCAGGCGGCGGGGACAGAGACAAACTGAACACTCCCGCAAATGCCATTTTGAAGACAAAAATGGAAACCAGTCGGCTAAAACGAAAAGGTTACGGGAAACAAGGCCTTTTGATGGTTTTGGCGTTCTACAAATTGACTATTCTGTGAATTGGCTTTCGGCAAATTGCCTTGTCACAAACTGAGGGAGAGGCAAGACAAAGCCTGTGAGCTGGGCTGGGCTGGGGTTGTCAAAACCAGGTGAGCATGGTGGATGCAGGACAAGGCTCACTGGATGCCTGTAGCCATACCCCACCTCCCCATTTTGTCCCACGTCCTGGGATCTACTTAGGCTGGGGATACAAGCCTGTGTTTCACACAGCCTGGCCTCAGAGGAGCAAGAGTCTGAAACCCAGCTGGGGTTGGGAGAGAGGGAGGCTGAAGCATGTCTGGCTTCAGGATGTCTTACTCGCCCCAGCAGCTCCATTCCTTGGTACAGAGACATCTGTTTGGAGTGGCTCGCAAAGGACATGATGCGTTTTTAATTGTCATGATGCTTGCTGACATTCGAAGCCCGTCTCTTGGTGGCTACTGGATAATACTCAGCATTTCTTCCATTTGTTCTCCTGTGTCAGTAAGAATAATGTTCCTAAGTGTCTTAGGCCCCTCACTCTTGATTGAACTTCAGTCCTTGACTGTCTCCAAAGCTGAAGAGTAATTACGCCACCTTGGCAGAGCCCCCAGAGCCAGGTGAGGTCCAGTATGTGGGAATAACTCAGGCTTCGTATAGCTCCAAGGAGGTGCCCTCAAAGACCTTGTATCTGTTGCCTGTTGGCAGTGTGACTTCAGTAGATGTCTTAACTTTTCTGAACTCATTTCCTCTTCTGAGTTGCTCTGTGGAGTGGCAGTCAGGACCTGTAATTAGTGTCCTTGGCTTGCCATACCCTGGTGTCTCCTTAGGTCCCTCCCCAGTGTGACATGTTTGAGGACATGCTAGGCCATAAGAAATATGGATATCTACTGAGCTGAGGGAACAGACATGTTAACCAGGAGTCTCTGGGTTGCATATGACCAATTCATAGAGTATTCAAATGGATGCCACTAGTGGCCAAAGACCTGGCTCTTATGTGGCTGAGCTGGGTCCAGCAGCATCTGAGCCACAACAACTGTCTTCTGCTTGCTTGCCTATCACCTGGGTTGTGTTCCCATGAAGGTCCTCAGCAAACTTGGAGCCCACTGGCCAGCCCTGGGGCAAATTAGCTTCCAAAAAAAAAACCCAACACACTGAGAGTCAGAAAGTGCTGTTGGCTGTCTCTGCCACCTGGCCATAGCCAGAACTGGATGCCTGGGCAGCCCCACTTGAATCACTGGACTGGAAATTGAGGGGAAGGTCACATGTGTGAAGATTTGTGAGTCAGGGAGGGTAAACCGAGGCTAGAGGCAAGTCAGTGGTTTTTTCTAAGTGTTAGAAGGGAACTGGGCCAAAGGAGTTTGGGCACATTAGGACCAGCCTGCAGCCTGCCTCCTTGGCCCCACCCTGGGACCCTGTGTGGAGTCGGAGTTAGGGCTACAAGGCAGGAAAGCTCTAGATCCCATGTTGCCTCCAAGCTGCCCTAACTTCTCTGCTGGCTGGGGCCTACACACAAGAACCCCTTTCTTTCTGGTTCATCTTTTCCATTGGTATTTCTACAACCCTAAACCATGCCAAGGGTTGTATGTTCTTCAAGAAAACTCATCACTTATTCTAAACAGACCTCCAGATCCTTCCTAGGATCTTGGGTCAGAAGCTATTCCCAGGTGCATTGAGCTTCCCTGTGGAGAAGCAGAGGAGAGGTGTCCCCACCTCTAAGATGACTGTTCCTGCAGTCTTAAGGGAGAAGACTTGAAGATTAAGGCCATAGGCAGCCTAGGGCACTGTGGCTGGCATTAACATCCCCCATGACTGACCAGGCAGGAAAGCAAGAGTGATCTCAAGCTGACCCCTGGGGCATCTACAGAGAAGACTGGGAATTCAGAAGGGACAAGATACCCTCAGATTCAGACTTTTGGAATAAAGGCTTTTTTCCTCAGAACTACTACTTCTTTTGGAGCATTAATGAGAGGTCCCATGGACAGGGCAGATACTACCTCTGACCAGTGCCCTTCAGCTTTCCAGGGTCAGGCTATGCCCGACCTGCTGGGCACTTAGCCTTACCTCCTTTCTACCCTTGTTTCTCAGACATGTCTTTGGCTCTGCCATTGGTCTTGGACAGGTGAGTCTTTCAGGGTGTCTCTAAGAGGGTGAGGACTCTTCCTCAGGATCACCAGCTGTAGTGGCAGGCCAGGATATGGAACCAAACTTGAGACTTTTGCCCCTGGTGCCAACAAATCCGGCCTTAGCTGACATTACCCCTGATCTTGCTCATATCTGAGGCTTGCTCCCTGCTCTCAGGGACCTGCTCTTCTTGTCCCCCAGCCACTCCCCACCCTGCCCTGCTCCCAGCCATGCCTGTCTCCTTTGGGACCACTGGAACTTTCCTTTCTGCTGCTGGGACTGCCACCCTTAAAGCCAGCCCTGGCTTTGGGGCTAGTGCTAAGTCTTGACAGCCCACCTTCAGTGATGTTGAACCTCAGTCCCCCAGGTTCTGACTGGTTCTTTCCTGAAGGTTTGCAGCAGGCACACAGGAAGGGCCTAGAGTTACTATTCTGCTTGCAGAAGTCTCTGAACCAGTGGAGCCATCAGAGAGCATAGGCTGAGTCCTGCAAAGGGAAGCATGGGGCCTGGCATGGAGTTGGTTCAGTTCATGTGTGCTGAGTGACTGTAGGACGTTCTGTGGGTCTCCTGAAGCCTGTGGCCTGCCATCAGGTCATCTCTTTCTTTTTCACACATACTTGTCTATGGATAGGTGTGGGCCAGGCCCAGGCTGGAGGTAAAGCCTGGTAGGAAAAAACAAAGGGGTTCTGGTAAGGACTGAGGCAGCTGTTGGGGCTGAGGACACCAGTACCCCACTGGGGTTGAGCTCAAGGTGAGGAGTGGGGAAAAGGAAACACCAAGGGCCTCACAGGCTCTGGAATCCATGGGCCCTGGGATGGGGGCCAGGTGGTGGGGCAGTACTATCCCTAAAGTACCCACCTCCACAAGAAAAGGCATCTTCAGGACAGTGATCTCATTGACAGAGAGTAAGGAGACTTTAGGAAGGGTCTGCCTGTGTCTCGGACTGTCCTCTGCCTCTCATTAGACTCTGTAAAAATGTTCCTACCCTCAGCTCAGGACGGGTTCTCTTCTCCAGTGCTACAAACCCCCCAGAGTCCAAGGTCACCCGGGACCTCTGCCAAGGCCACTGCCATCTGCTGGGAGAAGCTCTGCCTCTTGAACAGAGCAGACACTAGGGAACAGTGCCTGCTGCCACACCATCTTGCACCCCAAAATAGAAGTGCATACACCCCACTAGCTTGGCATATAAGGCTTTCTTTCCCCTCCCGTGTCTGCTCCTCCCTTCTGGTTTGGGCTTCAGTCGGGGTCCCTGTTTATCGTGAGAACACACGAGTGTTAGGGCATGAGGCTCAGAGAGCTGGCCTCTGGCCTCTGCAATCCCTGGCAGTTTTCACTCAGGATACTGCTGCCTGGCCAGAAGGGGCAGTGTGCTGTGACCACCTTGCTGTATGTCTTTTTGGCTACCCGCCTGCCCACAGGGATAGAGGTTATATCTCACCCCCTTTGGCTTTGCTCCTTGAGCGGGGTTATTCAGTCACGCTGGACACTCTGCTCAGACGGGTGTCTGTGGTCTTCCTGTATCCCTGGGTGGCTGGGGTGGTGAAGTGCACTGTCTTGGTTACTTTAAATTGCTGCAATAAGACCCCATGACCAAAGCAACTAATAGAAGAAGAGTTTACTTGGGGCTTACAGTTTCAGAGGGTGAATCCATGACCATCATGACAGGAAGATTGGCAGCAGGCAGACAGGTATGGCTCTGGAGCTGTAGCTTAGAGCTTACATTTTGATCTGCAAATATGAGGCAAAAAGATCTAACTGGGAATGGTGTGGGCTTTTGAAACCTCAAAGCTCTCCCCTGACCCCAGTGACACACCTCCTCCAACAAGGCCACACCTCCTAATCCTTCCCAAACAGTTCCACCAACTAGAGATCAAGCACTCAAATATATGAGCCTATGAGGCCATTTCATTCATACGACCACATGCAATCACAGTGGTCCCCTGCCCATGGCTTTTGATTCCCGTATATTGTTTTTAACAACCGAGACTTGAAAATATTAAATGAAAAACTCTAGAAATAATTGGTAGGTTTTTTGTGACTTCTGTTATGATATATTATGGTCATTCTGAGTATTTTATCTGCATCTCTATGTACTATGTGCATACAGTGCCCACAGCAGCCAGAAGAGGGCATCGGATACCCTGGAACTGGAGTGACAGATGGCTGTGATGATATGGGTGCTAGGAACTGAACCCAAGTGCTCTTAACCACTGAACTATCTCTCCAGCCCCGGTAGCTGTGGCTCTTAACCCTCAATGCAACTGTTCTATATAATATATATTGACTGTGTAACATAGGAAAAACCAGCACCGTGGCCACCATTGTTGCCATCACAGTGTTGGGCATCCCCCAGGCATGTTAGAGAGTGTCCCTGTGTATAAGAGGCTGCTTTGGCACTGTGTGAGTGCTAGGTAGGCTGGACAAATAAAATGACTCACTGTTTTAAATTGCACCCTTTCAGAGCTCATGACCACTGCTCTGGATAAATCTCCTTCCAGTGTAAACAAGAGACCCAGGCCCAGAGTCCAGATGATGCCCCATCTCACCCTGGGCCCCTGGCTCTTTCCATATACCCAGTCAGGAGGCCTCTGAAGGTGTCCTCCCCAGCAGCCAGACTTTTCCAGACTCTGGCTGAACTCCGGGCAGGGCAGCCTGGCAGCAAGGAGTAGTGTAGAGGCCAACCTAGGGACAATCATCTCCTTGTGCCTGTGGTGGGGGCCCCTAGCTGGTAGGCAGGGCTGTCTACACACCAGAGCCAGCACAGGAAAGCCAACAAGTCCTCTTTGGCTGTCTTAACTGGAGGCCTTGAGGTGCAGGGCCAGACAGGATGAAGGGTAAGTCTGCCCACTGGCACCTCAGACTCCCTAGCTGAGGAAAGGGAGGCTTGGATAAGGGCTCATAGCTTTCAAGACCAGCATGTGCTGATCACAATCGTATCCAGCCCCAGTATGTGACACTGGGCCAAAGGCCTAGGGTACAGGATCACAAGGTGCCCACCCAGCATGGTATAGGCCCTGGAACCACGGTTCAGTTGTTGTGTCTCCGCCTCAGAAGTCCTGAAGACAGAGTGACAGCACCCTGTGTCCCGAGCAAAGGGGCAACTGACCTCCATGCTAGGCTCCCAGCTCTCCTGCCGCCATGGAATGGCCAGGAACATGAGCTCTTGAGTGCCTTGTCTAGGCATGGCTAAATAGTTCTGCTGTAGAATGCCAGCACAGAGGGCCTGGAGCCTGGGAGGGAGGAGATTTGGGGCAGGACTGTGCCTAACCATCTCCTCTCCCGCGGTAACTTTTGCCCCAAACAGAGAAACTTCTAGAGCCCTGAAGACAGGCAAACACTTCAGTGCTGGCTAGAGGAGGTGGGTCTGACCTTTCATGGGGCCATCTGTGTTACCCAGGGCCATAAAAACATCTCCACCCTGTGTCCACAGTTCCAAGGACAGCCCCTAAGGAGTACTTGCTGAGCACAGGCACCCTATTGAGCTGCTGCTGTGGCCTGTTGACCGGGGAGGCAGGCGTGCTGAGCCAAGCCCGCAGCCACCCCAGAGGGCTAGGAGCTGTGCCACACACCCCATAGCCACAGAGGGCAGGAAGGAATGTGTCTCCAACTCCTGTGTACACAGCCAGTGGGAGCATGGTGTCATAGAATGGATGTCACAAATATTCACAGCCCCACGCAGCTCACTGAGAGCAAAGCCAGCAGAAACACCCTGAAGCTGTCGCACTGTGTCTACAGTGAGTTGGGGGCTGGGGCCTGATCTTCCCTTGTGCTTAGCAGTTACTGTGTGTGTGCACGCCTGTGTGCATACACAAGTATGTGTGAGTCCAGAGGTTGACATCAGGTGTCGTCCTCTATCCCTCTCCACCTTAGTTTTTGAGACAGGGTCTCCCATTGAACCTGAAGCTTGTCTCTTGAGCAAGAACAGCTGGCCAGTGAGCCCAAGGATCCTCTTGTGTCTGCCTCCCCAGCACTAGGTTTCCAGGACTATGCCATCACACCCAGCTTTTTACATGCACGTTGGGGGTCTGAACCCAGGTCCTCACGCTTGTGTGCAAGCACTTTACTGACTGGGCCTTCTCCTCACCCCCAGTGTTCACTTTCTAAGCCAATGCCCTGTGTTCCTCACTATCTAGTAAGAAGGAGGGAAGCGAGATACAGGAGGCGGTAGCCTCCCTTCCCTCTGGAAACTGAAGCCAATTCCCTCCAAACAACCTTCTTCTGTGACTTGACTGAGTCTTACTTGCTTTAGCTTTCTCTGAAAGGAAGATTCACCTTGAATAAGCATCACCCACTTGGAGTTTCCCTTAGAACAGCACCAGGCTTTGAGCCAATACCCAAGGAAGGAGCTCAAAGTCCTCCACACACACACAAGCACGCACATGCACGCACCATCACCACGACTGCCACCACCAGCCACCAGCCCTCATCCATACTGGGGCAGCATTGGCCAGTGGGCCTCCTTCCTGGCCTCCTCTTCCCAGTTGCTTTCCATGCCCTCCTTGTCTATTTCAGGACAAGGTCAATCCTCTCTCCACCTGACACCCCATAGCTCAGAGCTGCTACCCAAATGAAATAAAGAATACTGTTAGTGTAGTACCAGGAAGCCTGTGGGGGAGTGAGGTCACTCGCCCCATTATCGTGGGGAACATAGAGTGGGCAGCTGCTCTGGAGTCATTGTGGTTTGTTTTAATAATAAACATACTCTCTCCCATAGCAGCCAGGGGAGGTACCCTTGGGCTGTCCCATTCCAGAAAATGGAAGCTCTGTACTCACAGCCTGTGTCCACAGGCTCCCAACAGCTCATTCACCACAGATGTAACTGGGCATGGCCTAGATGCTCCTGCTGTTAGTCAGCTTTCGAGGCTACAATAAGACTGTAACCATCAGCTTCTAAAGAAAAACAGGCTATTTCGGCTCATGGTTTTGGGGTCTCAGTCCAAGGTCACTTGGCCTCATTACTTGTTTTTTTGTATATTAATTTTTTATTACTTTATGAGTATGGGTGTTTTGCCTGTATGTATGTTTGTGTACTGTGTGTGTTCCTGGTACCCATAGGTGACAGAAGAGGGCATTGGATCCTCTGGAAGTAGAGGTACAGATGATTTTAAGCTGTCCAGTATGGGTGCTGGCAATCAAAGCAAGGTCCTTTCTTCAAGAGCAGTAAGTGCTCTTAACTGTTGAGCTGTCTCAGGCCCATTTTGTGATGAGGCAGTGTGGCATGGTAGGGAGCATTCGATGGAACAAAATCATTTGCCTCATGGCCATGGAGCAAGAGAAAGACAGAAAAAGAGCCCAGGATCCCACAGACCCCTTCAAGGCCACACTCCAGGAAGATGCAAAGGTTCAGGCACCAAACTATTATATCCTACAATGGTTAAGTCAACTGTGGCACATCCGTGCCATGGAATAGTACTCAGTAGTGAAAAGGAATATGGCACCTGGATGAGTATCAGGGAACCATGCTGAGGGAGAAAGACAGTCTTAAGCAGTCCTATCCACATGGCTATGTCTGTATAACATTGTCAATGACACAGTTATAGAGATGAGCAGTGGCCAGGAGTCTGGGATGGTGGAGAGGCAGCATGGTGGGTCTTTCCATTTAAGGCCACCAGATGACAGAATTACACAGCCCTACATGCACGTACACACGCACACACTATGAGTTCTGTGGATTGACTGAAGTCCTTTTTATAGAGATAGTGGCACTCTGCAGTCAAGCAAGATGTTCTTACTGGGGTAGCCAAAGTGTGCATGCAGGGGCTCCCCGTATATTCTGTGAATCTGAGGTTGTCTCAAAGGTGATGAGGCACCAAGGCTCAGGAATGGTTCCTGCAGACTCAGAGAATCCTGTGTGCAGCCAGGGACAGAAGAACTGACCACTCCTACACTTGGTAGAGGAAACTAAAGCCGGAGAGCGCGGCTATGAGAGATTGAGGCTAGCTCCTTGGTGCCCAAGGCCTGGGCTCTTGGATGTGCAGGTTGGAGGCTGGAGTCCCCATGCTGATTTTCATCTGTAATGTAACCTTCGGTGAGCTGTTATGTACATACAGGAGGGGGTGCACTTCAGAAGTGTGTGGCTTACAGGCCCATCACAAACAAACGTTTGTAACCAACATTCAGACCCCAGAACACACCCACCCTGTGCCCCATCCCCTATCTCCTATCCAGTTCCAAGGAGCCTCTCCGACTCAACCACACAGAGCTGCCTGGCATGCTCTAGGACTGTGTCCATGGCTGGTGCCCCTTACCAGGAAGAAAGCATCCAGTAGGTCCTGAAAAAGAAATAGAAGCTGTGTTCCCAGAGTGCTGGGAGGCAGGGTTAGGGACAGAACATGGAGTAGCAGTGCTTAGGATGGGGGTTAGGGCCTCAGGCTGGCCTTGATGACTTCCCAGTGTTGCAGGAAAGGGATTGTAAAACCCGAGGAGCCTGGTCCAGGGATCCTCAAAGACTCTGGGGTCCCCAGGGTAGGGAAGAGCAGCTCCAGAAGGGTGGAAGGAGCTCTGAACAGGGAGTGGAAGGGATATGGGCTCCCCCGACTCCCTGCTCCATATACAAATAATGTGTACATACAGATAAAAGAAATCTCCATTCAACAGCATTCATGTGTTAGTAAAATGTGTTCATTTGTATTTGATTGTAGACATTGTTATCATAATTAATATATGCATGACTTAATTTCACATGTGCCAGCCTTTGGAATCCTGACTTCTCATTCATGAAATTTAGACTTCCTAGCATTGTTCTGAGACCTTGAAGTATATTATCCCATTTAGTATTCCCCAACACTACCAATGAGGAAGCTTCGTGGAGGCACAGACAGGTTAGCCACCTTGCCTAAGGTCACACAGCTAGTGTGGAACAGCAAGGGTTCGAACACTGGTCCTTGGCTCTGGAGTTCAGGCCGTAGCCTCACAGGTCTGACATCTCAGTATTGTACACACTGTCATGGTGGTCATGACACTGTAAGGTCTCTTAGATGCCTTCAGTGTCACATAGAGGCAGCTTGTCATTTCCCCTCCACAATCCAAAAGACTTAGGCTGAATTTGTATCTCATCAGGGCCCAGGGTGGGGCCCTGAATGCACACACGCTGAGCAGGAAGCAGTAAGGAAGGAGAGGCAGGAATGGGCCCCTGCCTTGGGTACCCAAGGCCTCAGGCAGCCTGACCACAGGGTAGAGACAGAAGGTTTCAGGACGGGACCCTCTCGGAGCTGGGCCTGTTCACCTGTATCAGGTCACCAAGACATGCGGGGGCTGTGGAATGGTCAGGCTAGCCCCTGAAGAATCTCCTGAGGGCCAGGGACATGGGTTCCGGAAGTCAGGCATAAAGCCTGTGTATAGCTGGCAGCAAGGGTCAGGTCTCCTTGCTAAGTAAGCCCTTAGCCCTGTGTCTTGTCTCACAGTTCCCATTGTTATATAGGGACTTTGCTGACTGAGTTTTCTGGTGGAAGGGTATTGCCCAGTCCATGCCCATGTGATCCTCGGACCAAATAAATCCCTTAAAAAAAAAAGGTGAGGCGGGAATAAAGAAGAAAGAAGTCTTCATGGGATGGATGTGAGGTAAGCAGTAGGAAAGGGCTGCATAAAGGAGTTAACATTTGATATGCGAGTGGGGTTTTCAAGGGTGAATAAGAGTTTACTGCTGGATAGATGAGGGAGTGGAATGGTGGTGTCATAAGTGTGCTGTTCCCAAGACTTTTCTTATCTACAAAAAGAAATGATTCCTTGTGCCGTGTAAGACTCACAGAAGGATTAGATAAAGTGGTTGGTAACAGGACCCCATGTGAGATGGACTCCCCACTGCAGACTATCAGATATTATCGTGGTCACAGCAGGGGCAATGCTGAGGGTAGAATCAGGAGTGGGGGCAGAATCCCCATCCCATGGCAGGGTGGCAACCTCGCACCATTTGGAGGCATCTTGTTACCTCGCCCTGGTATTACTTTTACATAGAGTGTCTGTGTCTGAGCAGCCAGGCTTGAGGAATGGGGACTGGCCCCCTCATTCAGATAAAGCTTCTGAAGGCCAGCTTGCCACCCAAGTCATCATGGGTCCTGTTTACTAGCCCTGCCCACTACCTCTTCAATGCCCTGATGGCCACCCTGGAGCCCATGTGGACTGTGGGCATTCTGAAAAGTTCCGGGACACTCTGACACTACCCTTCATGCCCTTCCTCTGCTTGGGCTGTTCCAGTGCACCACTGGCACCCAGGTAGAGCTGCCCTGGAACTCTGGTGTGTAGTCCCAGGGAGCTCTGGCTCCAGGGCAGAGATAGCTGTCAATGGCCTTCAGCAGAGAAGAAGTTCCAGCAAGGCCATGGTATGAGGATAGTGAGGAAACTGAGGCTGACATTTGGATTGCTGACATAGGCACCCAGCATTTGCTTGGAATGTCCAAGCCCTGGTGGTCACACATAGTCTCAAGAAGAGCAGCAGGGAGGTCCTGGGTAGGGAAGAGGCATGGTGCCCACTGCAGCAGGAGAAGGTGTCTAGTACAAGGAGGCAGCATGGCGTTAGCAGGAAAATCAGCCCCAGGGTGTCTCAGTCAGTGTTCTGTCACTGTGAAGACACTGTGGCCAAAGCAATTCTTATAAAATAAGCATTTAATTGGGGTGTTGACTTACAGTTTCAGGGGTTTAGTCCATTGTCATCATGGCAGGGAGCATAGCAGCAGGCAGATATGGTATTGGAAAAGCAGCTAAGAGCTACATCCTGATCCATAGGCAGAGACAGACAGACAGACAGACAGACAGACTCACTGAGTGACTGACAGACTGACTGGATCTGGCCTGGGCTTTTGAAACCTCAAAGCCCACCTGGCACATTTTCTCCAACAATGCCACACCTGTTCCAACAAGGCCACACCTCCTAATCCTTGTCCAATAGTGCCACTCCCTGGTGACAAAGCATTCAAATATATGAGCCTATAGGGGCCATTCTTATTCAAACCATCACTTTCTACTCCCTGACCCCATAGGCTTATAGCCATATCGTAATGCAAAATGCTCTCAAAAGTCCCTGTAGAAGTCCAAAGTCCAAGTCTCTTCTGAGACTCATGACAATCTTAACTGTAACCCCTGTAAAATCAAATAAAAAAAGAAGATAACATATTTCTAACATGCAATGGCACAACTCCTTTCAGCTTTGTTGACTACAACACACTTCTCTCTCTTGGGCTGGCTCCACACCGGGTCTACAGCTCTCCTTGGCAGGTATCTCACAACTCTGGCATCTCCAACATCACCCAACAATCCAGACTTTACGTTCACAGTTTCATGAAATGGCCTCTCTGGGCCTCCATGCAGGGACACCCTTGACACATGCCTGGCCTCAGTGGAGGAGGGAGATTACGCAACCCTTTTCTTTTAATCCTGACTCTACAGCTAGAACCATGTGGTTGAAACTGCCAAGTTCTGCTGCTTGATGGGGCTAGAACTTGGCCCCTTCCTTCAACTACATTTGCATCAGCTTTCTGTTGCTGATGGTTTCCTTCACTGCCTAGTCTTTTCTTTGATTCCTTTTCACAAGCTGGAAGCTTAGCTGAGTGGGGTCTTGCCCCGAGGTCACCACTCCCCTTATTCCATTTAGCATCAGGCTTTTCTTTAAACTTTTTATTTTCTTGAGCACTGATCTTGACTCCAACATTACATTTCCTGGTGCCCCTTTTCTCTTCAGACTGGTACATGTTATATTTTTCCTTGCTCAGCTTGCTCCTTTTCACTATAGATATGCATAAGAGTGACTACCAGTAACCATGCAAGACAGTCAGTAGTAAACTGTCTTGAAATCTCCTCTGCCAATTAATCCAAAAACTCTTCAATTTCACTTCAGGCAGATTTTTAGGACAAGGGCAAAAAGCAGCTACATTCTTTGCCAAATATCACAGGAATGGTCTCTAGGCCACTTACTAATACTCTTCCCCTCTGAAACTTCGTGAGCTGGGCCATCATAATTCACATTACTCTTTGCACCACTATCTTTCATGCTCCTACCAGTATGGCCTATTAAACCCCACTTAAAACATTCAACTGCTTTCCTAATCCAAAGTCTCAAAGTCCACATTCTACCAACAAGCAGCATGGTCAGGACTGTCACAGCAATACCCCACTCCTGGTACCAACTTCTATCTTAGTCACTGTTTCTATTGCTATGATGAGACACCATGACCAGGGTAACTCTTAAAAAGGGAGGCATTTAATTGAGGGCTTTGGTTAATCCCATTGTGCAAGAATAAGACCACTACTACAATTTTTTAGCCAAATTCAAAGCAAGCTTCAATTAAATACTGGCCAGGATAATGGACTCTGGTCAGGTCCATTCCAGGGTCCCCAGAAAATGGTGACAAGTCACATTTTGCAGAGGCTTTTAAAGGCAAACCCATAAGGCTATGTATTTCCCACAAGGTACAATCAGGGACAAGCATATATCCTGAAGTATTTCCTAGCTGTATACCTCCTGCATACATCCAATCAGAGGCAAGCATGTATCCTGTTGTATTTTCTGCCTGTGTACCTCCTGTCCATATGTGATCAAACACATCCAGTGCAGTTGGGTTAAACAAACTTGTTTATGGGAGTGAAAACATGTGGCTTGTTATCTTACATAAATGGCCTATTATATTTCAGGAAATGTCTGTCCTTGGGCAAGGGGCTTACAGGTTAAAGGCATTTTTGTTTCCTGGATCTCTTAGGCATAGTAATCAAAACTTAAGACATAACTTTGAATCTCACATTTGCTTACAGTTTCAGGAGCTTAGTCCATTATCATCATGTCAGGGATCATGTTGGCAGGTAGGCATGGTGCTGGTGAACTAGCTAAGAGCTACATCCTGATCCATAGGCAAAAAGAGTGTGTGTGTGTGTGTGTGTGGTGTGTGTGTGTGTGTGTGTGTGTGTGTGTGTGTGTGTCAGAGAGACAGAGAAAGACAAGATAGGGACTGAGCCTGGCATGGGCTTTTGAACCCCCAAAGCCCACCCCCAGTGGCATACTTTCTCCAACAATGTCACACCTATTCCATCAAGGCCACACCTCCTAATCCTTCTCAAATAGTATCACTCCCTGGTGACTAAGCATTCAAATATATGAGCCTATGGGTGAAGGAGACCAGCAAACAGTGGGGGCTTCCTCCTGGACCCTGGGTTAGGCACCAACCACACCCAAACACCTGTTTCCACAGAGAGATCCTTTATTAAGTGGGAAAGAAAAGTTAAAGTGGCTGCTTTCTGACTCAGGCAGAAAACAGCAGCCAATGACCTTGCAGGTGTAATTTTAAAAGGAGGAAAAGAGGAGGTCTGTGTTAGAATGGGCTAGGATGTGGTGGTAAGAGATAGGGGACACAGGAGAAGGGGAAGGAGACAAGGGAAAGGGGGCAGGGGTATTTGTCCCAGACAGACAAAGGACTGACTCCTGATAAAGGGAAGACAGAGATACAGAGATGGCACATAAGCAAATGGTGGTTTATAAAAGTAAAGGGGAAACCCTGTGTTAGGATAAGGTGTTTAATTTTAATTAGGCATGCTAATTAGGTGAACCAAAGAGGACTCTCAATTGCTGGACTTTGGTAGTCAGCCTCAGGAGGAGGGAGTGACCAAATAAGGAAGTAGACCTTGGTGGCTGGATTTAGGAATGTAGTCTAATGTTTTTTAGCAAGGCAGAGGGAATGGGAGAGAAGGGCAAGGCCTGCCAGAGTCATGCTCGCCAAGCTCAGGCCGGCCAGAGTCCCTTCAGTGGGAGCCATTTTTATTCAAACCACCACACAGGACATGTCTCTTTCCTAACAGAAGCTCCCACATGTAGAAGGTGCCAACTGAACCCCTTCACTCTGATGCTGTAGGACACAGGAGAGAATGTGGAGTGTGGTCCTGGGCAGGGGAAGCTTGCCTCATTACTGTTTCCTTGTTATACACAGGGAAACTGAGGCACAGGATGGGGAAGAACTTACAGCCGACTTACTTCACAGCTGGTACATGATGGGGCCAGGATGTGATCCTAGTCTGGCCAGTCCCTGGCCACACCCCATTAGCACAGCTGCAGTTTGATCAAAGAAAGGAGTTGGGAACGAGGCTTTTGGGGCCCAGAGCTGAATGCTTGGGCTGTGGACTGGGGGCATGGGCTTCCTCTCCCAACATGGGGGCAGTAAAGCCTGATCAGGACTCTTTAAGGAAGGAACGTGGCAGCGTCCTGTCAACCATATGCAAGCCTGAACGCAGCTCTGCAGTAGGGAGCTTGCTCATGCACAAGGTCCCTATCATGATTCTCAGCATTCACATTCCCCCTGTGGAGGAACAAGTAATCCCAGTCCTGAGAGCTGTTTGACCCTGCCTGCAGTGCCTCCTCTCTCTAGCCTTGGTTTCCCCATCTGAGAAAGGAGCAGATGGATTGACACTGTCGAAGACCCTTTGTGCCATCCCCAGGCTGAGATGAGGATGGCAGTGCAACCTCTGGGGAACAGCAGAGGGACGTTAAAGCACATGGTTTCTTGTCTGAGGCCACCCGTGTGACCTGAGCGGGCACGGTGCCAAGGGGCTTGCTGTGGGACTGTTAGTAACCCTGTCTCATTTTTACCACCCCAGGAGCTCCCTGGAGACCGGAAGCAGCCTCTCCACTGACCGATACAGGTACTGTCCTGCATCTGCATCTCCTGTCTCAGGGCCACCTGGGGTGGAAAGAAGGCCCTGGGAGTGAGGAAGAATTGACTCACTAGGAGGTACCCCCAGCTTCCCTAGAGACCAGAGGTCCTGCTGATGTACCCCCTGAAAATGTATACAATTTAAGCAGATCCCCCAAGCAAGGGCTTAGCCCAAGGCCTCCCCAAGAGCAGAATTGGGGTCCCCTAGAGGTCAGGCTGTGCTGAGGCTGATTGCTGCAAGATCCAAGGCTGGGGGTCCCCTGAGGAGCAGTCTACAGCAGGCAGTTCCCATGGCAACCAAAGCTGGAGTCAGTGAGAACCGGGGATTTCCATTGATTGGCAGTGCGCTGGGGGGCATGGCACTGCCTCTGTATGCTTCAGATCCCAATAATCTTATCCAGGGTCTCCAAAAAGAATGCACTCCTTTTTTTTTAACCGATACAGATTAGACGCTCAGCTGGGCATGCAGCTCAGTTGGTAGAGCGATTGATTAACATGCAGAAGGCCTTAGGTTCTATCTCCATAAATCAAGTATGGTGGTGCACATCTGTGATCTTGCCCTTTGGAGATGGAGGCAAAAGGATAAGAAGTTCCAGGTCATCCTTGGCTACACAGCAAGCCCAAGACCAGCCTGGGCTACTTGAGACTCGGCCTCAAAAACAAACAAATAAAAGCCAAAACCCAAAAATGATTAGATATTGGGCTCCTGCCCTTTCCAGGGGCCTGAAGAGCTTTGCTCTCTGTATCATGGGCAGAAGTGACTCTGAGAACTGTGTGCATGCATGCATGTGTGCAGTGTGTGTGTGTGTGTGTGTGTGTGTGTGTGTGTGTGTGTGTGTGTGTGTATAGATGTGCTGTGACTAGGATGGGGGTGCATCTGTACTGTATTGTGTGATTTGAATTTGTAGTTGGAGTTGCATTGTGAGCAAAAGGCCCAGTCTATGCAGGACTGAGGGTGAGGTGGGATGTGTCCACTAAGGAACTGGGCTTCTGGGAGAGAAGAGGTTCTTGTGGTGTGAACCCATCACTGGGCACACTAAGCAGGACTGGACCTGCATGTCAGGGTATAGCACTGCTGTATAGAAACATGAAAGTTGTAGTGAGCAATTCCTAGCCCTGTGTGTGCACATAGCAAGGGGGCAGTCTCTGTTCACATTTCCAGAACTGGGCATTGCCCCAAGAGGTGAGGACCAAGAGCTGTGTGACACGTACATGTTATATACACAATCCTGTACATGTACACTCCAGTAACACCTGCTACCAAATGGGTTTATTTAAATGATAGGGCCCAGTGAAATAGGACAATTGTGGCCCCATGACAGACATTTCTTGCTAATACGCAGCCAGGGAGGCACAGCTGGGATCTGAGCCTTGGGGTCCTGGTGTACACGCTGTCACAGTCCCACCCATATGTTTGACACACCTTACACACCAGCTTCTCATGCACTTGTCAGACTCCTGCATACATGAGATCCAGAACATTTTCAGTTCTGGCTCCTCCCAGGCAGACTCAGTCTCTTCACACTTGCCCAGGGGCTTCTACACCTGTGGGGCATTTATCTACCAACCCCACAGTTCCCCAGAGTTTCCTTGAGTGCGAGCAGCAGGAAATATTAGATAGAAGGATTTAGATTGTGGAGATAAACAGAAAATAAAGGATAGCCTCGAGAGGGCCTGGAACTTAGTCTAACGAGCCCTGACTGTCTCTGCGTCAGGGTATTTATAGAGATGCCAAGGGGTGGAGCAAAAGACATCCCCTCAGCACAGCCAAGTGCAGACCATCTCAGACACCTGCACTCAGGCCCGTGGTTCTAATCATCCTCTCTGTGCGGACCTGCTGGGAACCTGAAAATAGGCTCACACACACACCCTAGTATTAGGGCATGCCAGGACCATAACCCACTTCAGGACATACATAGCCCATGTTCACACTTGGATACACTCACAGTTCCCACCCCAAACTGGCTCAGGGTACCCACATGTCTGTGGGTATCCATGGCGGGGTGTGCTTGACCCCAGGGGAAAAAGTTCAAGAAACTCTCGTGAGCAGCTGACTTCTGTTCTTTTCTAAGACCTAGTGGAGTTGCTAAGAGTGGTGTCTCCACCTGCATGATCTCCTTTGCCATCCCAACAGACACGGGGGCCTGCTAGAGGAAGGGCCAGAAAGCTCTGGGATGAGGGGAGAAGAGGGTGGATGGAGCTCTTGACTCAGGGTATATGGGGCCTGGGTGAGTCTGACCGAGCCCCCTCCTGACTTGAGTATGGCTGTACAGTTCACATCAAAGCCAGTCTGAGCTCTCTCCAGACCAGGCAGGGCCAGCCATAGCTAGGGCGGCCCTATTTGACCTTGAAGCCAAAACTGCAGTGTTTCGATCCCTAGGCAGCACTGGGGGTCAGAGGAAAGTCAGGCAGCCACCCCTCCCTCCATCTTATTCTGGTTCCTGAGTGCCTATGGGTGTCAAGCCCTTAGGACACCACAGCAACAGTCCTTTCACCCTCAAAGAGCGTCTGTGTGGCAGGGCCTGGCATCAAAGGCACAAACGCTGCTTCTTAGTGTAATGTGTGGGGGAGGGGGATGACAAGGATTGCGAAGGGAAAGGGTAAATGGCACAGAGTGGCCAGAGGGAGGGTGGGGGAAGTGGTTCTGAGGAGGCTCAGTTAACCAGCCTTGTTCAGGGGATTGGGTGGGCAGGATCAGCATCTCCGCTGGGAACAGCTAGTGCAAAGGCCCTCAGGTGGAGCATGTTGAGCATGTTTGCAGCACAGCATTGAAACAGTTGCTAAATGACATCTGCTGGAGTCTCTGCCACCTGGCTGTGACATATGACCAGCTTTGTAATCCTCACAGCCTCCTTGAATGTGCCAGAGCCAGCTCACTGTGCCCATTCTATGCAAGAGAAAGATGGACCCAGAGAGATCAGGAACACTGGACCAGATCCATGACTCAGCCCTGGGCTTCCACTGCATCCCTCCTGCCACTTGGCTTCTGTGGCCTTCTTAAGTGGCAGAGGTCTGCAAGTCCCTGAGAAAGCGTGTTTCAGGCTCTAGTGGAGGGGTGCCATATGCTTGTCCCTGCTCCGCCCCACCAAGGTCCTGAAGGCACTGCAGCCTGGGAAATCAGAAACAAAGGTCCCAGCTAATAATTGCCGCCTTTCACAGGCATAGTCAGCTTCCTCTGCCACACACGTGAGAGGGAAGCCAATGTCCTTGTCCCATGGAGGGAGGTGGTGGCACTCTGCGTGGGGGATGGGGGGCAGCCTAAGCCACCTTGGCAAACAGGCTCATCTCTCAGGCAGATGGCCACCTTGCTTTCCCTGCCTGCCCCCAGCTGTCTTCCGCTTCTGAAGCAGGAGGTCTGTCCTGCTCAGCTCATCAGCTCTGAGAATGCTGGTGTAACCCTCCCCTTCCCCAGCCGCAGGCCTGTGCATGCAGTGGAGCTTACTCTGGCTCCTGCAGCCCTCCAGCCCAACAGCCCCCGGGGACCCACTCTCTAGACCCACATTCTCAGCCCAGCACTTCTAACAAAGGAGCCAGGGACTTCCTTGTCCTGTACTGAGCAGCATAATTGGTAGCATCTTAAGGTCCCTCAACACCAGCACCGCTGGTGACAACCAAGCTCTTCTTCAGGCATTACCCAAGGTCCCATCCTTTGTGGTAGATTGGTGACAAGTCATCTCTGGTTGAGAATCGCTCTTGTAGACGCAGAGCATGCTGGTGGCTGCAGGTGAAAATGCCCTGCCAAGACAGGTGCTTTGTTTGGCTTTGTACAGGATGCATCTCCACTCTGCCCCTAGGAGCTGGACCTTCTAACACAGGGTGCACAGAGCTCAGGCTTTTGGGACATCAGGTCTCTCCTGGTTGCTGGACTCAGGGCTCTGTGTATACATCTTGAGAGCAGGATGTCCCCTGGGCCCCTGTAGTTGGTAGTTGGTAGATTTAAAGCCTGAGGTTGCCAAGTGAATGTGGCACTTTGGAAAGTCCCTTGGGTCCTGAGGTTGCCCCAGTCACCATCTAAGGTCCTCACACTTCCCCCCTGCCGATGGTGGAGCAGCTGCTGGTGCAGACACTGATGGAAAGATGTGGTTCCTCCCTGGGGGCACTCCAAGCTGATGAAGGAGGCTGCGGGTCAGACATGAAGAGGCAGGCATCCAGGAGGAATCACACGTGGCGACAAGAGAAGCCGTGCTGCTTTATTGGGACATCTTGGGAAAGTAGGCATCTGAGAGGTAATGGGGATATGATCTGGGATGAGGCACTTCTAGCAGAGGGAACCGTACACGGGACTAGAAGGATGTATCAAGGAGAAAGGGGGACAGCTAGGCAGTGTATCCGGGTATCAAAGGGGTCAGACAGCTAGCAAGAGTCCCCAACAGTTGCTTGGTGAGGAATCCCATTTTTATTCTGAGTTTAACAGGGGGATTATGTTGGTGTCTGGAACCAAAGTAATTCATTAAGGTCCCTAGCTGGTATGTGAAGAATAGGCCACTGGGGTTGGTATAGAAGTCAGCCAACCAGCCAAAGGGCAGGAAAAGAGACAGGACGAAGGCTGGTCTCTGCTTCTAGCCTGTAGCTACCAGGCCTCATGGCCCACAGAGTCCCCAACTCAGCCAGGGAAACAATGCCCCTGTTTGGCCATGGCCCCTCAGCCCAGCCACTGCCCTCCCACCCTCCCTCATTAGCCACAGGAGTCTCTTCCAGCAGCCAATGAGCGGCTGTCATTGCAGTTCCATTTTAGATTTTATCAATGTGTCCCTGTCGCCTGGGCAACGGTGCTGGCGGCCTTGTCAGTCTTTCCTACTGCCTTTCAGAGCCCAGTTACCCCCACCATGTGGCTACGTGGTGAGTTTTCAGTCTTGCAGGCCAGGCTGGGATTCCGGCACACGTAATTTATCTGGCAGCGGAGGCCAGTGTCTGTCAGTCACCTGGACCCCACCCTCCCTGCTCCCCCTGGGCCTGCCCTGTCCCTGCCACTCAGTCAAGGCAGGTGGGTGGACACTGGCTTGCCATCAGAACACTGGCCTAGTTGAAAAAAGGGGGCTGGCAAAGCAGCTGCAGAAGCCATCACTCACAGGCTCCTCAGGAAGATGGGCTGGGGGCCCCCGCTGTTCAGCATAGCCAGGGCTGCCCTGGTTTGCTTTGGGGACCCCCAAGGAAGCCCCCAGAAGCACCAGGCACCAGAGACAGCAGCAGCGTGAGCCTGCCCGGTGAGAGCGTGCACGCGGATGAGCTGCAGGCTTTTGTGCTTGCTGCTCTTTGTATTGGAGGCGCGCACTGTGTGAGCTGTACCAGGCAGGGTTGGGCCATGTGAGTGGGGGCCGCGGCAGGGACCAGCAGCCAGGCCTCCACCTCCCAGCGGCCCCTTGCTTGTGTCTCTCTGGAGATACCACTACAGTCCACTAGAGACTGGAAAGGGAAAATGCTCAAGTTCAAGGCCTTCTGCCTGGATTACTGGCAGTTCCTGTGCCTGCAGCCGCTGCATGGGGCCTATAAAAGGTAAGCAGATCCTCCTCTGCGGAGGACCTGGGCCGTGAGGGCAATGGGACCTAGAAAGAAAGTTCACCCTGAGTCTCCCCAGCTACAAGACTGTCTTATTTCAGCTCGGGGTCTCTGCCACTGGCCAAGAATGCCCGTGGATGTAGTGTGGGTTGTTCTCCAACTGGACTTAACTCCCCCTCCTCTCCTTCAAGCCTGCCACTAGAAGGGGTTCTGCAAAGGCATGGATCCTTGGCTGTGCTAGGGTGCAGCACTGATGCATAATTCTTGCTGCTGGGTCAACCCAGGGAACGGTGAGGTGCTCCAGGAGCCCTTAGCCTGTAGCCACACTCCTTCCAGTTGCAAAGGCTGCTATGACAAGTGCATTTGGACTTCATCACTCAGCGCAGATCTGAGATGGCAGACTGGGGGGACACTTGACCCGGAAGTCAGAGGACTGAAGTTGAAGTATCTTCCCTCCAGGTGCCACCTCAGGCAGTTTTCCTCTTAGAGCCCCAGTTTCCCCATCAGCAGGGATTTGAACCTGACAACTGTAGTGAATGGGATCTGAGTGTTCCTTCCTACAGTGACAAGGACTGCAGAGGGTGTGTGTGTGTGTGTGTGTGTGTGTGTGTGTGTGTGCGTGTGCGCGCGCGTGTGTGTGTGTGTGTGTGTGTGTGTGTGTGTGTGTGTGGTTATAAGTGGATAAATGTGTGAGAATGGCTGTGCGTATATGTAGGATTGTGAGTTGTTGTGTGGATCTGTGGAGAGTATACATAGTGTAAATGCAGTGTGTGTGTGTGTGTGTGTGTGTGTGTGTGTGTGTGTGTGTGTGTGGTGTGGTCTCCATGCACACTTTGCTTGAGTCCCTCATGCTCGGCAAGAGAGTACTATGTGGCCATGACAGGGTCGTCTGAATGGCTGTAATTATAGACTTTGAGGAACAAACTATTCCATCTACTCTGGGGAATTACTTTTTCCTGATTTCACACTCTGTGAAGTCCATTGGCATTAGTATGCATGCAGTTCTGGGAAAGTGTGGGAGCTTCGCTTTCACTCCCAGAGGGCTTTTTTGGAGGAGGTGCCTAGGGTCCCACAGCCACCATAGAAAGGAAGTCCCCATACTTGGGTGGGTGCCAAGCAGTGAGGCCCGTCCTGCATCTGATTACTCCAGCTATGTTAGCACTGGGTGCTCATGCCAGGGCCTCCGCACACACAGTACATGCAGCTGGAGAGACTTTTGTCTCAGGTTGTGTGTAGCCCTCCAGGACTGAATGCCCTGTGTGTCCAAGAACACCTGTGCCCAGTCCTCACTGTGTGGGAGTGGAACATTATTATACTCTGTTGTTAATCTCAGCCAGAAAAAGGCAGAAAGCCCTTCTTGAGGGCGAGACAAGAGAGACCCAAGCACAGACCCGTGCCTCTGTGCCCAGGGATTAGAACTCAGGTCTCTCTGTTCTCAGACAGACTCTGTTATCTATAGCTTCAGACCATGCAGATGCCAGAACCCTGAGAGGTAGAGAGGAAGGGGAGCAGAGCCTGCCAGATGAAGGAGGCCTGTGGTCAGAGTCCTGGCAGAGCAGAGGGTCTGAGTCTGAGTGGGTTTGCCAGAAGTGACCTGTCATGGTGTAGGCCATGTCTGAAGGGTGCTGGGAGTCCAAAACATGAAAGAAAAGCAAAACATGAGGCAAGCCTAGGGGCTTGGAAAGAGCGGGGTCTTCAGGACATGAGAAAAGCCGCAGGGCACCAGGTCTGGATGGTGTGCTATAATCACTGGAGAGCCCGATGAGGATTTGGGGTGTGGCAAGCCCAGGTTTACACTCAGGGCCACACGTCCAAGAGTGAAAGACCAAGCCAGCACCAGCCCCTCCCACCCATCTGTGTAGGAGGCGCTCATTCAGTGCATGTGCCCTTTCCTCCAGGGCTCCCAGCCTGCCAGGGGAAACCCACTAACAAGCCTTAAAGCTGAGGTGGGGATGGACAGCTGCAAGACTCTGCAGCATGAGGGAGCCCTCCAGGAGGAGCTGGGAAGGCTTACTGCTGGTGACGACATCTGAACTGTACCTGGGGGCAGGCGTTGGATTTGATTGCCAGGTCAGGGACTGGACCAACACTGAGCAATGCCTATATACTTAGAATAATCAAAGGCTAGGTGGAAGCACTGGGGAAATTCAGGGAATGAGGTCACAAAGAAAGGCAGGGTAGTGGTGTAAATGCTCAGGCCCTGACACCTGCTGCCTAGGAGACTCCATTGTAGTCACTGACTCTCAGAACTGACCCCATGCAGTGGGGGGATGGGCACACCCCACTTTCTAGGTGAAAAAAAACTGAGGCACAGGGAGATATACTTTGACTTTTGTTACAGGGCTGATCAGGAGTACAGTCATAAGGTAAGCACTCTGTTGAGCTGGAGAAGCCACCTGAGCTCACTGAGTGCTGGTGGCTATCCACTGTGGTGAGCACCATACCCAAGCAGGGGGTTAGCCCTCTTTCCACCCACTGCTGACCACAACCATGATGGTGTATCATCAAAATGGGCAGGAACTTTGGATTCAGTCAGCTCCTGCCTGACCAAGAGCTTAAGAAAGTCTTTCCCATTCTCCGATGCACTCTCTAAAGTGGCCAGGTCCACTAAACCCACCTCTAAAAGCTCTTTGGGGACTAGGGAAAAGTGCAGGAAAGTGCTGGAGGCCCTGTACTAGTGGATCTTAGCAAGTGACTGCACAGCCCCAGGGGCCCTCCTCACGGAGGCTTTGAGCACAGCCACTTGGCATGTCGCCTGATGCCATATTTCCTTGTTTAAAACTGCGACCCAAAACTTAAAGAGTATGAAAAGGGTGTTGTGCAGACAATGCATAATTAACCACTTCTAAACACAGGGTGTGCCAGGCTCCCTTGAAGCTGTTAATTATTCTTCATTAGTGATCTTAAATTAATGTAGACTGATTCTGGAGCCCCGCCAGTGGCTGGGCCTGGTTGGAGCTTGTGACTTCTTTCAACCAGAAACCATATCGAACTGTTCAGGAATGCCTCTGTTTTCTGCTGCTGGGGTGGAGAGCTATAGACCCTTTATCTGTGATAGGAGTGAAGACCTTCTCCCAAGTCTTCTGGCTGGTCAGATCCGGGGGCCCTGTTAATGAAGTAAATCAGATACAGAGAAAACAATGGACGAGCTTTCTGTTCCTTGGCTTCCACAGGATGGCCCCATGCATGTTCTCAAGTCTCATCCTGCCTGCATCCTAGATCCGGGCCCCAACAGGACCTTAGGTCGGGACCATGCATTTCCAGGCATGGTTTGGTAACTTGGCCAATGCAAAAGATGGGTCTCCACATTTTAAACTTGAAATACAAAACACTATGTTCTGCTATTTGCTTTAAATGTTTTATGGTAAAATATGTAACATAATAAAACCTGCTATTAAAACAAATGAACAAAAATACATTGGACCTAGTGGTAGTGCATACTTTAATCCCAGTACTCAGGAAGATCTCTGTGCATAGCCTGGACTACATTGTGAGTTCTGAGACAGCCAGGGCTACATGGTGAGACCCTGTCTTGAAAACAGTTGCCTTATTTCATTATGCTGCCAAAGCTGGCCCTGAACTGGGCTCAAAGCACCTTTCTGCCTCAGCCTCCAAGAGCTAGGTACACCACTGAGCCCAGTAAGAGCCACCATGGTAACCAGTTCACTGTGCCCCACGGAGCACATTCACACTTGTGCAGCCATCCTCATCACGCATCTCTAGAACTTTCCCAGTTTCCCAAATCAAAACTGTGTCCCCATTAAACACTGATCCTCATCCCCTGCCATGGCCCCACATTGCTGCTTTCTATTTCTAGGGACCTCACCGCCCAAGTATTTGTCCTTGAGACACTGCTCATCTCACTCAGTATACCATCTTCAAGGTCTGTCTGTGGTCTAAGACATGCCACAGCTATCTTCCTTTCTAATGCTGAATCTCCTGGAAGTTTCTACCCCATTTTACTTTTATCTCCTGGGGGGGGACACTGCAACTGCTCCTGCCTTGGATGTTATAAACAGTACCACTGAATGTGGGCGTGCAAGTTGCTCTTTAAGTTGTGGTTTGCTGCCAGGCCTGGACTCGAATTCAAGTCCCAGCACTTGGGAGGTAGAGCCAGAGGCAAGGGGGTATCTGCAAGTTCAAGCCAGCCAAGGCTGTGTAGGGAAACCTTGTCTTTAAAGAAAAAATGCAACTTGCTTTGTGCATTTGGTATTTTAAGGTTTATTTACTCTGTACTGGGAAGAAAAATCCACATGTGCACTAGGTGGGTGTTCTACCACTGAGTTTTAGCCCAACCTATTCATTCAACACTTCACTGGTGAGATACATTGTGTTGCTGTACATGGTTCCCTTTCATTCATCTTTGTTGGTATATTGGATTCTGTTACAGATAGCCCCACATTCAGAGTTATAGTCAGAGCAATGATGCCTTCTTGCTTGTACTTCCTAGCTCTTGAGCTGTGGCATTCCTGTGGATGTGCACAGGGTATTATGTGAGTGAGTGCCTTCAACTTTGCTGAGCTTAGCAAGGTCACTTTTTAAAGCGGTTGTGACAGCATATGAGTGAGAGTTAGCTCCACATTCTTGCTAAGCTGGGTATTAAAAGCCTTGTGATGTTTTTATTGTAAAAGCCAAGAGGAAGAGTGAGATGAAGAGGTGTGTCAACAGTGTGGAATTGCCTCCAGGGCTCTCAGCATTCAGAAGTGGTGTAGTGCCCCTCACCTAACCTTGGTGAGTTAGGAGCCACCACTTCAGCTGTGGGATTCCAGTCCCCCAGGCGAGGAACCTCAAGGGGGCCCCTACCCTGTCATGGCTGGCCTGGTAGCCTCTCCTCCGAACACGCTGGTACACAATATACCAGTTGTCCACTTCCTGAAGCCTGGGCTTTACAAATCAGAACACTAACATGAAAGACTTCTCTCCAAACCCTGGCATCATGTAGGGGCTCAGGGTTCCTGGGGCATGGCTAGAAAAGGAGAATGGCAGGGCTTTGAGACAACACAGGCACTTCCAGCTCACCAGATCTCAGGTCTTGATTCCTACAGGGGAAGTTCTGTCCATCAGGAGTGGGGCAGTCTGAGGGGCCCTGCAGACTCATGGGAATCCATACAACCCTTTGAGGGTATGAACTCTCTCCCTGTCACTGAGATGTAGGTGTTAAGTGTTTGTGCTACCTCAATGAATGACAGTCTGTCTAGTGAATACTGCTGTGTTGGACTTGTGGCTTGGTGCCAGAGAGCTTGCCTAGCATGCCCAAGGCCAAGGTTCCATTCCTAGAACTGCATGACAAGTAGGAGGGTGGGGACTATAATGAAGAAAATAAGAGGGCCTAGAGAGAGGGGTCAGCAGTAAGAGTTGGGAGGCTCTCAAAAGCTTTTAACTCCAGCTCCAAGGGATCTGACACTCTCCTATGATCTCCACAGGCAATTGTTCACACATGTCACACACATGTTCACACATGTGTGCGCATACACACACACACACACACACACACACAAATTTTGGAAAACTTACAAAAAAAAAGAAAGAAAGAAAACCAATATGGTTGGTTCCCCATATTTCAGACTAGAAAGAAGTTTGAGAGCAGAAAGATTAAGTTAGTTCCCTGATGTCACAGAAGTGGCATGCAATCAGTTTACCTAGGCTAGGCTGCTTTATTCATTATCCATGCCAATTAAAGCTTCCTGGCTCATGTAATATTGTTGTTGCTGTGACTACGTAACAAATGAATGCAGAGCCTAATAGTTTAAACCAATGGTTCTTTTTTTTTTGAACAGGGATTGCTCTATTTACTGTCCCTTGGGGCATTTTGAGGCCTGGAGTTGGATTCCTAGAAGCACCCCTGACCTCATCCCCACCCCTATTTTGCCTATTTGGGCCTCTCCCTGTGATCCAGGCTTCCTCACCCTTAGAGACTGCTACAAAGGGGTGACTGAGAGGAAGAGCCCAGTAGGATCTTCTTGTCACCTTGTGTGGCCAGACCTCAGAAGACACCTGCATCACACTGCACTGTCACAAGGTCCTGCCCACTGTGGGAGGGCACTGAGACTGCACCTCCTGGCCTGGATCAGGGTTCTGGTGGAGCCCATGTGGTAGAATGCAGGTGGTGGGCATTTTCAGAAAACAAGAGTCAGCCATGGTGATCACAGCAAGTGACTTTCTTACCATGATGTCCAGGGCCCTGAGCTGAAATGATCTTAGGAAGGTTGCTGATGGAGAGGAAAGGAAAAGGTACCCGAGACCCAGTTCTCCTTTAGGAAGGTTGCTAATGGGGAGGAAGGGAAAGGGTACCCAAGACCCAGTTGGTCCTCAGCAAGTGCAGGTGCTCTTATCAGTGAGGTTCTACATTCAGACCAAGGTGACTTTCTCCAAGAGAGGGAAGATGCTGAATTATACTGCAGAGATGGGAGCTGGGAGAGGGCTTACCAGGCTCATCAGAAAAGGCAGTGTAGGAGCTGAAGAGATGGCTCAGCGGGGTTCCAGAGGTCCTGAGTTCAATTCCCAGCAACCACATGGTGGCTCACAACCCTGCCTAATGAGATCTGGTGCCCTCTTCTGGCTTGCAGGCAGAAAACTGTATACATAATAAATAAATAAATCTTAAGGAAGGAAGGAAGGAAGGAAGGAAGGAAGGAAGGAAGGAAGGAAGGAAGGAAGGGAGGGAGGGAAAAGGCAGTGTAGCCAGGCGTTGGTGGCGCACATCTTTAATCCCATCACTTGAGAGGCAGAGGCAGATGGATCTCTGTGAGTTCCAGGCCAGCCAGGGCTTTTATGTAGAAAAACTCTGACTTGAAAACAAACAAACAAAAAGGCCACAGGCAAGGAAGGGAACAGAGGGTCATGGAGCCACTTGGGAGCTGGGGAGTCATCAGGAAAGGAAAAGTGAGCTGAGAGCCGAGGCAGGGGAACTCGGCTCTGGACAAGGCCTGCGCAGCCTTGTCTTTTCCCTTGGGTGGTTCCGCCTCAGGACAGCGTGATTATTGGTGCTCAGGCAGTGTCCCAGCACTTGGTGCACTGGAACAGAAGTAGGAAGGGCCTCCAGATGCCCCTTGGCTTCCATGAGTGACGTGAGATTCATGCAGTATCCCTGCTCTATGTGGGAATCCAGAGTCTGCTCACGGGGCTGAAGAGGGGCTCTGCAAAAGGAGTCAGCTGCAGGGCAGTGAAGAGTGTTCCGGGCTCTCGCCAGCTGCCCTCCCATTTCAGGCACTTTGGCCAGACTTCTGGCCAGTGTTTGTTGGAGGTGGGGGAGTGGGCAGGTGGGAGATTCAGTAGAGGGTCAGCTTGGCTGAACCGCCAGGGGCTGGGAAAAGCTGTTCTGGCACAGCTCCAGCCTAATGAAGGAATACAAGATGGGCAAGGATGGAGAGGGGAACCCATGTCCTCGGGGGACACAAGGGTCTCCTGGCCTCTCTAGTCTTACCAGCTTACCCAGTGACACATGGAACTAGCCTCTGGGGTGAGGCACTGTGGGCCAGGCCAGACTCTGGCACTGTCCTCTGTGTTGGCAATTTCACTGTGGTAGTGAAGTGGAAAGGTGGTATTGAATTCAGGGAGACCTGATGCATAGGAACATTGTTGCGGGCCAAGACCTCACTGAGTTACCACAAGAGACACTTGCCGCCTTTGGCCACTGCCAAATTGAGCAGTGGGAAGATCGTGCCAGCCCAGATGCCCTGCTGATGCAGAGAAGAACCCTTTTCCTGTTGGGGCCTGCTGTATATTGACTTGGCTTCCTCCTAACTTCTCGTATTGGAGTCATAACCCCAACTCCCTCAGAATGTAACATGGTTTGGAAATGGGGTCTTTAAGGGAATTAAGGTAAGATAAGGTAATTAGAGTGGACCCTAGTCTATCTCAGTAAAGAAGACTCTTGCCTGCCTGTGCATCAGTTGGGATGGCATCATTTTCCTGCCTTTAGGTGCTGACTGAACCATGGGCTCTGGGGTCTGCTCTTGTCAACTGTGTAATCCTGTGAGTGGGTGAGTGGATGGATGGATAGATAGATGGATACACAACGGTACAGACATATACATATACGTAGATATAATGATGCTGTGCTGGCTACAAAGCAGGGAGAGAGGTCCCAGAAGAAGCCAGTCCTTCTGACACTTGGTTTAAACTTCTGCAGAACTTGGAGGAAAGGGGTTTTTCATAGCAACCTCCAGGCTGTGCTGGAGCAGGGTCATTACGAAGAGCAGAGCCCTGCCTCTTACACTCCTGGAAACAGGGAAGGGAAGCCGGAGTTTGAGGGGCCACATCCAGTACCTACCTCATGGCAGACAGCAGGAAGGCAAGGAAGACTGAGAATGGGGTTCATCCTCCCAAGACACTCACCCCACCCCTAGGATAACAGTGTTCCTCCATTAGGGGGCTGGGCCTGAAGGATCACATCACTTTTTCCAGCCCCCCAACACTATTGTTCTAGGGTTGGGACATGAACTTGGGAAACACATTCAAACCATAGTACAGTCCTTCCAAACTAGTCCTGGGCTTCTGTCTTGCTCTGTGACGTGGGTGTGAGGCCCCCATCTCCAGCTTATCCTGAGGCTGTGGAGCACAGGGCACATGTGCAGACCCAATCAGTGCAGAGTCCACGTGCTCTTGTGTGTGGAGGCATCAGGGAGGCAGTAGAGCATTTGCCCAAACATGGAATTTAGGGGGATGCCAAAACACCCAGCCACCAAGTAAACAACACCGTGGCTTGAAGCAGGCACAAGCTGTGGTTTGTCTCACCACCCTATCATTGTGTAATGGGAGCAGTCAAGAGGCCTCCAGTGTCCAGGCCTGAGGCCCTTGTGTGCCTGCCGGACTGGCTTCCAAGGTTGATAGTGACATGTGAGCAGATCCATAGTGTAGGCTGTACACAGCTTCACTAACTCAATTCCCTGGCTCAGAGCATGAGAGGCACCTTGGTGAGTGGTGTGTAGAGCTGTGTAGTACATAGAAGTATGTGGTACATAAGGGTACGTGGTACCTAGGTGTGCACAGTATAGAGGAATGTATGATACAAAGTAGTGCCTAATACAAAGATATGTGGTGTCTAGATGCTTGGTCTACAGGGGTGTGAGGGGGTGCACATTTTCCTTATGTATCAGATTTCAGTGGCCCCAACTCATGTTCTTGCTGGCCCTAAGCTGCCCCATCTGTGTCCTGCAGGACCAGGTAGACAAGCCACAAGTAGGGTTCCTTGTGCAAGGAACCCCATAGGGTCAGCTGACTGTTGTCCTTAGCAGGCCACTCTGGAAATGCATGCTGCCTTTAAAGTTTGTGTGCATGGCAGATGAGTCAGGAATTGGGAGTGGGGTGTCGCTAGGTCAGCTGACAGCTCTTCTGAGGTCTGAAGAGGAGCTGGTCTCCTTGAATCAATACAGATGTCCTGCTGTGATTATGTCCCAGCATGTCCTTACTTTAGGAAAGACACCCTATAGTAGTAGGGGCTTGGAGTGGCTGACACTCAAAAGTTGAGTGTATGTATGTACATGTTTACATGTGTGTGTGTAACAAAGGCCCATGCTAAAGCATATGGCTAAAACACTGCCCAGGGAAAGAACCCAAGAGGAACTGCCCTGGGGCTAAGCTTAGCCCTGAGTCTTCTTGCAACTTTCCCAAATCTGCACTTAACAAAGCTTACAGCAGAGGATAGAGTTCAGAGGGCCAGTGGGACCTGCTCTTATTCTAGATGCTGCTGGAGCCCCATACCTCACACCTCCTCTCTCTCAGGCCTCAGCTCCAGGGCCTTCCTTGTCACCTTGTCTAAGGTAGTGCCACTGTCTGCTCCCCCTCCATATGACCCTGCTTTGTTTTCTTGGTTACCTTCTCCACCCTGGCAAGACACCTAACTTGGTTGCTTAGCACTTGAGTTTTTTGTCCACTGCTTCCTGATATCAGCACCAGGAATAATGGATGAGTTAACTAGTCCAGGGCCAGAACCTGGAGTCTGATCCCACACTTGCCCCATGTCCTGCCCTCCTGAGAACCTTGGTGCTGTTCTCTGTACCCAGCTAGGAAGCTTTTGGGTTGTACAGAAAGCTCTGAACTGCTCCAGCGGAGTCCCCCACTAAGCCATCTCTGCCACCTGACAGAGCTACTTCAAGCTCCTGAGCCAGGTTGGGATGACCCTTCCCCCGCCTCAGGCTGATCACTGCTCTCTGGTCAGCAGAAGGTGTGTGGCCTTCGAGGAGATAGCTGTGGTCAGGGTCAGCAGCAGCACATGGAAGTGGCCGTGGTCAAAGAAGTCAGTGGCACGTGAAAGTGGCAAGTGGTCAAGTCAGCAGCACGCTGGCAGGAAATGTATCGGCTGAAACTCAGTAGCATCTTCTAGTTTTCATGGTAACCTTCTACTTGCAGCAAGGACACTAGTTTTTCCACTGAGAGGAGGGAGGTAATGTAGCAGGCTTTATTGGACTGCCAGCCTCCAAATCATGACACGGAGACATTATTAATTATGAATGCCTGGCCTTAGTTTAGGCTTGTTTCTAGCTAGTTTTTTTTTTAAAAAAACTTAAATTAATCCATTTCTATTAATCTATGTGCTCCCCCAAGGCTTGTTTACCTCATCTACATACTGTCCATCCTGCTTTCCTGCTTTCTCTGTGGCTGGCTGGCCCCCAGCTGGGTGGCCCTCATTTTCTCTCTGCCCTCCAGCCCTGCCTATCCCTCTTTTGCCTAGCTATTGGCCATTCAGCTTTTTATTAGACCAATCAAGTGCCTTAGGAAGGCAAGATGCAACAGCAACACATCTTTACATAGTTAAACAAATGCAGCATAAACAAAAGCAACACATCTTTACATAGTTAAACAATTATTATTCTGCAACACAAACAAATGTAACAAATCTTCACATAGTTAAACAAATATTCTATTCCACAACATTTCCCCCTTTTTGTTTAAATAAAAAGAAAAGTTTTAGCTTTAACACAGTAAAACAATATACAATAAGAACAGTTATCAAGTAAGAATTACATTTACAATATCCAGTTCATTTGTATTTGGCAAATCCAGAGAAAATATTCCATTATTTATCCTATCTTAGTGTGTCCAAAGTTGTGTACCTAATTTACCTTCTACCTTAACTAAGGAAAACTGTAACTATAACTATCTAGTCATTGACTCCATCAAAGACCCCAGAAGAATATAATATTACCTGAGTAAACAGGAAGTGCAGTGCAAGCCACTTCTAAAACTATAGAAATGACAGGGACATCTGGCTGCCTGGACAGTCACCCAAGGTTCCTCTGCAACATTGAGGCATCCATCTTCAGCTTACAGGCCTAGACCATCTGGCAGATTTTTCCATGAAGCAGAAATTTTGAAGGACTGTCCTGCCTTGTCTTGGCAAAATTCAGCAGTTACTTTCTTTTGTGTCCTGCATGTCCAGTCATATATATACTGTCAGCAGCCAAGGCAAAGGCAGTTTATTGCCCAAATGACTAGCTTTGCCACAATGAAAGCAAACTCCATATGGAGATTCTTCGATGCCTGTCCTTTTATGAAGTAGATTGGTGCTGCCAGGAGCAGATGTGTCTCACTGTCATGAAAAGCCTTAGGTTATTAAACATCTTAAATATCATATTCTGTAGGTCCCTGAAGCATTTAAAGATCACCTATCTATCTAAAATATATCTGTTTAACCTTGAAAACATACCTAATATAACTCCAAGTTTGATTATTGTAGATGACTAACTACTAATCTGTATTTTTAATTATATATTATGTTTTAAAATGAGCTGTATGAGCACAATGCCCTAAACAAGAGTAGAAACATACATATAGTATAACAAAAATAACTTTAAATTTGTATCAATACACCAGAATCCATACCAATGTAAAGTATTTGAGGTTAATAGTTGTCTTTTTTTTTTTTTTTTTTTTTTTTTTTTTTTTTTTTTTGGTTTTTCGAGACAGGGTTTCTCTGTGTAGCTTTGCGCCTTTTCCTGGAACTCACTTGGTGGTCCAGGCTGGCCTCGAACTCACAGAGATCCACCTGGCTCTGCCTCCTGAGTGCTGGGATTAAAGGCGTGTGCCACCACCGCCCCGCTGTCTTTTTATCCTGTATTCCTATATTCCCCTCTAAACAATGACAAACATCCATAACCCACCAAATGACCAAAAACCACCTGCCCCACCTCTTGGGAATGTGGGTGTTGTATTCTCTAGACTGCTTCCTGTTGTCTGGGGCATCTTTAGGGAACACTGAGAAAATTGAGATAATGATCAAGTCCTAAGAACAGTAGCTATAACATTTGTTGTCAGTCTCAGAACTGTTTCCATGTAGAGGGACCAGTATATACATCATCTGTTTTGTAGTTTTTCTTGGTTTGTTTCTTTATGTAGCCAAGATTTTCAGGAGGTCTCCCCCGATCAAACCTGATCTCTATTAACTCCGAAGGAATTCACAGCCTTTCGTTTCCTGTAGAAACAAAAGCATAACCTCTTCTCCAACACAGTACATTTTCTGTACTTCCATTTTAAAGTTAAGATATCCCTAAAGTATCGAGGCTGGTTTAATTTGGCTGTCCCTTTTACAATCCAGTGCCTCTCAGCAGCTGTCATTAGCTTGTCAACATTCAAAAAATTCAAAGTCAACACAGCACCATACAGGATCCAGTCTCCACATGTATTTCCCATCCTTCTGTGGCTTTTTTTCTTTTATATTACCTTACTCTTTCTTTAAAGACTTTATTATTTTTAAACTATTTTTATATGACTATCTATGCCCATTTTCTTTTCTTTCTTAAGCACCTAAGTGTTGCTTAAGTTTTCCTGCCTGGCCCACAGTCAGGGCAAATCTCTTTCACCTGCCAGTCCCACAGCCTCTCAGACCCGACCAAGTAAACATAGAGACTTATGTTGCTTTCAAACTGTATGGCCGTGGCAGGCTTCTTGCTAACTGTTCTTACAGCTTAAATTAATCCATTTCCATTAATCTATACCTTGCCACATGGCTCGTGGCTTACCGGCATCTTCACAAGCTGTTTCTCATCGTGGCGGCTGGCAGTGTCTCTCTGACTCAGCCTTCCACTTCCCAGCTTTATTCTCCTCCTTGCCCCGCCTATACTTCCTGCCTAGCCAACGGCCAATCAGTGTTTTATTGATTAATCAGCAACACATTTGCCATACATCCCACAGCACCTAAGCACATTTTTAAGCACACTATAACCTTTTTAGAGTTTTTGTTTTGTTTTGTTTTGTTTGTCCAGACCTGTCTTTACTGCATGTCTGTAGCCTTTTCTAACCACATGAGCCAAACCGTAAACTTGCCACTTGGCTTTGTGCTGGCGGCTGGCTGTGCCCAACTTGGGTCTGTGAGAGCCAAGCTTTACAACCCACGCGCCTGACCAAGAGCTGAGTTTAACGGGAGCTGCATTTAACCACCCCAGCTCCAGGAAGTTGGTGCCCTCACTGTGACAGGCATTTTTACTTAGCTTCTTGTTTCTACTTAACTTGCTGGCTGCTCAAGGGCTTGCTGTATGGCAGAGCCACACCGCTGTGCACTATGAGCATCAGGCTACTAGGAAGCCGTGTCATTTTTCCCCCCAGATTTCTCAGGCCCTACATAGAAATATATACCCCACATTGGGTACCAAATGTAGCAGGCTTTCTTGGACTTCCAGCCCCAAATCATGACCCGGAGACTTGTTATCAATTATGAATGCACAGCCTTAGCTTAGGCTTGTTTCTAGCTAGCTTATTTTTTTAACTTGAATTAATCCATTTCTTTTAATCTGTGTGCTGCCCCAAGACTTGTTTTCTTCATCTACATACTGTCCATCCTGCTTTCCTGCTTCCGTTATATCGGCTGGTTCCCATTTTCTCTCTACCTGCCAGCCCTACCTATCCCTCCTTCTGCCTAGCTATTGGCCATTCAGCTCTTTATTAGACCAATCAGGTGCCTTGGTTAGGCAAGGTAAAACAGCAACACATCTTTACATAGTTAAACAAATGTTCTATTCCACAACAAGGTAAAGTTTCTTTTTAACATGAACATGCTCAGTTGGGACAGCCAACTCCCTTTCCACTTTGTGCACTGTTAACTTCGTTACTAGAATCTGAAAGCTGCTTGGCAGGGTCTATGCAGGACTCCAAAGTCAATCAGGCAGCTACCTGCAAGCCAGCATGGGCTTCCCCACTCTCTCCACACCATGTTCTTGTGTTCCATTTTCTAAATCAGCTCTGAAATATCACCACTGTCACTGTGGTTTTTGTTCATTCTGGTCAGGTGGTAGGAATACAGACGGCTCTCCTCTCTTCCCCTTGTGTTTTCTCCCTTTCCCTCCCCTTTCCTCTCCACCCTTCCTCCCCTTCCCTCTCCCAGGGTGACATGGAATTCACTATGTGGTGAAGGCTGGCCTTGAACTTGCAAGGGTATTCCTACCACAATCTCCTTAGTGCTGAGAGTCCAGACTTGAGCTACCCTCTTGGAATTTTTTTTTTTTTTTTTGTCTCAATCTTTACATGTTGCCACCTACCTTCAGAACATCCCACCTTCAGGATTGGCAGATCATCTTCCATAGATGTGCTTTAATCTATCTTTCTGTCTAGATAGCTCCTGCTAACAAGAGAGAGCCCAGTCTCTCCTCATAGGCCCAGGCTGATGCTCTAAGTGAGGTGGTTTTAAAATAAAATGTGAAATCACTAGGATGGTCCACTGAGAGAGTCAGTATCTGAAGGGACCAGTGAGGAAGAAGTCACAGAGGAGCCTCTACAGTCAGCTGGCCTGTGCAGGTGTGAGTGTGTGTATGTGTGTGTGTGTGTGTGTGTGTGTGTGTGTGTGTGTGTGTGTGAGAGAGAGAGAGAGAAACAGAGACAGAGAGAGACAGAGAGAGACAGAGACAGAGATAGAGACAGAGAGACAGAGACAGAGAGAAACAGAGCAGAGGATTGGAGAAACAGGAGGCAAGGAGACCAGAGAGGAGGTGAAATCTCAAGGAGGACACAGCAGCCCTCAGAGAAGGGGACTTGCAGACAGACAGACAGACAGACACACACACACACACACACACACACACACACGCATACACACATCCAGAAGCTAGTTCCTGGCCATCCAGAAGAGTAACTTTTCTCTTTTATCTGAGTGGGCTACAAATTGAGCACTGCTGTCAACAAGCCTGGTTAGGGCAGACACTGAGAGAGACTTCCATGGTGACTAGAAAGCTATGTTACATGGTGGCTACTTTAGAGCAAAATTCTCAGGCTCAGTTCTTAGATGTACTATTTGAACAATGTGTGCATATATCCAGACCTCTCTACACCTTAGTCTCTCTCCTCTATAGCAGAGTAATAGAGCCACTTCCTAGCACTGGCTGGGGCGCGTGAGTTTGCAGCATAGAACACTGGCTACAGTGAGCAGGCAGTGAGTGCTCACAGGGAGAGGCCCCACTGTTACCATTGGCACAGCCACAACTCAATCCAAGTTTCCAAGGGGCGGGGAGGGGCGGGGTACAGCAGCCTACCGAGTCAGAGCTCCCTAATTCACCTTGAGAAGGGTGCCCATGCCTCACCACCTCCTACTGGCTTGGTTTCCACAAGGTCCCTGGGTTCACCTTTCTCCTTGTTTTGTGGGTGAAGGTACAGGTGGGGAAGAGGCTCTGGGGAACTCAGGGCTATTAGCTCAGCAACATGACAGGACCAGGGTCTCAGCCAGGGCCTTGCCAGCAACTGGATCTGCAGTGTCATTGCTGTGTGACCTCGGGCAAGTCACAGCAACTCTCTGAGCCTCTCTGCCTCCACCCCTGGCAGAGAAGAATTGGGATAGGGCCTCTGTTGCTTGGGATGCCTTATTTCCCTATGCCGAAGATGGGGAGAACCAGAAGGGCTAGCTCGAGTTTCCACTGATGGCTCATGGCAGACCCTGCCTCCCAGGCTCCACCTGCTGCTGTGTCCAGCTGGTCCTGGGCTCTGGTTCTGTCCTGATACCAGGTAGAAGTTATGTTACCCAGTTTCTTGAGTGACCATGGCCCAGGACCAGCTCCCTCATGGCTGTCTGTGCTCCTGCCCTTTCCCAGTGACAAAACTTCATCTGATCATGCAATTGTCCTCAAACTTCCTGTCTGTCCAGCCCCTGGGGACAGCTAGAAAATAGCCTAGATTGTGAGTAGGCCCTGGCTCCAGACCCCACCCCGGATCCAGGCTCAGCAGGTCACGTCCCCTCTCTGGATTTCAGTTTCCTCACTGGCAGAATGAAAGGCAGAGGGAGCAGGTAAGAGAACTGCTCATTCATGAATTCAGCTGTCACTCACTAGCCCCTGCTCTGGGCTACCCGCTAAGCTAGGGCAGGAAGAACTGACACATAGCCCCCCCACTCTTCCCTCAACTCTCCCAGTCCAATGTTTTCAGTTGTGAAGTGGCCCAAAGAGGCCCCAGGCATCTCTAGAGCTGGAGCAATCAGGGGTAGCTTCCTGGGGGAGGTGGCCCCTAGGTCTTGAAGGGTAAGAAGCTGCAGAGACTGCAAGTGACTAGCTTAGATGTTCATTATCTCGCTTATTACTCACCAGACCTGTGAATTGAAGTGAGGGTTTTATTGTCTACACCTAAAAATCACCTCTGTTATCCTCACCCTCTGAGCGGGATGCTCATCCATCATCCTTCTGGCGTGGTTTCTGTCTGCCAAGGTGTATAATCCCTGAGCCGGAACCTGCCCTCAGGCTCAGTTTCTGGTGGCGACCACCTCTCAGGGAACAAATGGGACATTTTCTGTGCCTGGGTGGTGGTGACTCCACGGGCCATATGAGTCAGGGTTGAGGGTGAGGGCAGCTCTCCGCAGTTTCCATGCAGACCTGCCCTCCTTCCCCACCCCATGCTGTGCTGTGACTCCCTGTGCCTCTCTGGGGATCTTGGGAACATTCCTTCCTGAGCACTACCCACCCTCAGTCTTCAGTCTTCTGTGACAGCCAACCCTCATGGAGTAATCCCAGCCCAGCCCACATTGCCCTGGACCATAACAGCGAGAGGTTACCTCACATCCCCAGGGTCACTCAGTTCTATATTGCCACTCTGCCTTGTGGGCAGGATGGTGAGGTTCTTACTCCCACACTTCAGTGGGGGCAAACTGAGGCTCAGAGAGGCATGGTACCTCAGATATGGACAAGGAAGTCCAGGATGAGTAAAGAGTCTGTCCTTTCCCAGGAACAAGCCTCTGCAGGGCAGAGGTGATATCCATGGTCAAGATACTTAGTGTGTGTCCTCGGTTTTCTCATCCCTAACATGCCCAGGCTGGGGTTCAGCCCAGTAGAGCGTGCACAGTCCCTGGGTTCCATTCCCTGCACTGCGAGAGAGAGAGAGAGAGAGAGAGAGAGAGAGAGAGAGAGAGAGAGAGAGAGAGAAGGGAAAACGGTTACCAACTGCCCAGGCTGGAAGGCACAAGGAAGGCAGTATGGAAATGGTCAGGGAGCCCAGCACGCCCCCAGAGCATGCTGTGGGACGCTCCGTGTGACAGCTGCTGCCCCACTCAGCTCCCTAGTGCAGCGAGATAGATGCATGTGGATGCAAAAGCAACTCCTGACCCAGGCTGGGCAAGTGTGGTGGCCATAGGTCTGTGGCAGAGCATGTGCGAGGCCCATCTGCAACAAACAGGAATAAAGGAAGATGGCTCCTCCCCTGAGGTATAGGATGCAGCTTGTGAGATTGGCCCCTCTGGTAGACTTACTAAATTCCTCTCCGTCCTCAGTCTCAGCCTGAGTATCCTGCAGGCACTCTTAGCTCTTCAGATAGTCTCCTGAAGCCCCTAGGGCAAGAAAGCAGCCTTCAGAGAAACTGGGGAGGTGGTGGCCTTGGGAAGCCATGCCAATCCTAGGCCTAGCTTACTGGCTAGGAAGTGGGCAGACATAGAACTCATAGTAAGGAGGAGAAGAAAGAATAAAGAAGGATGCAGTGGGGCCCAAGCTTTCTAGGGGTGTTGATGTCAGACCCCCACAGGGTCCTAACCTCTGGTACCTGACAATGGCAACCTCTGTCTGATCAGCTTTTGGGCATAAAATGCGTCCTGTCCTCTCCAGCAGGTAGCTGCCCTGGCTGGCATCTGCTACAGAGCAGGTCCGTAAGGTGCAGTTAACAAATATTTGTACCCCCAGCTAGTGACAAGTATCCATGGTGCTAAGTAAGCCTAGGACCAGAACATCTGTCCTAGAGCTGAGGGACTAAGTAGGAAAGTCAGTCCTGGCACAGATTCTTAGAAATGGATAGAAACCTGGGGACCACATGAGACACAAAGTGCTGACAGGAAGGCTGGGAGGAGACTTAGCAAGGGAGAGAAAGCTGCTGTGGCAGTTGACATCCCTTTATCTTGGGCGGTGTGGGGACCAGAGGCTGACCTGGGGCAAAGGAGAGAGAGGGAGGTGCTGGATAGAGGGATGGACAGGAGGGTGATAGATGGATGGGTGATAGGTAGATGGAAGATGGGTAAATGGATGGATGGGAGGATGATGGATGGAGGATGGGTGGATGGATTGATAGATGGTGGATAGATGGAGGATCGTATGTAGATGGACTGATAGGGAGTGGGTAAATGGATGGATAGAGGATAGATGATGGATAGGTGAGTGGATGGTTGGTAGATGGATGATGGGTGAATGGGAGGATGATTGGTGGATGGAGGATGGGAGGATGATGGGTAGGTAGATGGATAATACGTGAATGAAGGGATGGATGAGTAGATGGATGGTGGGTAGATGGAGGATATGTAGATGGATGATAGATTGGTGGGAAGATGATGGATAGATTAATGGATGATAGAAGGAAGGAAAAGGAAGAAGAAAGAAAAGAGGTAGATGAAGGGATAGACGGAAAGAAGAGGAAATCAACAGATGAAAAGCTCGCTGAGTGGTGATAAACGGAAGGGAGGGAGGGAGAGCGAGAGCAGGGGAGGAAGGAGGAGATGTATTGGATATGTTAACCAAGAGCCCACAGGTGGCACACTGGAGAGACAGGTGCCCAGGTGAACAGACAGGAAGTGTGAAAGGAGTTGTCTCTACCCAGCATGGCACTGAGAAAGCTCAGCTGCAGAGCATTCCCAACAAGCCGTGTGCTGCAGAGAGAGGCTGGTCTGATGAGCTCTGTCTCCGAGTTTCCTTAGGTCAGGGGCTCCATACGGGGTGGGCAGCCTGAAAGGGCAGCAAGCCTCCTTGTACTGGTGTTCAGTAGAGGCTGGGCAGGGCTTCTTATGGGCTCTGATGTCATACAGGGCCTGTAAGAATGGTTTATAAAGTTTTCTGTGGTTTTGTTTTGTTTGGTTTCATTTCGTTTTGTTTTGTTGGCTTCCAGAACCCCCAGGGAGGCCTTTGTTGAGAGCCATCTTATTTTCAGATCAAAAGTTTGGTCTCAGTTTGGAGAGTGGACAGTCTGCAGCTATGGGACCTCTGCTGTGGGAATCAGGCTGGAATCAAAGCAGGATTGTGACTTGTGTAGGCCAAAGCCAGAACCCAGGGACAGTGAGGCAGAGCAGCGTCTGCATCTAGGTGGCTCTGCCCTGAGCCTCCAGTGACTTGGTGCTCTGGTGCCCACTGGATGGGACAGTTATTTTGCAGGCCCTTGGGCCCCCTGCCCTCTAGGGTCTTCCTGGGGGCTATGGGTGGAAAGAAGCCCTCCAGTGGGTGGTAACCCATGAATCACTGTCCCCAGGGGCCCCTGCCTGGGAAGCCCCAGCTGCCAGCCCTAGGCCAGGCCCTGAGCAGCTGTCAGGTGGGTGGGGCTCCATCTGGGCCCCAGTCTGTAAAGGCCCCAGAGGCCCAGACCCCCATGGTCTGCTTGCTGCCTGGAGGGGCCCAGCCTCACCCCTGGCTCTGTAGAAGGTTTGTTGGCATTCAGAATCCAGTGCCAGGAACCCAGGCTCAATCCCCTTCTTTCCTCTCTATCCAGGCTTCTTCCGGAGCTAGCAGTAGAGCAGACCCTTCTCAGTCCTGCGGGCAGGGCTGTAGCCACGGGGCGGTGTTGGGTTTAGGCCTCTGGGGACTGGTGGAGGATGTGGGCCCGCCCTCGCCTCCACAGCCTCCCTCCCTCAGTATTGCCTCTTCAGTCCCACCCTGGCCTCTGGACGCACAGGGCTCTGGGCTCCCAGAGCCCCCACTTTCCCTCACAGTGGACGCCCCCTCCGTCCCGCCCCAGTGACTCACTGCTCCCCTGGCCCTCTGCCACTCCTGTCTCTTGGCAGGCAGCAGGCGCAAGGTTGTGCTGAAGCCACGGGGTCTAGAGTGTGAGGGACGCTCAGTCGCCAGGGTCTGGAGCTCCGGTCCTCCAGCAGCTACCGAGGCCAGTCCGGGAGAGCACCGCCAGGAACCTGCAGTAGCCTGGGGGAGTCAGGGCCTTCCTGTCTCTCCCTGCCTTTGGACCTTTTGTTTTTCATCGTCATGAAGAAGGAAGTGACCTGAGAGCCCAAGACAAGAGCCATCCCCTGGCTAGGAGGAGAACCAAGGTCCGGGGCAGTGGCAAGGCCCCCCAGCCACTGCACCTCACTGATCCAGGCATGAAGGGTGATGGTGGTGCTGTATGGGGCCTCATGTGGAAGTACTGCATCTCCGTGAGGACCCTCAGGTACCAGGGACAGGGTGTGGAGGCGGCTTTGCCCTAGTGGGCCAGGTGAGGGACCTGTGTGGTTTGGAGGTCTGGGAGGGAGCAGGGATGGAAGACAGGAAAGGCTGAACCTGGCACCCTCCAGAGAAATGTGGAGTCCAGTGGCAAGGAGAGGGGCAGGAAAGAGAGTGGACCAACAGTCAGGGCATGTGCTGGCTGCTGCCCCCTGGGGAAGACCACTGGAGGTGCAATGAGCAGAGGGCACTTGTTGTGTAACATACCACTGGCTTTGAAGTGGGACTCGGGTGCCCCCGGCCCCCCAGGCCTGTGATGCCTGGGTGAACTGGACTGTACTCCCTCCTTCAGTGTGTGGTGAGTTTCTCTACCTTCCACATCAGTCCCCTCATGGCAGGGAGCGATGTCCAGAATCAGGTGCCAGGCTGCCCCCTCAGACCTGTGTGTGCACTGACTCAACCTCTCTGGTGAAGCATCTTGTCCGAAGAGGCTTTTAGGATTCGTGTGAGGATTAAATGTGACCCAGCCCCCAAGTGCCAGTAGCCACCAGCTAGTGTCAAGGGTAATTACTGCAGCCACTGTTACATCTGTCACCCTACCTCTTCAGAGGCCTATAGCAAGTGCCTGGAAGGTGCCCCTGTTTAGAACGAGTGGAGGAAGGTTGAGCGGGGGGGCCATAAGAACCCCTGGAGAGACAGACCACCTAGGGGGCAGGGTTCACCTGGGCAAGGGGGGCAGGGGGATGGAATACCTGGGCTTGGCTCCACCTTCTGCCACATTTGATAGGATCTGCCTGGAGCAGGAAGCAGGAAGCCATGGGATCTTAGGTAAGGCTGGGCTTTCTCCTCTGAGGCTGGGACCATAGGGTCTGTAATTTGAATGTAAGAGGACTAGAAGTGCTACCCCATGGGGATATGTCTTGGTGTTTTACTTCCTACTAGTGTGCATTTTGCTTAAAGAGAATGTTGTCTAAAGGATAAAGGAGTAAAGAGTCCTTTCTCTTTCCAGGCTCACTGTCTGGTGTATCAGCTACACAAAATCCCCCTTCCTTCCCCTATCTCCTCCTCCTCCTCCTCCTTTCCCCCCTCTTTTCCCTCTTCCCTCTCTTCTATTTCCTCATTCCCTTCTTTCCTACCCTCCTGCCTTCCTCTTTGCTCCACAAAATATTTGTGCTATCATATAAGAAATACTAGCAGCGAAAAACCAGCATAATTCAGAACAAGATGCTGTGCTGATGATAGCAACGACAAGGAACAGAACAGAGGTATTCGGGAGCCTGGGTTTCTGCTGAGCTAAACCCTGCTGAGCTCCCTGGAAGCCCAGGGGAAAGGGGACATGCAGCTGCACAGTTCGCTCCCGCTTTAATAGGAAGCACATGTACAGTAGCCACAGTTGCTCTGCTGCAAGGCAAGCCTGTCCAGAGCCCTGGATGGTGGGCCTTGGGCCCAGACGGATTTATGGTTTCCAGGCCAACAGTGAGAGGCATTCTGCCTGGACAGGGATGCCAACTGGTTGTGGGAACGGAGAGGCAGAGTCCAGCCCTGGAGTGAGTCACTGGCTACCTTCTGCTTTGGTCCATGATGGACCTCCTTGGGTGGGTAGTTCAGAGGCCAGGCCAGGCCGGGCAGGGCTGACGCAGGGCCCCATCAAGTGAGTGCCTGATGTTTTGGTCACACCAACTGCACTATGTTTTCCTGCTTCATTCTTTCCTAGGGTTTCTAGGGGTTGGCTCACTGGAGGAGCCTCAGGCACTGTTGGAGAATGTAGTGGGCCAGCATGGAGAGGGCCCTGTGTCTTGCACTTAGCTGTTGATACAAGTGGTCGGTCTATGCCTCAGTTTCCTCACCCATAGAATGGGAACATTGTAGAACTTCCTGTAGGAAGTGCTTGTGGCCACTGGTAGTTTACGCTGATGGGTGTCACTTCCTCTTTGGTGACGAAAAAGCAGCTTGGGGTGGATGTGGCACTTTGATCAGCACTGGGTTTGCCCAGTCCTATACTTAGCACCCATAGGTGCCATGTGTCCTGTGTGTTAGCTGAGGAGGTTAGATTTGGGGCGGGGGGTGAGGGGGTTGGGGGAGTTGTTGTTCATGAGTAGTGTATTCTTTCCAGACTCCCGCCTCCCATTCCCAGAAAGCTGAGGCCACTCCCCAGAGCCAGCTATGAGGGGAGCCACCCCAAGCAGGCTCTGGGGCATTCTCAACCCCAGCCTGCCAGGGGAGACCCAAATCCGCAAATCTGTGGTGGGGCAGAGCTGGCAGCTGCTGGGGAACAAATTGGAGGGTTGTGATGGGACAGCACATACTTTTCCACTTGCGTCTTCAGATTCCCCTCGGCATGAGCCTGTCACCCCTGGCTGGGTCCCACTCACATCTGGAAAAGCGTGAGGTGAACATAGAGCTCTTGCTGCTGCCGGCCCTGGCTCTCTGCCAAGGGGATCCAAGGTTCCAAGATGAGGTCTTTGTGAGGGCCATGCTGGTTCTTATTGGCTCCTAGTGCAGGGCCATCTGGGTCCAGTGCCCAGGCACTTGGAAGATGTATCTTTGTCTGTTGCTGGACTTTGCTAGGCTGTTCCCACATCCAGGGAGAGGGGCAAACTGAGCCAGATTCCAGGACAAGATTAGCTGTGAACTCTAGTGAACAGTGCCAGTGGAGCACATAGGTGTGACACCGCCCTCCTTTGTCTCCCCTTTTTTCCTTGAGTTTCAGGGGGGCTGAAGCACTGGGCAGAGAGGAAGAGAAGGGAGCCCAGACTCAAGAGGGGCCCACTTAAATTAGAAACTTGGCTTAGCCTTGTGAAAATCACTTTGGAGACTTTTGGAAGGGAGCGAGCAACAGGATGCCTGCAAGCTGGCCCCAGTGAGGAGGTACCTGTAGCTGTCACTTGTCAGCTGTTGGGTTTTTTTTTTTTTGGGGGGGGGGGTTGTGTGTGTGTGTGTGTGTGTGTGTGTGTGTGTTTTGTTGTTGGTGGTGTTTTGTTGTTGTTGTTTATTTGTTTTGTTTTTTGATAACCATGCCCCATAGTCGCTTTACCAATGAGCTTCATCCAGTGACATTAATACTGTAAGTGGCCTTCAGCAAACGCTCAACCCTCCTCTCTCTGTGGGTCACCTCTATCCTATACCTCACCTGAGCTTCTCCCCATCAGGTTGTGTTCCTAGCCTGTCCCCCACATGTCATATCCTCAGTGTGTCTCCCGTCAGACTGTATCTTCAGTGTTATAGTTAGCTTTAACTGTCAACTTGACATAAATATAGAGTCACCTGGGAAGAGGGAACCTCAGCTAAAGAGTCACCCCAGATCAAACTGGCCTGTGCCCATGTCTGTGGGACATTTTCTTAATTGATAATTGATACAGGAGGGCCCACCCTGCTGTGGTTATTGCCACCCCTAGGGAGGTGGGCCTGAGCTGTATAAGGAAGGTGACTGAGCAAGCTGGTAAGAGCAAGCCAGTGGCAATGTTCCTCCATGGTCTCTGCTTTAGTTCCTGCCTCCAGGATCCTGCCTCCAGGATCCTGCCTCCAGGATCCTGCCTCCAGGTTCCTGTGTGGACTTCCCTCATTTGATAAACTGTGACGTGGAAGTGTAACCCAAATAAACCCTTTTGTCCCCCAAGTTGCTTGTGGTCAGGATGTATCATAACAGAAGCAAACTAGGACCCCCAGCCTATTCCCCGAAGACCTTATCCTTGCCCTGTCTCCCATCAGACTGAATTCTCGGCCCATCTCCATCAGGCTCGAGAATCACTGTCACGTGTTGGTGTATTTGGCCAAGAAAGATGGGTTTGTCCCTTGAGAGCCCAAGAGGCAGTCACATCTCCTAGACAAGGTTGCCCCTGGACACACAGTGCTGGTTAGGGTGGGCTCAGAGGAGTAGCCCCACCCTGAGCCTTGTAGGCCCTTCTCCCCTTCTGCTACAGCTGCCTCTGGGTAGGAGGGCTGGGAGCAGATGGCATCCAGGCCCTGAAAGCATCCCAGGAGCTTTCTGGACAATCAGCCATCTGGTGCCCCCCATGGGAGGCTCTGAGCCTTACTCTTCCCATCCCGTGCACTAGCCTGTGCACCTATGACAAGGGGAACCTCCTTCCCCCTTGGAACTTCCTCCCTCCTTGCTGCTCTGCCCCTTCCTTCTCTTTGCTGGTTGATTGGCTCTGCACTATGGGTCCCCGACCTACCTGCTGCCCCATCCTGATGAGCCCACGGTGGCCAGGATTCCCCTGGCTCTGCCCTTCCTGGACACAGCCTAGGCAGTCCAGTGCCCTTGAGCAGGACTTGAGCTGAGTGTGAGTCAGGGAGAAGACCAGAGGCAGAGTGGACCACCTCCTCCTGTCCTTCTGGGTACTGCTCCCGCGGTACTCTCCATTCCCACCTGGGCTCAGCCCTGCAGGTCCCCCTACTAAAATGCTCTACTCTCTACTCCTCTACTGTGTCTTCCGTTTTGAGACATAGATTTATTGCGTAACCATGCTGGCTTGGAACTCCTTGGTTTGTAGGGCTGTGCCCCAAGCTAGGCCCTACTGAATCTCAGTGCACAAGTGCCGTCCCCTCTGGGTCAGCATGATGCCAGACCAGAACCTCAGGAGAGATTCCCACAGGCAGCAGCCAACATTGCTATAAGAGGGTCGCCGTTCACTCTGCAGAGTGGCCCCTGGGGCCTGAGGCCTCCATTTTCCTTTCTTCCCAAGGCTCTTCTTGGTGAGCCATACTAGGTAGCACTGAATCTCAGAGAGCTGACAGGTGAGCAGGCCAGAAGCAGCCCCACCACATGGGGAAGCACCATCAGGACACAGAGCGTTTGCTGAGTGCCTACTATGTGCCAGCTCAGTACATGCCAGGTGCTTGAGTGCAGCAGTGAGCATCCAGGCCTCGAGAAGCAGACAGGTGGGAGAGACAGGAGACAGACAGGTGAAGGTGTCATCAGCGAGGGGTCACCAGGCAGAGTGGAGGGTGACAGTGACTAGCCAGCCAGCCAGAACGTCCTCTTTAGAACTTCTGTCAGGATAAATGGGCCCAAGATGTGGCAAGCCCATGCAGTAAAAATGCCATCGGCCATAGAGGGAGTAAAATCTCAGCCCCAGATACAGCCCAGCTGACCCTGGAAGATATGCCAAATGAAAGAGGCCCATCATGAAGGCCACATGCTGTCTGACTCTATTCATAGATGGTTCCAGAACAGACATGTCCTCAAAGACAGAGAACAGAGTGGGGGCTGCCCTGGCCATGGAGAGGCATAGGGAAACAGGTATAGGCTTGTTTTGAAAGCAAAGACCAGTCTGAACTTGGATGTGGTGACAGGCATGAAGATTCTGAAGCATCCAGGGGCTCACTTTAACTGGGTGAATTGCATGGCTCAGGAATGACCCCCAAATGAAATGGTTTCTACAAAATGAAGTGGAAAAAACAAAGTGGTCTGAGCAGGTAGCCTTGAATGGGTTTTAACCAGGAGAGTGAGCTGGAGAAGACCTCTGGGCAGAGGGAAGGTACAACGGCCCTGAGGCAGGAGCCACCTGTCTGTTTGCCGTTAGACTCACATTACGTCTGTAGTTGGAGGCCAGGCTGTCAAGCAGGAGTGAGGAAGGAAGTGGGCAGGGCCAGCGCCTGAGGAGGACATGCATATTTTGGGGGCAGAGAGACAAGAAGTTTCTAGACAATCACTCCACGTGAAGAAATGAGACCACTGCAAGGAGGGAGGGAGGGCAATGAAGAGGTGATGGCCACTGTCTACATAGGAGACCCTGTCACTCAAGGGAGACAGTACAGGCTTCAGATGGCCACAGTGAGAATTCAGACAGGCATAGCTGCATTCCCCCTGGAGTGGGAATATGGGCTTTGCAGTGAGGGGTGAAAGCTCCCAGGATGCAGGGCCTGGATGTGGCCTCAAGGAGGTGAGCACTGCCAGCTGGGACAATGGAGAGGACTCTCCAGTGGTGGCCTTATATGAGGTGGGGTCTCTGATTCATGGAGGCCTCAGAGAACCCTCCAGACTCCAGAAGATGAGGACTACCCTGCCTTGTCAAAATGACACCCCTGGATCCCACTTAGTCCTGAGCTGGTTTCAAAGTAAGTAGGGCGTTTTCTTCAGGGTGGCCACCTTACTTGGCCTTTGTCGGGCAGGCTCAGACTGGCCCTCAGTGGGACCATAGTACCCATGTGGCCAGAAACCCAGCTGGGGCTTGGCATTCTAAACAAAGCAGGCTGGCCGAAACTCAAGTGGCCCGAAACGCGATCGGTCACAGGAGGCTGGCCAGAGAGCAGCTGCATTATTTATTGTCTGTCCGGTGAGGTTGTTTGAACCAGCTAGGCCTGGAAGGAACCCTCTGGGAAGTATCTTGTACAGGGTGGGTGTGGGCCCCAGGGTGCTGGCCCCCTCACCTGGGGCGGGGCTTCCTGGATGCTGGCTGAGCTGGGAGGAAGTTAGACGTCAGGGCTGTAGTGGGGAGGTCCTGTGTAGGGAAGGGCCTGAGGTCCTTCGTCCCCAGGGCCCAAGGAGGCAGGCCAGTCACTGGCTCCAGGGAGATCTCGTCTTCCCCTGTGATACCGTGAGTACCATTTGCCTGTGAGGGGCTGGTGACTATCAGCAGTCTTATGGGGTCAGCAGTTGGGACCTCTTGTGGGGGCCTCACGCTGTTTCTAGGAGCTGTTTTGGGTAACTGCTTTTCTGTGCCTGAGAGACACAATATAGGCCAGGCCCTGGAACTCCAGGAGCTTCCCCACAACTGCCAGAGGGCAGCATCAACCACTGGGGAAGCTCTTCAGGGACTTTAGGCCAGCATGAGCCTAATGCTGCACAAGGCCCCTTGGCCTACCCAACTCCAGGCATGTAAACCACCTGAGAGAGGGGCCACACCTACTCCACAGCTAAGTAAACTGAGTCCCTTAGGACACAGTGGCTCAGGGCTCCTGCTATGTGGCCTGAGGCACTTTTTGTCCCCACTGCCATCCTCCCTTGACTTCTCAGAGCATGAAGTTTGGAGACTGGGGCGGACGGACGGAGTCCTAGCCAGGCCCAGTCTGGAGTTCCTGCTTATTAGGGGAAATCTGTGCTGGAAAGATCCTGCCTTGGGGCAGTCCCACCCATGCCCCTGGGTGTTTCCTCCAGATGCCTTGTACCCCACCCCCATCAAGAGCCCCCTGACCAGTGACAGTTCCGCCTGTTTCATTTCTTTATTTCTTTCTGAGCCAGTCCAGGATGGAACCTGCGGCTCTCCGATCCTGGGGCTGGGAGAGTCTTGGAAGACAGTCCTTGGGTAGCACTGTGCTCTGGGAAATATTTTTCAGTGAAGGGGTGCTGGGTTCATCTACATCCCTAGGGAAGTTCCCCTCCCAGCTCCCCTCCATCCTCATGATACCCCAGAAAGGGAGGCTTTCAGTGTTGGTTATATGGGAAGCCAGCTTCGGAGATGTGGGAATATCTGTCTGGTATCATTCAGCTAGTGGATGTTCAGGAGCTGGAGTGCAAACCTGGAGAGAGGCTAGGCCTTCTCTTCACTGTGTGCCGGGGAGGAGAGAATGTTCCATCACTTCCCTGTTATTGGGTCTGTTTTTCCATAGGTCAAGGGCTGAGCTCCCATCTGAAGACCCAGGCTGGGTGGAAGAAGCTGGCCTGAGGGAGTAAGATGTCCTTGCTGCTCTTTGAGCTTGGCCAGCAAGAGCCTCCTAATAACCCCAGAGATGCTGAGTGGTCAGATTCTTGCTTATAGCCTTTGTGGGACTCCAGGACCCAAGCTGGATGCAGGCTCCCGTGCCCAAGTCCCATGTCAATCCAACACGAAAAACCTGAGCACAGGCAAGAAAGGATGTGACTAGGTGCTGGGACATCCAAGTATCCACAGGGACCTCAGACAATTCCTCTGTCATCTGTGAACTAGCCCGGTGGGACTAGGAGCCTTGCAGCACTTGGTGACTGTGACCGCAGGCAAAGTTTCTTGCACATCATTCATTTAATCATTAGATCACATGTCGAGCATTTGTTGGGCACTTACTGAATGCTAAGTCGCTGTCTTGTCTATGGGATTACAAAGGTGATGAATTTGATCTAATTAGTTGCTCTTCTGGCATGGTCCTCAAACAGAACTGAACTAAACAGCAGTGTGGTGGGTCTGAGAAGGCAGGTAGCGCAGGGCAAGGGACGGTGGGATGGTAGGACTGGTTTTCTTTTGATGGACCCACACATTGCCTTTGAGAGCACCTGTCGGTCTTTAGGCTGCTGAGGCCAGTAGAGGGATCCTCTTTATGACCTCTGCTCCATGGTCCCTTCTGGGCCAGGCTGCTGTGAACAAACTTGTGCCCCAAATTCAAGCCAGTGTGACTCCAGAAATTCCGGGACACAGGTAGCAGGGCTGGCCAAGCAGAAGGTGAGTCCAGGCTGTGCCCAGCAAGTGGGGCATTGAAGCAGCTGCCAGCTGGCACACAAAGTAGGGTGCTGGGCTGTGGTCAGGCTGCAGGTTAAGAGCCTAGACTCAGGGTGTCAGCTCTGCTCCTTTACTGGTTATATGACCTTCTTACAAACCATGTCTCTGGGTTTCAGCTTGCCATGAGGACCTTGTTGCTTCTAAGTGAGAAAAGGCCCAAACCAAACAGGCTTAAGCAGAAAAGGGGCTTCTGTGGTTCGAGAAACTAAAAGGTGAAAGGGTGGTTGCTTCGGGAAGAGCAGAATCCAGGGGCTCAACTGGAGGATTTGGTGTTTTCCACATTTACCTACCGTGTTCACCCTGAGGCAGGCTAGCTCCACGTAGGCATCCCTAGCAAGTGTTCAGAAAACCTTAGGCATCTCCTTCCATTCAGTGTCACCACCCCATGACAAGCCAGCTGCAGTGAGCAACACACTTTTCTCTCATAAGGTTGTTTGCTGTGCCCTGGGGGACGTGGGGCAAGAAAAGAGGAAATTGCCACACAGGGCAGCGGAGGCTGAGGAAGGGGTGAGCTGGCAGGCCAGAGGAGGAACATCAGAGTTTTCCACCGGGGCTCCCCAGAGATTTTCTGGGGGAGGCAGCAACTGTGTTAGATGTTGATGCAATGAAGGGACTTGGCCTAGGCATGGAGACCCAAGGGAGCAGGTTCCTTAGAGTCAGGTCAGATCTGAGAGTGGACTGCCCAGCCTGGGCTGAGTTAGGAGCCCTGCTTCATCAGCACCAGAGCTGGTGTGGGACTGCTGAGCCCACATGGGGGTGACAGATAACCCTAGGCCCCAGTGCTGCTTCGTGGTAGAGCATTGGCCTGGCAGGTGCAAGGCCGTGGGTCCTGTCCCACAACCTTGGGAGGAAGGAGAGGGCTGCAGCTGTGGCTGTGAAGAGAGAACAAGCACCTAAAGGGCACCTACTGTATCCAAGGTTCTATCTAACACCCCGGCGTGTTACCTTAGTGTACCGTGTAGCCACTGCTGAAGGCCCCTCATCCCTTTGTAGAGAACGGGCAGCAGTGTCTGGATCCAGGGATTTGGTTGGGGCTCATGCTTTGGATAGGCCCTGTGGCCTTCACTGCAGCCAGGTGGCTGCTGGGATGTCACCCATGAAGGTGACATATGAGGAAGTCATCATCGGGCTCAAAACAGGAGTGTGTCGAAATATCTTCCCAGCAGGCTAACTGCAAAACCTCTGTCAACAGCTGTAGTGAAGGCAACCACAGTTGGTCTACAACCAGGGCCTGGAGACAACCGTGGCACAGCCAAGCTTGGTGTGAAGGGTGATGTGACAAAGGACAGCCACCTGCTTTTGAGCACCAGGGTGTTTGAATCCTGTGTACTAATTGACTCCTGGTCTCTTCTCCTATCAGGGAATGGAGGAGCTGTGACAAAGGACAGCCACCTGCTTTTGAACACCAGGGTGTTTGAATCCTGTGTACTAACTGACTCCTGGTGTCTTCTCCTATCAGGGATGGGAGGAGCTGATGGGAAGAACATGGGTGTGGTCCACGGCTGAGACCCACTTCACAGGGAGTGAGCAAGCCGGGGCAGCTCCCTGTACATTCTCTGGAAGCCTCGGTTTCCCCATCTGGGAAATGAGGTTAACTCTCCTAGAGTTAGGATTATACACAAAGGTGTATGTCAGGGGCGATGCCATGACAACAGCTCAGTAATCACCTGGGTTATTAACTCCCAAGAAGAGGCGTGGTCTCAATTTGAACTAAAGTCTTTAAATGTTGTCATTCTGCAGCCCTGGTCTTCAGCCTCCTGGGAAGCTAGTTCAGGCTCCGTGCCCTGAGGATAGGCACCAGTGTACCCTGGGTAGTGGTCAGGCCTAATGTCTGGCAAGCACTAAAGTGAAAGCAGAGTTTCCAATATGTCAACTCCCGGATGTTCCTGACAGTGAGACAAAGGGACCTGAGAGAAAAAAGAAAGCAGCCAGTGCCCTTTGCCCTAAAGCTGCACCTCTTCCTGGGAAGCCACGCTAGGTGCTTAAGACACTTCAGGATGCTGGGGAAGAAGTTCTGGAAGGTTCCAGGAAGAAGTGGCAGTTGAAGGGGGGTCTGGTGGAAGCCAGGATAGGGTCCTGGACAGAGTAGAGGAGCCAGATTACCCTCCACCGTGGTGTATGTGGAAAACAGCCATCCCTCTGGAGTCACATGGGCCTGGGGGCTTGAGGACCTAGGGTAAGGCTAAGAAGAAAGACAGGTGAGGCCTAGAGGTCCAGAATGCTAGCTCCTCCTAGAAAGGGTCGACCAGCAATCAGTGTTCTTCCCATTGTGACTTAAGTCACCCACACTGGCCTAAGCTGAAGGCTGGTTGTGCCCTTCTGTTCCTGAGGAGGCCCTGGTACAGATGAATTCAGGGTTCCACTGTGTGCGGGTACTGGCATCTCCTCTTCTTTCACCACTTGGGGCTCATCACCCTGGCTGGGCCTTTCTCATATGACAGTCTCTCCTTGGACTGGCCCTTGGGATGGGAGCCCTGGGTTTTCTGCTCAGCCTTAGAATAAACTGACTCCTATTAGACCCCTAGTCCACATATAAAACCAGGGTGGTCAGACACCCAGGGAGAGAGACGGGGCAAGCAGGCCAAGTTCTGCAAACTGACAAGCTGATGGGATCAGTCACAGACCTGGAGGGCCTGGTGACAGCACACAGAGTCATTCCCTGCCAGCACTCCAAAGTGGGGTCTGATTTTACAAGTAAGAAAACCTAGGCATGGAGGAGACGGTCCCCTGCTGAAAATTCACAGTTAGCAAGAACTTCAGGTCCCAGTTGGCTTGATCCTAAAACCTACCTTCTCTTCCTGCCTTGAGACCTTATCTGGATCCAGCCTGATCCCGTGAGTTATTTGAACTCTCTCCAGCTCATAGTGTGTCCCAGGATGTCTGGGGTATTTGCTGGAGGAGAGATTAGCTGGATAGACCCTGAGCTGGGGAGAGGCAGGGCCCTGTGGCAGAGAGGATGGGTCCTAGTGTTACTTGGAGGAACTGGGGCCTCCTTTGGGGGCTCTGCATCTTACCAATGAAAGAATTTAAAATAATGAAAGAATTTAAAATTAAGGCTCAAAGGGAAGCTCAGGACAGTTTTATTAGAGTTTAAGGGGAAAAAACTATAGGCAAGCTGGAAATCTCATTGGTCTCCAGAAGAAGGCATGCTGGAGAGAGAGTCATGCCTTTTGAGTTAGACATGGAGGTCAGAGAAACAGAAAGCTCAGGATGGCTGGGAAAAGATGTTTAGGGGTACAGAGCTTAGTTTAGATGCCACCAGATCCCAGACTCTTATGTCCCAGGGCAGAGAAATGTTTGCACAAGAGGTGGGTGGTTAGAAGTAGGCATAGAGCTGAGCTGCAGTGGCGCACGCCTTTAATCCCAGCCAGGCGGATCTCTGTGAGTTCCAGGCCATCAGAGTGAGATCCAGGACAGGCACCAAAACTACATGGAGAAACCCTGCCTTGAACCCCCGCACTCTCCCCCCAAAAAAAAGAAAAGAAAGAAAAGGAAAAGTACTCCAAGGACAGAGGTAGGCTTTTTGAGCCCTGATTAGGTCCTTTGTAGTATCTGCCTCGCCTGTTTGTACTTTCTGGGCTTTTCTCCTTTGTGTGCTGTGGTTAGATGAAGCCCAGGTAAAGACTCCCAGTCTTTCCCTGCAAGCTGACATTTTTCCTAGGTTAATGTTGATATCTCATTTCAGGGTCCTTGTTCTGCACAGTTGCGTTTCAAGCTTTTTGGCTTCACCCACTGTCTCCTCGAGGGCATAAAATATTTGTATCCAATCAGCAGGATCTGTAGATGCAGGCTGTGTGGACATTGGTCGAGGCTCCCAATTTAGAAGCTGCAGCAACACTGGGTTATGACACTGGGGGCATTTCAGGGGGAGTTTCCCCAGGGGGAACTGGTTCCAGAGAGGTGCTGCCCACCAGGTGCTAGGGCAGGGTGGGGCTGGTGAGATGGGGAAACAGCTATTCCCTCACTTCCCCTTTCAGTCCTGTGTGGAAGGTGTGAGGCCTGCCGAACCACCTCACGGCCTGTCACCCTGCCCACAGCCCCAGTGCACAAGGGGAAACTGAGGCAGTAACTTCAATGTGCTTTATTCTCCTGTCACCACACAGGGGAGTCCTGGTGGTAGGGGTTCCACTGCTCTGTGGTCTACTGCCCTGCTGTGTGATATAGGGAAAGTCACTGAGTCACTCTGGGCCTTAGTTTAGCATTTGCAAAACTGAGCTGTAGTTTTTCCCAGAGCAGAAAAGAAAGCTCATGAAAAGATTCTGGCCCAGTGCCTGATCCTTCAAGCACTTAGGATTTCTTTCCTTGAGTGGTGGACTTCAAGGTCACCCTCTGTGCCTCCGAGTGGGAGACAGCTATAGGTCCTAGAAAGCTGGCCCCAGACTCCATTCTGTCCTGAGCAAGCTGGGTGGTTTAGGGTCAGTCATTCTGCCTCTCTGGGCCTTGGTTAACTCATCGAGAAAATTGCTTAATAACCATTCTGGCATAGATAAGAAAGATTAACCAATGCCTGGCCCAGGTGGATTTGCCCACCTGTTGGGCTGGGCACCCAAGCATCTCTCTCCACCGACACCCTTCCTGCCCCAGCAGCTGGACTGAGTTAGTTGCCTGGCTAACAGTTTACCCAGCTAATATCTCCTAAGTACCCTCTGTGTGTTGGGCATTGCCCAGAGTGGTGAGGGAGGGACATTGAAACTCCTTCCTCCTGGAATGCCTGGGGCTCAGGAAACAGACCACAGAGCAAAATGGGGCAGTGTGGTTTTGAATGGCTTCCTGGGTGGTCACAGGGGACCTGAGGCCAGGAAAATGGAGGCCATTGGATTAAGGACCAGCTGGGGATTCAGACTCCAAGGACAGAGGGACTGGGGTCTTCCAGCAGTATCCTTTTGGGGGATACCTGGCTGGGCACAGAATCTGGAGCTGCTCAACTGTTGGGTAGTGCTCACCTTGTTGCCTCAGCACAGGTTGGAAGAGGACTGGACTCTAGCTGCTGTGATATGGAGGTAGCTGGGCTGGCCCTGGAGCCCAAGGTGGAGGTGCTGAGGGAAGTGGAGGATCATGTTTCAGAGAGGCAATGTCAGTACAGAATCCCTGAGAACACATAAGCACCCAGACGCCAGAAGTCACCTGACCCAGCTCTGTCTTTGGGTCATGTGCCCAGGCCAGGCCACTGGTTCTCCCTGGTGCTGGCCTCCTGGAGCACAGTAACAGTAATGGCTGTGGCTAGGCAGCCTGTAGGTGCCAGGGGCTGTGTGCTCTTTGTACCCCATCCTTGCCTCACTGTGGTACTGGTGATATTATGTGGGACTTTTTTTTTTGGCATGTGGGGTCTGCTGGACATGTTGAGAACTGGTCTGAAAAGACTGACTAGATTTAAAAAGGAGTTTGTGTCAGAAATGCTGGGCATTTGTGTCCACCAAGAAAACCCAGAGTTAAAGTACTAGGGTGGTTTGTCTCTCGATGAGTCCAGGTTCCTCTTGGATGCCATGAAGCAACTGGCTCAAGGCAGTAAAAAAAAAAAGAGTCTAGCTGTGGCACTTTGAAATGCCCTTCCCAAGGCACTGTCACACCTGCACATGCTAAGGGAGCCTGTTTGTCTACCAGGGACATCTTTATGTTGAGGACAAGGGGAAGTCTCTTGGCCCGTAATTACCCCAGTAGTTAAAGATAGGAACACCCATACAAACAGCTCAGGGTGTAGCCCTGTGCTATCTCCCGACATGGCAACATGTGCTCTTCCAGGAAGGGTTTGGCTGGACAGGATCGGCAGGGTTCACAGACTACAGAGCCCGTTGTCAGCTGCCTCCCTAGAGTACATCCTGAGAAGCCAAGGCTAGAAGGACTTTGAGAAGTCACCCAGCCATTCTCCCATCAGTTAGAGCAGCATTTCTAACCTTTGGGGGTCAAATGACCCTTTCACAAGGCTCACCGAAGACCATTAGAAAACACAGATATTTACATTATGATTCATAACAGTAGCAAAATTAGTTATGAAGTGGCAACGAAAATAGTTGGACGGTTAGGGGGTCACCACAACATGAGGAACTGTATTAAAGGTTCAGCATTAGGAAGGTTAAGAACCACTTTTTTAGAGGGTCCTGTGAGGGGTTTTTTTTTTCCCCCGAGGGGGAGGGGTGGGGAGGCAGGGCAAGCTGGGTACTTAAAATAAGCAGAATGTGATGAGCTCCAGGCCAAAGGGATGAGGTAAGGCCTGGGACCCAGAACAGGGAGAGGCGTTCAGCTAAGCTTCAGTCCTGTTGCTTCATCTGCCAGCAGAGATAAGGGTGAGTGAGCCCCACCCATTGGGCCACTAGGGAGCAGGAAAGGGCAGGGCAGGGGTGAGGGGCCTACAGGCTGGATGTGGAGAACCTGAGACTTGTTTCCAGTTTGTTTGTTTATTTACAGTACTGAAAGTAGAACCTAGGGCCCTAGGCACTAGGTAAGCACCCTATCACTGAGCCACATGACCTGAAATTCATGGGAGTTCTTGCACCTCTGTGCATAACCAGGCCTGGCTGTTTTCTCCTCTCTTCCTGTCTTTTCCCTTTTCCTCTCCCCTTCTTTTCTGGGCTCAAGCCATCCTCCTCCCTCGGCCTTGTCCATAGCCAGAAGGGATAGAGCTGGCAAGCACCACCATACCCTACACCCTGCTTGTATCGTGAGATTGTTGACTGTGCATCAAGCTCTGATCTGTATAAGGACTAGTTCAGCCACAACTTCACTGGAGTTCTGGACGTTGATGGCTCACCAAGCACTTTGGAAGTTGAAGCAGGAGAACTAATTTGGGTTTGAGGCCAAAAAAAAAAAAAAGCCTCATTGATTTCTCATAGCAAATTCTGCAAGCAGGGTATGAATCTCATATTTTTATTGCTGTTTGTTCTTCTCAGGAGTAGGGATTGGATTTAGGTCCTAATGTATTATAGAAGGCAAATGTTCCACCACTGAGTGCCACCTTCAGCTATCTGTCTACTTTTTGAGACTTATTCAGACTGGTTTTGAACTCTTTCTGTAGCCCAGTCTGGTATTGAACTTGTAATTCTTTAATGTCTCGAGTAGCTGGACTACAGGCCACAATGCCAATACTGGCTTTGACTTTATCTTGCAGCTGGGGAAACTGAGGCAGCCAGTTGTGTTGCCAGAATTCTTTTCTAAATTCTGGAAAGTAGCAGCATCAAAATTGGAACTCAGAACTGATCTTTCCTTGTGATTGAGGGTGTGTGTACCAAACACTGACTTAGGAAGAGACTTTAGTATTTTCTATCCTCTTGAAAGCCATACCCACTATTCCCACCCTCTTCCCTCAAGGCAGCAATTGGTGGCTTCAATCCTCCCTCAACTTCAACATCACAATGGCCTGGGGCAGCTTCTGAGAGTTGGTCCCTACCTGGTCTAGAGCTAGTTCCTATCTGGTCTGCCTGGATGATGCCCCTTTGCTAACAACTTCCCAGCCTTCTTCCCAGTGGCCAGTGTCCCATACGAGCTCAGTGTGTCAGAAACCAGGGTAAGATGACACACTATCCCTCACTTCTTCTGGCCTCTTGTGTGCACATCTGTGACCTGGAGTAGTGTTTACCCTTTCAGGGGAGACCAAAAGGCCAGATCCAGAGGAGAACAAATCCTTGTAATGATGACTGTGGACAGGGTCTCCTGCCTCTTGGTTGTTTCTTTATCTATGAGGGGGACGAAGATTCCCATTAGGACAGGGGCAGCTGTGTCATTTACTTGGGAGGCTCTAGGAGAAGCTGGCCCCTGAGGCTGCTGCCCACCAGAAACTCATCTGCGTGTCCGCTGGAGATGAGCTCAGAGCACAACCCCAGCATCTTCCCCAGTTCCCTCTGGCTGTGTGGATCTATGGTCTGTTTGAAAAGCCGTGAGTTCCTTGGGGGTTACGGAGACTGCTCTTGGCCCTTCTCCCTAAGCACAGGAAATGCTTCAGTGTCTCAGTTCTACAAACAGGTGCCCTGGCCTGGGTGCCCCAGGAAGTCAGTGGTGAATTCTCAAGTGCTAGCTGTTGCTGTGTAAACAAGCTATGTGGTGCTATGGCTTGGTAAAGCAGTGGTCTGTGATGTGGGATCTGTGGGTTAGGGGATCTGCCAGTTTCTGCTGGTCTCCCAGGAAGGCCAGACAGATTGGTTAGAAGGCAGGAGGCAGCCCTACTCTCAAGTCTGTCAGTGGATGGGATCTTCCAGCCCAACTCCTTGAGTCCCTTTATTGCACCACAACTCTTGAGATGAAAGAAGGATCTCCAAGGGCTTATGGAGCCATTACTGGTATTCACCAGAAAATGAAAGGCCCAGGTCCTGAGGCGAGTTCCTAGAACATCAGCAGCAGGTCAGGGAGGCAGATGGAAACCATCCACCAGACCAAAGCTGAGTCTTGCTTAGGAATGTAGGGTGAAAGGCACTGGAACCCACAGTGGCTAGGATAGGCCGGGGAGGGGAGAGACAACAGACAGAGAGCAGGACTCCCTGGGGCTGGAAAACAGCCCATAAAGGGATCTTTTGCTTCTGGGTGAGGGAGGGTGAAGTAAGGTAGCACTCTGATGATCCTCCTCCTCTACCCCCTTGTTTTTTGGGGGGTACTTTTTGTGGTACTGGAGTCATGTGCATGCTTAATAAATGCTCTACTACTTACTAAGATGTACCTGGCCTCCCACCTGGGCTTTGTGCCCAGGGTTTCAATACAGGCTTAAGAACATGGAGCACTTTGTGGTTTGGGGGGTAATAGTAGTAGTAGTAGTTTTGTTTTACTCAAAACTGTTCTCTTTTATCTTCTGGCAACAAAGTCTAAGACATCCCACACTTTTTCCCTTGTCAGCTTCCATACGGCCTCTCAGTGGCAAATCTCTTCACATGGAAGCTGTCCTCTTCCCCTCCATGTGATCTCCTAAAGGCATGCCAGCCCCTGCCTTCTGAATTTACAGCCATAGGGCAGCTTGCAGAGAGGTATGTGCTGCAAGCACCCAGGCCCAGCCCGTGGATCTGTCATTGCTAGAACTTCTACCACATTCTAGCACTTGGCCCCACCTGTGGATTGCAGGAGAGGCCAGCTCCCATCATGGAAAGACCTACCATGCATGCCAGGAGGGAGACTGTGGCCACAGTTTGCAGTCATGGAATGCCTTTCAGTAGGATGTGGCTGGACCCTTGTGTTGCATGGGTCAGGCAAAGTGTGCAAAACTAGATGTTACTCTGATGGCATTACACTTCAGTCACCTGAGTCTTAGCACATCCGTCCTGTGTGCTGCTCTACACGGCATGGTGGTGCACCTGGCGAGGTGTGTCCGTGCCAAGTACTGCAGCTCCTGCTGGGAGGAGGGGGCCCCAGACCCCCACTGGGATTGCACAGCACCTAACAGCCACACACCTCCAGAGCCTCTTCACTCTTCAAGTTCCTTCAGCTCAACTACTCAAGCCATTAGACAGTTGTCATCGTAGGTTGATATTTGAATGAGATAAAATTAAAACCTCAGTTTCTAAGTCACATGCTGAGAGCTTGGTGGCCACATGCTAAGAAGTAGAGGGAGAAGGGAGGGCTTGGCACTGAATGTCAACCCTGGCCCCTGTTCTGCATGCCTCCACCACCACCCACGCCCCGTGCTGGCCACTTAAGTTTCCAAAGTGACCACCTGGGCTTGGCGCTGACTGAAGGGGCTCTAGGTCTGCTGGGAGTAAGTTGGGTACCAGATCCCCAAACTCCCCGGGGTTCCAGAGCCTCAGCTGCAGCCTCCCACCCATCCTGGATGGCTTGCCTCACCCACCGCAGCAAACCTTCCCTTTGATCCTTTCCTGCCCTGCAGTGGAGCAAGTGGGCCTCCATCTGCCTGCCAGGCTTTTCCAGGAAAGGAATTTGGCTGCTTTGGCTGCTTTTCATAAGAAACTGTGAGACGCGCCCCCCTCCCCAGGAGAGCTTAGCTGGGGACCCGGTTTAGGGAGACTGCAGCATTGCAACGGGTGTGTTTGGGTTTGAAGGATGTCAGCCTGTGAAAAGCAGTGTTTGTTTGGTCTGCCACAGTGTTGGCTGTACATATGGGATGCAAGATCCCTTAAAATAAGTCAAGGCTCCCAGCTTGGGAGTCCCCCAGCCCCTCCAGGATCTGGAATCTCTGAGAAGTATCAGCTCTGTGATAGGGTGGACGCCCTGTGGGGTCCTCAGGAGGCCAGAGCTGGGTCTGGTTGGGCACTGTGCTTTGTGCAGGGAGGGAGGTGAAGTGTCATCTCCCTCCACTCCACCACCCTGCCCTGCCACATGACATCACACTTCATCCCTCAGCCCTTAACTGGTGGCCTAGCTACCTCTGTATTTGCTCTTACAGACGAAGTTTTCAGCTTTGTTGGCCAGAAGGCTGCCCTGTGCATGTACTCTGTCTGCACAGGGCCTTTGTTTTTGATGGCTATAACCGAATAGCAGAAATGAGATACTTTATAAAGAAAAGAAGGGTGTTTGTCTGAGAAAAGAGGTTTATTTAGCTCAGAATTCTAGTGGTAGAAGATCCCAGCATCATGGGACCGATGTCTGGTAAGGACCTCAGTTTGGTCACAACATGATGGACAAGTGGATAGGGAATTGGCTAGCGTGCAGTAAGGCCAAGGACCTCACATTACAAAGCACAACCTGATTTCCGATAACCACAGCCCCATTCAAACATTAACTTCTTCCTAGAGCTATACCCCCACTGTCAAATCTCAGAGGTCCCTACCGCCTGCAGAGGGAACCAAGTGTCTACCTTGTCTCCTTTGAGAAACAAGCCACAACCAAACCAAAGGCCCTCACTGAGCTTGTGACCCCAGGGCTCTACAGCTGGGAAAATTTTACAGAATTTGACTTCCTCATAATCTTGGGGGGGGGGGGGACAGAGATGAGTCAAGACGCAAGTCACTACATCCAGGATACTGGGCTGGTATGGGTCTGGGGCATGGGTACAGTTGTGGGGTGCCCACATTCTCTTCCTGCCACACAGCCTTCTCTGAATAAAAGGCAGGATGTGTGTGTGTGTGTGTGTGTGTGTGTGTGTGTGTGTGTGTGTGTGTGTGTGTGTATGTGTGTGTGTGTGTGTGTGGTTTATGGCTGAGTTTCCCTGCACACAGAAGGCACTCAATAAATATTCTGAGTGGAAGAATGAATACAAGCTGTGGGCACCCAGAACATGTATCAGCATACTGACCTCTGGTTATGTCTTCCTGGGATCTATCAGACAAGTGGAGTGATGAGCTGAACCCCCCACCCCCACCCCCACCCCCCAGGACCTTTGTTCACTACCAGGTCAGTGCTGCTCCGTGCAGCAATGCATAGATTTAGCCAAGCTCTGTGCAGTACTTTTCACTCTTGAATTCTTCGAATTGTAAGAAATATGAACTAATTATTTTGAACTATATTATACTTAATTTTTAAAATTATATTATTTTAAACTAATTAATTTTAAACCTTTTTCATTTCGTTTATTTTTATTTAGTGTGTGTGTGTGTGTGTGTGTGTGTGTGTGTGTGTGTGTGTGTGTGTGTATACGTACTAGCACAGCGCTTATACATGCTGTGGTGCACATGTGGAGGTCTAAAGACAGCTGTGGGGAGTCAGTTCTCTCCTCCCACTATGTGGGTTCCAGGAGCTGAGTGATTGAACTCAGGTTGTCAGGCTTGGTGGCGAGCACTTTTTCACTCGATAAACCATCTCATCAGCTCTTACCCTGTTATTTTTAGTTTTAGTTTTCCAGCACTGGGGACAGAACCTACAGTCCTGGGTATGCTATTGCAGTTCTGTCTATCACTGAACTAAAGCCCCTAAACTCTTAAGGCAGAGTTTCGAGAATAGTTTGACAAAGGCAGGCTTCTCCCATGTCCCTTTCACCCCAGTCACCGTTAGTAAAATGTCACCAAGTTTTGTTCTGGTACATTTAGATTTTTTTTTTCCCTCTTGGCTCTGTTTGTGAGGTCACAGCAAGTGTGCAGTGAGACATTTACCTCTAATAATACTCCATCCAGTCTCTTTCCTAGAACAGGACATTCAACAGTCCAAATGACGTTCATACAAGCCATGTTTTTATTTTGACAGTTGCCCCAATCAGGTTCTTAACATCAAATTTTTCCTTCCCTCTCTTCCTTACTTCTTCCCTCTCTCCCTCCCTCCCTCCCTCCCTCCCTTCCTCCCTCTCTCCCTCCCTCCCTCCTCCCTCCCTTTTAATTTCTAAGGCAGGGTCTCATGCAGCCCAGGCTGGCCTTGGACTCTCTATGTAGCTGAGGATGGCCTTGAGCTCCTGACCCTCCTGCTTCTACTTCCTAAGTGCTGATCACAGCTGCTGCCACCACTCCCAGATCCATCTAATTCTTTCATTGCATTGAGTCTTTGTGTGTTTTCTGCCGTCTTCATTGAAGGGTAGCGTGTATGCTATAAAACCCAGCCATTGTAAATGTATACCTCCACAATATTAGCATATTGGCCGTGTAGTATAAGTAGCACCACCGCATTATTTGAAGGCACTCCACTCCTTCCTTTGTTCCCTGTGCATCTTTGGCATCCATCAGCTCTCCTGTCCCTGTAGAGTTGCCTTGGAAGCTATGGATGGAGACCTGCGACGTGTGGCTTTTGCTGTCTTGGCATGGAGTCAAGGGCTATAGCATGTCCTACACTTTATTTCCATGTGTTGTTGAGTTACAGTCTATTGTCCATCTCTGACTTGTCTGGTCCCTAGAAGACGGACACTAGTGATTCCCTCTTCGGGCATTTACAAATGATACTGCTGTGGGTTTTTGCCAACATTTGTCTGTGGACACAGGCTTCCATTTCTCAAGCTGCTAACTATGAGTGTGGTCCTGGGTCACATTAGAAGAAACAGCCAAGCTGCTCTTCAAAGTAGAGGCTCCTTCCCACCCCCACCACATTATGCCATCGAAGGTGCTCTTTATGTCCCTTCCCACACTAGCTGTCATCCACAGCAATCCCAGCAGCTTCTTTGGTGTGAAGGGCTGTCCTCTGTGGCTTTGATTTATATGTCCTCTGTGACCAGTGATGGGGTCTTTGATTGCATTCACAGGCTTTATATATCTCTGTGGGCAAAATATCTCTCCAACCTTGATCCTGATTTTTATTGTATGATCTCATTGAGTCAGAGTTTTCTTTATGCTCCAAACATAAGCACTTCCTAGTGGTCACAAGACTCACAGATATTTTCTCCTATGAATGGGCCATCTTCTCACTTTTGGGGATGGTTTGATACAGGATCTCTCTACATAGTCCTGGATGTCCTACAACTCACTATCTGGACCAGGCCTGGAACTCTCAGAGAGACGACTTCCTCTACCTTAAGTGCTGGGATTAAAGGTGTATGCCACCATCCCTGGCTCTTTTCACTTTGCTAATGGTCTTTTTTGATATGCAAGGTTTCCCATTGTGATAAGGTCTCATTTATTGATTTTTATTTTATCCTTTGCATTTTAGTGTTGTATAAGAAATCATGGCCTAACTCACTTCAGTCTTGTGATTTATCTAAGAGTTTTAGAGTTGCCAGTCTCCCATTCAGATCTTTGATTGTTTTGAGCCAGAGTTCTGTGCAGTAGGAGGTCAGTGTTCAAAGTGTCCTGTTGCATATAGACAGCCAGCTGTCACGGGGAAGAAGCAAGGGCCAATGAATTACCTCAGCACCTAGGTCAGTCACTACTCACTGTACAGTACTTAGTTTGTTGGTTTGTTTTTTTTCCACAGTACTAGGAATTGAACCCAGGCCCTGGAAGTGTCAAGGACACTGCCACTGAGCCTCTTTTTGTTTTTGAGGCAGGGACACACTCAGGTGCTCAGGCTTACTCTCACTCACCCAGTAGCCCAGGCAGTCCTTGACCTGGTGACTCTCCCACCCCAGCCAGCTGAATGGCTGGGCTTATAGGCTTGAGCTACCAGTTTGGCGTTTTTTTTTTTTTATTTTAAACTAAGGATGGAACCAGAGCTTTGTGGGTGCTACACAAGCACCATGCCACTGAGCCACACTCCAGGCCTGACCATACCTTTTTTAATGCTGTTTTCATGGTGTTAAAACTCTCCCCCATTTTAAGGGGTTATCTAGGTGGAGAGAGAGAGAGAGAGAGAGAGAGAGAGAGAGAGAGAGAGAGAGAGAGAGAGAGAGAGAGAGTGAGAGTGTGTGTTTAGAAGGCTGGGGATGTATCTCAGGGGCAGAATGCTTGCCTAGCATGCAAGAGGCCCTGGGTCTAGTCCAGAACCCAGTCATAGTTTTGTTGCCTGTATTCTGTGTTCTGAACATGTGGTTGCCATGTGGGTGCTGGGAATTGAACCCGTGTCCTGTGGAAGAGCAGCCAGTGCTCCTAACCACTGAGCCATCTCTCCAGCCCCAATCTCTGTCTTTATTGGTGAAGTTGTGTGTGTTTTTATATGTTTGTAGGTTATTTGTGTTTTTGTTCTCTGAGCTACCTAAGTGAATTGGACTTGAAAATTTTTTGAATTTTTTTTTCTTGCTTTGAAGAACTTTTTGCTTATGGAGCAAAGCAGAAGAATGGAATGGACAAACACATGGTGGCATGGCCCAGCAGTGTGTGCTCAAAGCCATTAAGTTTAGCTTGACTTTTGAGAAGCTGCTGAAGGTGGAGCTGGGCCAAGGAGCCTCTTTACCCCAAGATCATAGGGAGCTACAGAGGAATTCTGAGCAGGAAAGGGATAGGATTGAATCCATTTTTGAAAATTGCTCTGGATAGCAGGAGGAGCTAGAAGGGTAGGTCTAGGATGGAAAGGACAGGCCCTGCGTGTCTGGCTGAAGAGTGCCTTGTTTTAACTGGCAGGAAGAGGGCGCAGACATGCTGGCTGATGATGGACAGGTGGGAGGGAGGGGGAGGTAGAGAGAGAGTAGGGACAGACACATGGCGGTGGCGGCGGGGATGGATAGCTTCTGCCGCACACACTTCCTGTGCTGCTAGCATCTGCACTATTGTGGGCATACTATTTTGTGTCTTGTGGTCTCCCCCATGCCCATCCCCTGGCTTCCTTCACACACAGAGGAGGAAGGGCAGGAGAGGATCCAGGCTGGCTCTCTGGGTGAGTAGGTTTGGTTGCCCAATATGAGGCTCTGCCCCAGACATCTCAGACCCACATGGTATCCAGTGTTTGGTCATCTGTCCCATGCCACAGGACTGACCTCCAGCCCAGACAGATGACAGAACTGTTGCCAGGGTAGCTCTGGGCAGGAAGCATGAACCAAGTATTTCCAGACAGGACATGGACATGGGTAGATAGGACCGACCCTGAGGGAGTCAGGGGGATCTCCAAAGTCACTTGGGGCCCCTGACACTCAACTCTGCTGTTCCCATCTCCCCAGGGGCCATTTCAACACTCAGCTCTTCTGCTGAGAAGATTCTGGACTGGTGGTGTCAGGTGGTGAAAGAGATCCCCCCACACGGCAGGGTCTTCCTTCCGGACCCCAGATTAGGCACAAACCACACCCAAATACCTGTTTTCTCAGAGAGATCTTTTATTAAGCAGGGAAGAAAAGTTACAGTGACTGCTTTCTGAGTCAGGCAGAAAAATAGCAGCAAATGACTTTGCAGGTGTAATTTCTAAGAAGACGAAAGGGAGAGGTCTGTGTTAGACTGGGCTAGGATGGGGTGATAACGGAGAAGGGGGACACGGGAAAGGGGAAGGGGTACGTGTTCCAGAGGGCAAAGGATTGCCTCTGGATAGAGAAGAGAAACAGTAACATGGTGCTTTATAAACGTAACGGTAAAGGGGGAAACCCCATGCTAGGATAAGGTGTTTAATTTTAATAGGGCATGTTAATTAGGTGAGCCAAATGGGGATTCTGATTTTTGGACTTCTATACTTTGATAGCTGGACCTTGGTAGTCAGCCTCAGGAAGAGGAAGTGGCCAAATAAGGAAATAGACCTTGGTGGCTGGATTTAGGAATGTAATCTAATGGTTTTTAGCAAGGCAGAGGGAAAGGGAGAGAAGGGCAAGGCTTGCCAGAGCCATGCTCGAGTGGGCTAGTGTCCCTTCAGGTGGGCACCTGTCTTCTGCTTCCTGTCCACTGGTGGAGGGAACTGTAGGACTCAGAAAGGGCACCCTCAATCCTGAGGTCATGTAGGCCATCCTCCCAAGCCTGTGCCAGAGCAGGCCCTGGATACCACACTTCTAACACCATGTCTAGGCTCAGAATTGCTATTTTCTTTTTTAATTTTTACATTTATGTGTATGAGTGTTTTGCCTACATGTAGGTATATGCACTGTGTGTGTACCCAGTGCTCATGGATCCTTTGGTTCTGGAGTTAAGGGTGGTTGTGAGCCACTAGGTGGGTGCTGGGAATTGAACCCAGGTCCTCTTCAAGAGCAACAAGTGCTCCTAACCACTAAGCCATCTTTCCAGCTCCAGAAATTTATTATTTACAAACATATTGTGAAAAAAAGCAATACATTCAAGTCAGGGATAGTGGCACATACCTTTAATCCCAGCAGTCCAGAGGCAAAGGCAGGCAGATCTCTGAGTTCGAGACCAGACTGGTCTACAGAGTTCCAGGATAACCAGGGCTACACAGAGGAACCCTGTCTTGAAAAACAAAAAACAAAACAAAACAAAAACAAAAAAACCAGCAAACCCAGCAGTACAACTGTATAGTGAGATTATACATACGTATACATAGATGTGTGTACATACATATACACAAATATACATACATAGATATACACACGTGTGTGTAAGTGGAATGTTTCAGTGGAAAGCTGGTCCCCTCCTGTCCTGTTCCCAACCCTCCTTGCTCTTTCCAGGGTTCTGCTGTGCCTGTCCCTGGCTCATCCTTATCAGAGGTAGCATATGCAGGGGTCAGCAGAGATTCTGTGCCCCTTTACCAAAGGCACAAATACTTAACATGAGCATGCATGTCAGCCTTCCCATAGTGTAACAAACATCTTGTTTTGGCTTACAGTTGTAGAGGTTTCCATCCATGGTTGCTTGGCTCCATTGTTTTCAGGCCCATAGGAGCACAGTACCTCATGGCAGGATCAGGAGGCAGAAGGAACTACGAGCCAAAGCATGAGAAAGAAGAGCAGAGGTTCTACCATCCGGGTGCTGCCACCCTGGAAGCCAAAGCTATTTCACATGGGCCTTTGGGGGATAGTCAAGATCCAAACAACCATGGGATTCAGCATACCCTGAATCATGAACTGAAAATGCTGGGTTGAAAATTCATTCAATACAGTAGCAGCTTGACTGTCCAGCTCAGCAACTACCTGTTGTGTAGAGCAGGCTGGTCCCCCATGGGATGCCTGTTCACTGCCTTATTCCAGCATCTTGGAAGATGGTCAGACTGCCTCTTACCAGTTCAGGGAAACATCAGAATTCAAGCTGGAGTGTGTGTGTCACTGACATGTCGCTGAATACATGGCACTCGCCATTGTAAAGTAAGGAAAATGTAAGTTGAACTCTCAGAGCACGGGGACTGTCTGTACTTGACCTTTTGAGACACAAAGACCAGCAAAGGAGAAATGTGGATGCTGGAAACCAAACTTGGGTCCTCTGTAAGAACAGCAAGTGTTCTTAACTACGGAGCCATCTTTCCAGCCCCCCAAATAGGTAGAGTTTTTTTTTTTTTAAGCAAGTGAATTGGATTGTGTTTTGATTGCATTTCTTTAATGTGCATTTAATTACAAGCAGGAGTGAATATTTTTCCTGAACGGCTTTCATCGTCTGGGCTGTTTTCTAATGGATTAGTCATCCTATCGATTGGAAGGAGCACTTTCTGTGTTAGGGAAATTAGCTTTCCTCTCCTTCTCTTCATTAACTTGCCCTATGTGCAGCAGACATTGTTTTCGGGGTGCCATTTGTCTTTTTTACCCTGTTTGTGGTATTCTGATGCCATTTATATAGTCTAATTTGATATAGTTCAATACATCAACATTTGCTTTCTTGGCCTTTGGGAATGAGGCATCTGCATAGTGCCCTTTGTACACTTTCCACACGTCAGTGCAGCAGACCCGCCCAGAGAGGTGATGGGACCTGGCTGGGGTCACACAGCTGCCACAGCCCTAGTCAGCCTGTCTTCTGTCACCTGCCCTCCCACCATCCCAGGACCTGAGCTCCACACCAGCAATGTTAGTTATAAAAACTGCACAAGGATCTTCCTCTTTGAAGTGCTGCTTTTAAAAATAGGTTTTTAAACTAATAACATAGGCTGAGCATGGTGGGACACACCTTTAATTCCAGCACTTGAGAGGCAGAGGCAGGAGAACCCCTGTGAGTTTGAAGTTAGCCTGATCTTCCAAGGGAGTCACGGGCTAGCTGAGGCTACATAGCGAGACCCTGCATAACCATACTAAAGCAATAATCCATTGCTCTAACACTGTGCAAGGGTATAACTAGTTTGGGGGAGGGGAGATGGAGAGTAGGGTGGGTAAGACTCACACCTTGTCTTGTGAACCCATCCTACTGCCCTGCTCTGGGCACTAGCAAGGTGCCGTGGGTTTATTTTTGCAGGAGGGAGAAGGTCTGAAAAATAATCTCCCAAGTACTGGGGTTGCAGGAGTGGGCCACCAGGCCTGGGTTTATGATTGCCAGGGGTCAGGGAGAGGAGGACCAAGGACCAAGCAGACCAGGAGTTAGACTATCCCTTAGCTTTGTCATCAATACTAATACTTTAGGGTTCTGAAAGAGCTGGGTGTCAGCATGGGAGCTAACACCTCTAATCACAGAACTGAGGCAAGAGAATTGTCATGAGTTCAAGACTAGCCCGGGCTACATAGTTCCATGCAAGCCTGGGCTAGAGTGAGACTGTCTCAATAAATAAAAAAGTAGGGGATAAAATAAAAGTCCAGAAAGGGGAAGCGCCTTGTCCAAGGTCACACATCCTAATGGCGGCCCTATCCAGCCCCATCTGCTCACACATGACATCACTCCCCCAGATACCTCCAGGCAGGACCGCGGCAGCTGAGTCCTTCCAGCCTCTCGCCTCGCCGCTTTTAGTCACCAGGGGGCGCTGCTTGGATGCATTGCCGTCTACGGGCGCCCTTGCTCCACCTGGCGGGGGACGGGGGACCTCTGCCTAGGAAGGACAGTCCGGTTTTCAGGGTCGGGGGCTGCGTGTTCCCCACGCCTCTGCTCTCCACTGCACGGGCCGCAACGCTTTCCCGTCCTCGTCTTTTCCTTAGGCACAGCCCTGCACACGCACCTTCCCTGTCCCTACCCTTTCCAGGCCCAGCTCCCCCATCCAGGGTATTTCTTCCCCCAGACTTGGGGTCCTCGGTCAGGACTGCCCTACCATAGTCTCAAAGACAGTTGCCAGGCTACTTGAGACCCATCCCAGTATGTATTTGGTGCCCAGTTCATTGCTCTAGCAGGATGAGGAGCGCAGACTCCAGGACCAGATCCCCTGCCCTCCCTTCGCCCTACAGAACAGCGTGGGTCCTAGAGGGGAAGCGGAGGGGCGTGGTGCCCGAGTAGACCTCAGCAGTCCCGACACTGTGTGACGCGGAGCCAGTGGCTTGCCCTCTCTGGCCGGTCTCAGCAAGCTGCGGACGAGCGCGGGAGGAGGAGCACTGGCCGCAGGGGCTGCAGTTCTCCTTGGGAGGGCCAGGGAGAGTGGCCCCGGGCTGCTTTTGGGCTAGGTGTTGATTTGGGTATCTTGAGGTGCGTAGGACAAAGACAAGGGGCCGCCGTGCGGACGACTCCGCGCCGGTTTTCCGCGTGCCGGGCAACCTGGCCTATCCGCTGCGGCGGTCCCGCGGCCTCCAGCGCCCTCCACTCGCCCGGGCTTGGGTGACGTCGTTGACTGGGGCGGCACCCGTCCTCCCCGCCCCCCGACACACACACACACACACACAGGCGCGCGCGCACACCTTCGGAAGGGGGAAACTGAGGCCGGGCACAGAGAGGACCCCCCCCGCCAAGGTCACGTCGGGCGGGGCGCGGGGTCAGGCTCCGGTTCTGTGCGTCCCTGGACCCCGCGCCCCACCGGCCCGACGCGTAGGGGCCGCGCTCTCGGCTGGTCGGCGCGCGCTCGGCGGCTGCGGGCACCCAGAGGTAGGAACGAGCGGGCGGGCAGGGTGCGGGGCACACTCGCGGGGCCGGGCTGTACGGACCCCGGCGGGCTAATGGAGCCACGGTGGTTTCGCGCGCGCGCGTTGCGGGCTTGTAGGCTCGGGGGACCCGGCGCCACCGGCCTTGCATGCGGGGCGGCCCCTGGATCGCGCGGAGGACGCTGCCGAGCAGCTACGGCGCTCTGCGGACGGCGCAGCAGGGTGCCAGCGATCCGGGTGGGGGCGGGTGCCTGCCGCGCCAATGCGGTGCCTCCTGCTGTGCGAGGACTGAGCCCGGGGGTCGCCCTGTGCCCCGTGCCTCCTTTCCCCTCCCCCTCCACCACCTGGAGAAATCCCGCCTGCGCTTCTCCGTCCCAAGCCTGCGGGAGGGAGGGAGGTCGAAGCATCTCAGGAATTTGCTCCAGCTTGCTGGACGCGCCCGGGAGTGGGTGAAAGCTTAGTTCGGGCTGAGGAGCCCGGGCCAGAGGGACCAGATCCAAATTTGGCCCTGCCTCTAACCTGCTGTGTGGCCTCGGGCAGCCCCTCCTGCTGGATCTTGATCTCGGGGGGCGGGGGGCGGCTCCTAGTAGGTTCCCCCCAGTGAAATTAGTTCAAGGGTCAAGGCTTAGGAGCAAGACATAATGAAACCTTTGGGCCCAGTCCTGTATGGGACAAGAGGCAGACCGTAGAGTGTGAAATGTGCTGGGGGCTGGTAAAGGAAACGCTATTCCTACCCAGCAGTTTGGGCCGGAAACTTTTGGGTGAGGCTCTGTGTGAGAAATTCCACCCCCACCCTGAGCACAGCAGCTGCCCTTAGGCTATGCCTTGGCAGGCCGGGTCAGCAGAGATGTACAAGGACCATCAACACCTCCAGGAGTCCCAGGGAAAACCCCCTTCCATGTTTCTGCTGGGTAGTAACTACCCTAAATTGCCAAGCTGTAAACTGTTCACAGCTGATCTGTCACTGGAGCAAACTGAGCAGAAAGATGACAGTGGTGTCCCCTCCCCTGGCTCTGTCCACTCCAGGAGACTTCCAAGGACAGCACAGCAGTGGGCTCTGCCTGGTCGAGCGCACATGTGTGTGTGTGTGTGTGTGTGTGTGTGTGTGTGTGTTGTTTTGAGCATGCTCGATTCCTACCTGGTGGCCAGAAGCAGGAGTCTGGCTGGGCACTCTGCTGAACCACTGTTCCATTTCATGGCCAGCATCTACCTGTCTGTGTTCACACTGGCCAGTCAGTGTAGCCCCTCACCAACTCCAGAGAGGACACCACCTTGGCTTTCTAGTCATCCTTCCCTACCCCAGCATTGTGCTCTGCTCCTTATGGATGGCAAGGTGGCCAGGCCTCTGAACCCACCTGCCCATAAGAGCCCAGGAGTTGAATTTGAAAAATAGCTTCTTCCCCCTCACCCCCTGGTGCTAGAAAAGACAGGCTAAGAGGTGGCTGAGAGTGCCACAGTGCCCACAGCCCAGCCCCTGAGTATTGTTATTCTGGAGAGAATACCCAAAAGTCTGAGACCAGAGAGAGGCAGGGACATGTCCAAGGTCACACAGCACATTCAGGGTTTAGGGGCCTGTTCCCACCTCCCAAGCATCCCAGGCATTCTTGGGTAGCCGCTGCTTGAGGAAGGTGCCTCAGGACTGGAGGCCTCCACAGAGGTCTGTGCAGTGGAGGAACAAAGAAAGGGACCAGTGCTCTCCCTCTGTACGGGACTCGCTCCTGCAGCTTGCAAACACTAAATAATCTCAAGTCTTATGACTAAAGTTGCCACTTGTCTCAAGGCTGCTTAAAGGGCCCATAGCAGTCACACCGCTGTGGCTGCCCTGCCCTGCTCTGCTCTGCTCTGTCGGCCATCCTACAACAGACCCCTTCCCCAGTGTCTGGAGGCAAGTACCAAGGGTTGTGACTGCAGAGCTGACCCCTGTGTCCTCAGCTTGTCTTCATACCAGCCTCCTGACACTAACATGGGATGTATCCAAGCCCCTAACTGTTCCTAGCCAGGAACAGCTTTTGATGTAACCTCCCAACACTGCACAGTATGTGTGTGTGACACCATTCTGTTCTGGGGGCAGTATCTTTTGGTATCCCCACCCCCACCCCAGACACCTTGCCTTGGCTGCTGCAGGAATGAGCCCCCTCTTCCTGCTACCTAGAAACCAGTCACTCTCCTGTGTTCTCGTCCTTGTCATTTCTCCCACTTCTGCTGAGTCCTTTGCAGGCCCCCATCATCCCTGTGCAAGGACACAGTGACTTTAGCCTGGTGGGACACTGGTTTTCAGTTCTCTAGCCCTAGGCTACTACAGCAAGAGCCAGTTGGGATGTCAGACAGTAAGCAGGCAGGTTCTTAGTGACTCCGAAGAAGTGTGTGACTCTCCATCCTGCCTCGTGCTGTTGAAACCCAGCAAACATTTCTATATTTTTTATATCTTCTTTTATTTATTTTTTCTTTTTTTATTATTAAGAAATTTTTTATTCATTTTTACATACCAACCACAGATCCCCCTCTCTTCCCTCCTCCCGCTCCCCCCCCAGCCTGCCCCCCAACCTACCCTCCATTCCCACCTCCTCCTAGGCAAGGCCTCCCATGGGGAGTCAGCAGAGCCTAGTACATTAAGTTGAGGCAGGTCCAAGCCCCTCCCCCTGCATCAAGGCTGGGCAAGGTGTCCTACCATAGGTACTGGGCTCCAAAAAGCCGGATCATGCACCCAATCCCACTGCCAAGGGGCGCCTTAACCAGTTCAAGCTAAACAACTGTCTTGTCTATCCAGAGGGCCTAGTCCAGTCCCACGGGGGCTCCACAGCTATTATGAAACTCATAGTTCGTGAGTTTCCACTAGTTTGGCCTGGCCATCTCTGTAGGTTTCCCCATCATGATCTCAATGTCCCTTGCTCATAGAATCCCTCCTCTCTCTCATCGATTGGGCTCTTGGAGCTCGGCCTGGTGCTTGGCTGTGGCTCTCTGAATCTGCTTCCATCAGTTACTGGATGAAGGCTCTATGATGACAGTTAGGGTATTCACTGATCTGATTACCACAGTAGGCCAGTTCAGGCACCCTCTCAACTATTGCTAGTAGTCTGAGGTGGGGTCATCCTTGTGGATTTCTGGGAACTTCCCTAGCACCCTGTTTCTCCCTATTCCCATAATTTCTCCATTTATCATGGTATCTCTTTCCTTGGTCTCCCACTCTGTCCCTGTTCCACCTTGAACCTCTCATTCCCTTATGTTCTCATCCCCCATCCCTTACCCTCCATTGCCCCCCCCCACACACCCCTAGTTTGCTCATGTAGATCTCATCTATTTCTCCTTCGCAGAATGATCTATGTGTCCCTCTTAGGGTCCTCTTTGTTAGCTAGCTTCTCTGGATCTGTGGGTTGTAGTCTGGTTATCCTTTTACTTATACTTATGAGTGAGTACATACCATGTTTGTCCTGAGTCTGGGTTACCTCACTCAGGATGATATTTTCTAGTTCCATCCATTTGCCTGCAAATTTCATAATGTCATTGTTTTTCTCTGCTGAGTAGTACTCCATTGTGTATATGTACCACATTTTCTTTATCCATTGTTCGGTTGAGGGGCATCTAGGTTGTTTCCAGGTTCTGGCTATTACAAATAATGCTGCTATGAACATAGTTGAGCATGTGTCCTTGTGGTATGATTGAGCATTCCTTGAGTGTATGCCCAAGAGTGGTATAGCTGTGTCTTGAGGTAGATTGAGTCCCAATTTTCTGAGAAACTGCCATACTGATTACCAAAGTGCCAGCAAACATTTCTTAGGTACCTACTACATGACAGGGAACTCACAGGGGCCTCACATCCATTCCATCTGCAATACCCCAGGTCAGTCCATTAGCTTGCACCATAGTTCTGGAAGCTTCATCTTAAACCAATGATATTACCCTTGCAGACCAGCAAAAAGAATGTGGAACCTACTTCTTCCAACCCACAACCCAACAGTTTTCTCAAAGGGAGTTGGTTACCCTGGAGCACCAGTGGTGTGCCATCTTTGGGCCCAGTCTCCCTCAGGGAGGGTGTCCTTGAGGCAGGATGGTTGTACATATGAGGCTCAGCATTCGTGCTGACCCACATGAGTCTCTACATGCTGTATGTGACAGTGGAGACTGTGGAGGCTGGTGAGCTCCTGCCGCCTCTGTAGAAGGGAGCCCATCTGCATGTGTCCTTCCTCCACAGGGCACAGTGATGGTGTAGGGAGGGAAGGAGACCCTGCCTGTTCCTAATGCTTGGGACTAGTATGAATTTTTTCACGAGCTGCACCCAGAAAAAAACAAAAACAAAAACACCCTGCCTTAGAAAGTAGTGAGTTCCTTTTCACCAGTAGTATACAGGGTGGGGTGAGCTTTGATGCCCGGGGGGGGGGGGGGGCCGGTATTTAGCTCCAAGTCTCCAGGACCAATGTTGCGTTTTGTACCTTGTATTTAATTCCCCCAAGAACTTTGTGGAACACTGAGGGGATGACAAGAATCCTGAGGGTGTTTCAGTGTAGCCAGGCACGGGGCAGGTCGCTCCCCCTGCAGCTCAGTCAGGTGCTGATCTGGGGCAGAGCTTTGGGCTCAGCCTGGGCATTTGGTCTGAAATAAACCCGGAAGAAAAACAAGTACACATCTAGGGGCCGGGACTAATGTTACCAGTGAACTCGGGAAGCCTGGCAGTCCTAGAGCTGCACCCCCCCCCCCCCCGCCCCATTTTGGTTTTTCAAGACAGGATTTCTCTGTGGAGCTGCCCTTCTTGCTCCTGTGCACACGTCCCTTTACTGAGCCACTCTGAAGCGCCCCTCATTTTAACCTGCTGTCATCACCCAGGCTTCTCCACAGTAGGCAGGGGCCAGAAGAGAAAGAATGGTCTGGGTACTACTTAGGGTTCCTATTGCTGTGATGAAACACCGTGACCAAAAGCAACTTGGGGAGGAAAGAGTTTGTTTCGCTCAGTTCCACATCACTGTTCATCATCAAAAGCAGTGAGGGCAGGGACCTGGAGGCAGGAGCTGATGCAGAGGCCATGGAGGAGTAATGCTGACTGGCTTGCTCGGCCTGCTTTCTTACAGAACCCAGGACCACCAGCCCAGGAATGGCCCCACCCACAATCGGCGGGTCCACCCCACGTCCATCACTAATTAAGTAAATACCCTATGGACTTGCCTACAGCCTGATCAGAGGCATTTTCTCAATTGAGCCTCCCTCCTTTCTGATGATCCTAGCTTGTGTCAAGTTAACGTAAAACTAGCCAGCACAGTTTGGAAGTTGCAAGAGATGGGGATGAGTGGCAGCAAGAGGGACTGAAAGGTGATGAACTCGGATGCATACCCCAGAGGCTTCAGAGACAGGACATGGAGATAGCCTTCTATGTCCTCCATCCAGTGGGAGTTTAGATCCAACTCTGCTTCCTGGCTTTGAACAGGTCACTAGACCTCTCTGAGTCTCAGTTTCCTATTTAGTTACTTTTGTTTCAGTTTTTGGCTTTTTGAGACAGGGTCTTGCTATGTGGCTCAAGCTGCCCAGAACTCTATCTGTCTGTCTGTCTGTCTGTCTGCTCAAGCTGCCCGGAACTCTATCTATCTATCTATCTATCTATCTATCTATCTATCTATCTATCATCTGTCTGTCTGTCCGTCCGTCCGTCCGTCCGTCCATCCATCCATCCCAGGCTGGCCTCTTGACTCAGCAATCCTCCTGCTTCAGCCTTCTGAGTGCTGGAATGGCAGGCTGCATCACCGTGCCTGGCTTTCTTTCTCATTGGGGTGGAGACAGCACTGACCACCAGCTAAGGCACAGAGGAGGGTAATTCTGCAAACACACCGGATCGGAGCAGTTTATTTCTCGTTGCTTCTTCCTTCGGGGGAGATGACAGAAACCACCTAGAGCCTCAGTCCAAATAGCAATGTCAGGTCCACATTCACGGAGTGATAGATGTGATAGATTTTGTTGTCAGAGCTGAGGTCACCACAGGAACGAACTAGGAGTCTGCAAGGAGGAAGCAGGATGAGCTCCACCGTGGCCTGGTGGCCCCTGAGGCCGTGCCTGTCCTCATTCCTGTCAGACAGAAACGATACACACACACACACACACACACACACACACACACACACACACACACACACACGGACAAATAAGAAGTAAAAGGGCCGAGGGTTTGGCCCCATTGGGTGCGTTTTGTCTCTTACTCACTGACCACTTCTCATTGGTGAAGAATCTTTTGAAGTCAGCCCCATCTCAGTGTTTTCATTTCCTCCTCGATTTGTCGGATATGAATGAGTAATTCTGGTTCTATTCCTTCCTCAGTTGTACCCCTCGGTCTGTCTGTCCCTCTTCCACCCCCTTTGTTCCCTCTTTGTCCCTCTGATGGGGCCTTAGGAGGGATTTTATGGTTTCAGTTCCTCCTTTCACTCACCATTCCCACCTTCAGCTTTCTTGATGACCTCTCACACATCTGAAGAATTCAGTCCTACCCACAGTCCACCCTCCACACCTGGAACAGATCTGTGTGCAGTAAGGTCCCCTGGCAGATACCTCCCAGACAGCTCAGCATCTCTGGGTGAGGCATTCTCAGGCTGTACTCAGTCCCTAGACTGTGTCCCTGCCCTCCATGGGGTCCCAGAACCAGCTGCAGGCTCTAGGTCACAGGTCCCTGCTGGGGAAAATGGCCAGAAGCAACCAGAGAGCAGACACTGCCCCTCCCCGCCCCACCCCACCAGCTGCTGCTCCTGCCAAACAGGTCCTGGGGCCTCGGGTCACGTGTCCAGCCAGCGCTGACTCTGGCACTGGTGGATTAAGCAAGGGGCTCAGGGTTTGACCCATGCTGGCCTCTGACTGGGCAGAGGGCTGGGAAAGCTCAGCTGCGGGGCCACAGAGCTCCTCAGAGGCTACTGTGGCCACCTTTCAGCAAGAGGCCCTACCCAGCACTGGACCCAGGTAAGCAAAACTGATGGCCCACCCAGCTCTGGGTGCTATCTAGAAACTGAAATATCTCATCCCAGGCTCTTTTTATTTAAGTGTTTGGGGAGCTGGGAGGTGACTCAGAGACTCCGGCCTTCAGCACTTACTTGCTTGGTCTTAGTGCCTGCCAGAGCTTACACATGGCACAGGATTTCTACCTATCAACCCATCTTTCCAAATGTGTCCTCTTCAGTGGGAGAGTCTGGCCCTGAAGTTCCTCCTGGGTCGGTGGTCAGTTCCTGACCTGATAGGACATAGCCTACTGGGGGGGGACAGCCTTCATTTCACCTCCACAAGAGGGGAGGAAGGGCTGAGGACCAGGCATATCACTACCACCTCTTCTCTTACCTTACAAAGTGAGGAAGACCCACCTATTTCACAGATATGGAAACTGAGTCTCCAAGATATTCCTCTGCACCCAGCCCCTCCCAGCACTTAAGTGCCCCGCCCACAGGGCCCTGTATGTTATAGGCACTACTACTGGTCCTCAGTGGATTTCCTGGGTTGTGCGACAAGGGGGGCAGTTTCTCTAGTGCAGAGAACCCAAGGTTTTAGGAAGAAAGTCAGAGAAAAGCCAGCACTTTGGATGGCATTCAGTCATATGCACAGCCCTCCCCACAATGTGCAGTCAGCTTCAGAAGCTGGGATTGACTTGGCATTGTACTGTAGGGGTCACAGTGGCGCCTACCTTAGTGTTTGATACTCTACACCCCTCAGGCATTCAGTCAGTCTAGGCTCTGAGGTCCCTTAGTCTTCTGGGGTTCTTAGTGCCTGCCCCTTTCCTTCTGGAGGTTTCTGTGTTGTGTGTATGTCTAGTGACCCAGTGCTTGCTAGGAAGTACAGATCATAGTCAAGAACTCCACCTTAGAACAGTGTATAGAGGAGAGTGTGTGTGCCCCTCCTCAGAGCAAGTATGAAAAGCATTTTGGGGTGCCTGTCAGGTACATATCAATCAATCACCATGGCTCTATTTTTTAAAAGGACCTCTGTCAGCTTGTTGTGACTCCATGTCCGCCCTCTCTGAACTGGGCCCCTGGCGGCCACCTCCCTCCAGAAGGCACACAGATTGTCAACTCTGGCACCAGATTGTCCTCGTCAGCAGGGCTGGAGGGAGGCTGCAGCCTGGCACGGGGCAAACAGCAGGAATTGTGAGCAGGAAGAACGGTTCCTCTGTGCCCAGTAAGGCCCCGGGCAGAGACTAGCCCCCTACCCCACCACCAGCTGATTCTGGGTTTAGAGTGGGGGTGGGGGGATGAGGCCCAGGGACCTGGCTCAGGCCCAGCCTGGCTGCCAGCTGGCCACTGTGTGACCTTGAGCCAGCTCCGGCGACTGTCCTCCAGGCTCCTGACTCAGTAAGGAGCCCAGGCTGTGTGGCAGCTGCGGGAATCAGTGGTGGCTGTGTCCTCTTGAGGAACCAAGCAAGCCGCATGTCACCTGAGCCACCAGAACTGAGATCTGTGATGTGGGAGAAGGAGTTATTTGCCTTCCACAGTTAATCGCTTACGAATACCTTATAGGTTTTTGTGGCACACCAAGAGGAGACTGAAGACAAAGCTAAGCCTGGCCTTGGTAACATCTAGGCCTGTAAGCTTCCTATCTCTGTCCATTCCCACATCTCCCAGAGGGCTGAGGCAGGGCTTTATCTCACCTCAAGTCTCAGAAGGGAAGGCAGCAGATGGCTGCACAGGGCCACAGGTCATGTGTATTTGTTAGTCCTCACCTGGACTCCCTGCTTCCTCCAAGAAAAGCAATAGCCATTGTTGGCCTGGGGAGGGGGCAGGGACCAGAATTCACAGCCGTTCAGTGGGCCAGAACCTCAAACTCTTCCACTGTTCAGAGGCTGGGTTTGTGCACCCACACAAGGGCAGTTGGCCGTGTGGTCTCTCACTTCTGCGCTTGTCCCAAGGGCGGGGCTTCTGTATTTATGAAGGTGTGACGATGTGGACAGGGACACAAAAACTTGTTAACAGCCAATAGCACTAAACCTGTGCTGAGCCTAGGGATGAGTACACAGACAGCCTACCCTTATTCAAAGAAAGGACCATGGTCCTCCCAAAGGTCACTCAGGAGCTGAGCTGAACGACAAGGGACCCATGAGGAAATGAGTAACCCATATTTCCCCAAAGGAGCCGAAGCATGAAAGTGGGTTTGGGATTGATTCTTTAGGCCCTAAGGCTGCATGCATCTCTGGGCTCAATCACAGTCCCCAGGCTGGGCCAGCCAGGCTGCAGTTCTCCAGCAGGGCAGCAGGTGGCACCAGCCTCCAGCGGTGGTGAGTAGTCCAGGCATAGGACAGATGGGGTTGGAGACTGTTCTCTCCTGACTGGCTAGGCTTCTCTGCCCCTCACCCACATACCATCCCTGAGTCCCAAATGCAGTTAGTAGCACCCCATCTTTCATCCCATTTGGGGATTGTTCCACCAGCTGTGCCCTGGCTATCTTCTTAAGCCAATATAAATTTGCTTCCAGACCTGACCTGGAGACAGCTGGTAGATTCCCTCTTTTGCAGGCAGTAGAGGTCAGGAGCTAGAGTCAGAGTGCCTTGCTTGGTTCAGATCCCAGCTCTGCAGATTTCAAGATGAAATGCTGGTTATAAGAGAAAGCATGGGGGCCCCAGAGAGTAAGCAGATGTCAGCCAGGGAGTGCTAAATGTAGCCATGTCATTATATCTATGCACAGAAAGGACAGGTGGCCACCCCTGCTGGAACTTGGTGACCGTGGTCAGGGTCTCCCTCAGTTGCAGCATTAGGGTACTTGGTCCAGCACCCCAGCGCTGCCTCTTGCAAGCTGAGCACATTTGGATTGAATCTTAGGTTCCTAAGGCACCCGGCAGGTGCATGCCAGAGGCTCAGGTTGTGTGTGGTTGGAGTGGATGAGATGAGTGGGGATGCTCCACTGATTCTGCCTCATCCCTTTCTAGACAGGGTCAGACCTAAGTGTCAGTGGGGGCCAGGCATAAGTGAGGTCACATGGGCTTGGTTAAAGGTAAGAAGATTCTTTGCCAACCATGTTTCTCGAGTGTGATCCCAAAAGTTACGAGTTCAAAACATTTTTGAAATAGCTGCTGTCTGTCTGTCTGTTTCACCTCATTTCTCTCAGTGGAATTTTCTGGAGGCTAAATGCCATGTTGGCTAATGGAATGGCACTGTTGCCTTTGTGTGATAAAAAGGATGGCTCTTAGTTTTTGATGTGGTAAATATTGATAGCTATAGCTCTCGTGAACAATTTGCAGATCCTCAATAAAGAGTGAAAAGAAAGATAGTCATAGTGGTACAAACCTATAACCTCAACACCTAGGAGACTGAGGCAGTAGGATTGCTGTGTGTTCAAGGGTAGCCTGGGCAAAATCAATGTTAAAAAAAAAAAAAAGAGAGAGAGAGGAGCTTAAGACTGAAAAGTTTGAACAATACTTGCCTATATTGGAAAAAATAAAAATTTATGAATACTTGATAGGAAAAATGATAGATGATAGTTATTTCAACGTGGGACAAACAGGAATGGTGGGAATTACAGTGCTCAGCCACTCACAGGTCCCAGCCTTGATACCAGGTTCCAGGTACCAGGTTCCAGTGACTAGGCCGGTGGCTAGGCACCCAGGGTAGTCCAGGCTCTGTGATGAAGCCCTCAGTCCAGCCCAGCTGAGCCAGTGCCGGCTGCTGGCCTGGAGTCTCAGGATCTCCTTCTATGTCGGAGACCCTGCGGGCAATATCAGAAGTCAGAGACCTGGATGTCCCCGTGGGAAGGGTGAGAGCAGGTCTGAAGTGTGACCTCCCAGGCCTACCCCTGGGATGAACTCCAGGTGCTGATGAGGCTGCCACCTGGTGGTCAGTGATTGGAGGTTACTGCCCAGAGCTGGCTCCTGGTTCTTCTGTGCCTGGCTTCCAAGCATGTGCAAGAAGAGGACTTGGAGGATTCCAGACAGCACCTCAGAAGTTCCCCACAAATATAAAGAACAGCCCCATATGAGAACCTTTTATTCAAGCCTTGTGTCTCTCACTTATATAATGTTTACTTACATGGTTAAGTATTCAAAATATACCAGAGGACACTGGGGGATGTCCCCTCCTCCACGATGGGGACTGCAGCAAATCTTGTAATTTCCAGTGGCCGGCTCTCTCCTCTAGACTTCGCCTGTCATGGCTCAGTTTCTCATGTCTTATTCAACTTCCATGTTTATATAAGCTAGTGTATATAAGCATTGTTCCCCTCCTCTTTCTTTTGCCTTGCTGGAGCTGGGCTCCTGCCTCACCCAAGCTAAGCAAGTACTCTGTTGCTGAGCCGCAGCCCAGTCCCTCAGCCCCACCCCACCCCCCATTTTTTCAACATAGACTGGCAATGAAAACAGACACCGTCTGACACCTCGTGCAGCCCGCTGTTCTGGCTCAGCCCTAGGATGTAGGCATTATCACGTTTTATGTGGAAAGGGTTTGGAGTTCAGAGAGGTCCTTAATTTGCCCAAGCTGTACAGCTAGAAGACAGCGGAGCCAGGAATCAAAAGCAGGGCTGGCAGATGCCAGGTGCCCCTCTTGCTGGTTGTATCCCACAGAGCCTCATTCCAGAGCAGCCCTTGGAGTAACACTGTGGTCTCGTTTACTTCCTCACTACGATGACTCCCACTCTGCTTCTCTGTGGTTCAAACTTACCTGAAATAGATCTGTTGGGGTGAAGGGGGGGGGGGGCAATGAGTCCCACCACACGTAAAAGGCAGGTGCAGGGGGTGGGGGTGAGGGACATTGCTCGATTTCTCTCTCTTCATCTCCTGTCTTCCCATCATTTTCCAAAAGAGTTTTGTCAGGCAGCAGAGCCTTGGCCCCGGCTTCCCAGGCGCAGACACCTTGCTTGCTCCTCTAGAGCCTGGGTATCCTGTCCAGCTTTGCCTGGACCATCTGTACAACCCTGGGCAAGGGACTTAACCTCTCCACCCCCATTGCCAGGTTGAATGGGGATATGGTCAAGATTAGCTGAGGTCACATGTCATAAGCATTTAGATACCTTAGCTTTGGTTTTGTTGTTTTGTTTGCTGTTGTTTTTGCAGAACACCCCCACCCCACCCGCCTGCCCGCCCACCCACCCATGATAAGTTTTGTCCTGGAGCCACAGCCTTGGTTTTCTTTTGGCTTTTTTCTTTTGTTTATTATTCCTTTAGTCGTGATTTGAGATGCTGCAGAGATATCCTTGGCCCATGGTTCAGAAGGTACCATATGCCCTGCAGGAAGAAAGCAGCTCCTTCGGAGGGGCCCCAAGCTGTGGCCCCTGCCATCAAGACTATCCCGTTCCTCATGCCTCCTCTGTGGCCACTCTTGCTTGTGCCCACATTAAGAGGTGAGCCTGTGGCCAGAAGACACAGGCAACCCCATCCCTGCCATGGAGGTACTTGTAGCTCTTGGGTGGCTGGGTACTACTGTGTGACCTGGGGTCTTCTGCAGGTGTTCTGGCTTGTCTGAGCCTCCATTTGTCCAGTATTAGGAGAGTCATAGTTACCTTGAGTCTTCTGAGGGAGCACGCACCTTAGAAAACATGCCATGTTTTTCTAATGGCTGTGCTGGCTCTGCTGGTTCAGTTTTCATCCTGTGTGTGGAAGGCAGGTGGTCACCTGTGCAAGCCCAGCCACACACCAGGGCACCCTGGGAGCCACTAAAGAGAAAATGCACTGAGAAGTAGCCGTTGTCCCAGACCTGTGGGTCTGTGGGACAGTGGGTGACAGGCCAGTTACCCAGGATGGCTCTGTTGTCCGGCTCCTCTCAGTGTCCTCAAAGAATGGAATGGTATGGGATCCAGGAAGACAGCGCAGCCAGCCCAGCCTCTCTACTGGCTGTATGGTGTACTCAGTGTGAATTACCAGTAACCAGGATAATAGTCTCTGAGCTGATGCAGCTGGTGGCTGGCACGCTGAGCAAACAGTGTGCTAGAAAGCATAAATTGCCTTCCCAGCACTCCAGGGGGTCCAGCCCTGGATATCTTTGTCATTGAACGTAAATTACAGTTGATTATGAAAATTGCTAGAGACCAGAAGGGGCTGTGATTTGTGTCACTTGGAAGATGCTGGCTGCAGGAGTTGAGGGACTCCTTAGTGTATCGGGTGGGGGTGGATCTCTCACTAGCCCAAGGCCGATAGGCTTGCAAGGCTCTTGAGATTTCTCCCTAGCCAGCAGCAGGCCTGTGGTTAAATTCTAGCTCTGCCACACTGGCTGAACAGCCTTAAGGCAATTAATTTGGCTTCCTAGGATCTCCGTTCTTCCATAAACTGAAGAGTGGGTGCTGGGCGTGTTTCAGGGACAGCACAGGCCAAACCAGTACAGACAGCTAGCTGCCTGGGGCAGTAGCGCTTCTGGGGCCCTGAGTGCTGCTCCTCCGCTTGACCTGCAGGGGGCAGCAGGGGGCTGGGGCAGAGCCCAGTTCTTCCCTGCAGTGGATATGGGAGGTGGCTTTGGGCAGACCTGACTGTGCCATTTCTTATAGTGCATGGTGTGTGCTCAGATTTTCACTACTTACAGAGCAGAGTGCTGACAGTGTGAGATTCAGGTGAGCTTCCTGGTGGGCTACAGACTCCATACCAGGGGACACCCTGGAGGAGTCATTGTCCTTCCACTGCCCTCTCAATCTTCTGTTTGCTTTGAGACCAAGGTGTCCATCCGAGAGGACATGTCTTCAGGTGCCTGTCACCCAAACAGCTTAGTTACCTTTCTTGATTACATACATAGTAGCATTATTATATGTTCTTTAGCTAAGCTATCAAAGCATGTACGTGTTTATAAACTCCCCACCTGTGTCACATTCTCCTAAACAGGAGTGACCACTGTCCGGTGTGCACACCCAAGCATGTGCACACACCTCTTTCTCTTTCTGCTGTGCTGCATATGGAGCCCATAGCCCTGTGTGTGCTAAGCAAATGTTCCACCTCTGAGCCGCACACCCCCCCTCCCGTTTTCTCTATCTCAACATAATGCTCTTTAGCTTCCTTTTCATTTAGCGAGATTTCGTGAAGGTCAGTCCCTAACAGGTGTGAAAAGCATCCTTCTGTTGGATTGGTGGAGCAGCCTCCTGTTGGCTGGATTCTCCCCCACTTGCCTGTCTCCGGGCTATACAAGATGGAGCAGCCCTTCTGCAGCAACGTCTGGTTTTGTTGATTTCTTAACGTGTGAGCAGGCACTTCATGCCGCGTATTGCTTGAGGAGAGCTGTTAAACTGACTTTCGACAGAAATGATGCTGATGGCAGCTGGGCAGCTGCACTGTTACTGTGAGGAGCATTCCCCTGGGGATGAGGTGCACCCTGCAGCTGGCTGCCACTCCGCATGCACGTGTGACTCAGCTTACTGGCTGGAGGTGGCTCCATCACTTAAAAGTGTGTTTCTTCAGGAAAACTCACCTTCTGGGTGCCAAGGCCTCTGTTGATCAAATTGGAAAACAGGCCCCATGTTGTAGAATTGCTGTCAGGCCGATATGAACTCAAAGAACTGGATGACACCAAAAACTAGGCATTGTCTCCACCCCACTCACCCAGGCAAGCCTAAGCCTCCTGAGGGCAGGCCTGTGTCTGCCTCCTAAGAAGCCTAGGCAGAACATGCATGCCTTGGAGCAGCAGGTGGAGATAATGCTGGGGCAGTCAGTGAGCATGATCCGTTTCAGAGGTTCATGCCAAATGCGCCGCCGCCACCCTCCCAGGATCCCACCTCAGTCATTCCCAGCCCGTGTGCCAGGGTCACACTGGTCGAAGTCTTCCTCCCCACGGGGACAAAAGAAGGTGTTGTTTAAATCAATTACATAGAGAAGATTGCAGGGGGAATGTTAACCCACTTAAGAGTGGCTGGTGTCTCAGGAGCCCTTAATGGCATCCATTTGCCAGGCAGGCGCCCCAGCCCTTGTTATAAAGGAACACATCTATTCATTAAGCTGAGGCCGCCAGGCCCAGGCCTGGCACCACCCAGCCAGCTGCTTTTGGCCGTGAATTCAGTGCTTAGGAACAAACGGGCCTGCTCTGCCATGGCTCCTGAAGTGGGAGAATCAAGTGAGATGGTCTGCAGGAGGGCAAGCCTTTGCAGCTTTCAGATAGGTTTTTTTCCTAGATTCATTCGATTTCTCTGCCTGCTTTAATAGGCAGGTGAGCCCTTGTTTAGGTAAAACTGGAAGGAAAGAAATCCATGCCAACGGTGGCCATGGTGTCAGTTGACTTTATCTTGTTTATAAACTTCAGCCTGAGTGCTTACTTTCATGTTGGGCCCTCCTAGCACACTGCACTTGGGACCAGCATTTTTGGTTTCTCCTGGCTTTTCTAGAATCTGGGGACTCCAGAGGGGTGAAAGAATCGCTCAACAATATTTATTGACCACCTACTATAGACCAGAAACAGAGGTGAGCCAACGGTTTCAGAGCCTCACTCTGGCGGAGGTGACCACCAGTAGGCAAGTGCTAAGCAAGGTGATTATGGACCAGGGTGAACTAATTTATTCATTCCAGAGCCCAGCTATGAAGGCGCAATGGAACATTTAGCAAGCATAGACTTGGGACGCCAGCCCTGGGTTCAAAATCTTTACTCACTTTTGCTCTTAACTCTGCCAAGCCCAGATCTCTTTCCTCTGGGTCATGGTACACTTAGTCCAGGGCCTTCATCCAATTAGTATCTGGGGACTAGCTTCATGGTTAAGTTCATGATTGGAAGCCAAATGTCCCTAGCTTATCAGCCAGGCACTAGCTGTGTGTCCTTAGGTAACTTTCTTAAGCTCTTGTGTCTCAGTTTATCTGTGAAGTGAAGGCTTGCTGAGGATTCAGACTGATGGCTTTTGTAAAGTGTGAGTTGAGAGTTGTAACAGCTCTTGAAGAAGAGGAGAGGTGGGGAGAGAGGAAAGAGACCAGAGAACCTGTCCAAGACCCAAGATCACACACTTGACCATGGTGCTTTGGACCATGCCAAAGCTGTTGGGCCCCCAAGCTATGAGCATCACCACTGTGGGAAGCAGCCAGGATAGAAAGGATGCACATTCACTTTGCATGCTGGCTGCTTTTGAGTTCTTGCCCTCTGGGAGGTAAGGGTGGAGGAGGGGCGGAGCTTTCAGGCTCCCAGGTGCAACCTTGTACTGGCCCTGGCTGTGTGCAGTAGGGTCATCACTACACCTCCCAGGTGCTTTTGGACTGAAGATGCTATGGGCCCGAGGAATGTGGTGAGGCTGGGGTGGTTGTGGTCATCCTATACTTTCCCTGAATACCTGTGGTAGCTCCCTTCTACCACTCACCCAGGAGGGACAAGGAGCTAAAGTGAGTACTTTTGCTTGTTTGCTGAGGTTGTGGGCACTAGAATTGAAGTGTGCCAGGCAATGTGGTGTGGGTGTGTGTGTGTGTGTGTGTGTGTGTGTGTGTGTGTGTGTAAAGGACAGCTGGTGGCTGACAGAGGTAGCGGATGTTGGGCCCCTGATCAGCGGGAAGACTGGCCTTGAGCCATTTCCTTTGTCCTTGGACAAAGACTATAGTTCCTATGGCTGTACTTCTGAAGTCACAAGCCCATCCCGTGGGTTCCAGGACACCAAGCCCGTTCATCTGGCCAGGATATCAGGGGACCAGGAAAGTCGGGTATGCTAATAGTTACATGAGGGATATAGGGCACACAGGGTCTCTACCATCACCTCTTACACCGATGTGTGTCAGGGTAGCAGTGAGCACTGGGGACCTGGAAATGCACAGGCATCTAAGGATATCCTGGAAGAAGGACCATCTTGGCCTCTTTGTTCATGCAGGAAAGCCCTTCTGGTGCCTGGATTATTTTCCATAGCTCCTAGTTCAGGGCCATCCTTCATGTTCATTTAAACTTTAAAGGCTGTGGAGCAAGAGCCCCTGAGGTTCCCCTTATTCCTAAGTTTATCCTGCTTACCTTTCTTAGGGAGAAAGGGGAAGCCCCTGTGTGTAGGCTTCTTCTGTCAAAACTGATCCAAGTTTTGAAATGGGAAGTTGGTCCCTGTTAGAAAGACCTTTGTTTACCCGAGGGGAGTGTTTCTGTCCTGAGGGACATATTGCCTGGCTCCCCGAGAGGTCACACTCCAGACCTCTGGATCTGTCTCTCTTCTGTTTCTCTCTAGTTTGGGTGGTTTGTATTTGTTTGGTTTTGAAACAAGGTCTCATGTCATGGCTCAGGCTGGTCTCAGATTCAAAGGTGCAAGAGATCTTCCCGCTTCAACTCCTGAGGAGCTGGGACCATAGCTGTAGCCACTCAAGCTAGCTCTGTATGCCTTTTTCACTGCAGCCACATCACGTGACTAAGTTGCATTCCATGCCTGAGTTAGAATGGAGGGTTTAAAAACCATCCACTCTGGGTCATCTGCCCTACTGTCCAGGTTCCTGACTGTGCTACCAAGGCAGTGTGATACTGGTAGACAATGTAGCCAAAAGCCTGAGTCAATGACAGTGTGTCTAGTACATACCTACACAGTCCTAAGATTCCCTGTTCCTACATGAGGTTCAGGGAATAAATGGCTGCTGAGCTTCCCCCTCAGCATAGAGCCTGGCTGTGATAGAAGTTTCCAGCAGAGTGGTTAGTCACATGTTAATGATTAACAGGCAGCGGGGCAGCAGTTTGATTCTATAAAGAAGCTCCAGGTGATCTTCCTGGCCAACTGCAAGATACAGCCAGGTCAGAGCCTCACTGAAGCTCTAGAGATTGCTCAAGTGCCAGCTAGAATTGGGGTCTCTGTGGACCAGCTCTCGTGGGCTTGAAGACCTTGCTTGAGGTTGCTAAATCAACTAGCATTGCTCCAGTCCTTTGCAGTACAATGTCTTTTATTGACTTCTTCATGGTGGTTTTTACAAAGTAATAAGCATGATTTAAATTTTCAAAAATTTTAAATTGGCCTGAAGAGATGGTTTAGCATTAAGAGCCTATACTGGTTTAACATTTAGATCTTAAGAAATGCCATAATTCTAATTGATAATCAGAAACATAAATTATTTGATAGATTCAATTCCAGAAGAATTATGGTGATTAGTAATTTATTCCACTCATCTTATTGTCTCTTTGTCAAGATCTTTAATGATTATATTTTTGCCACTAGCCTTGGAATCATGCATAGTGTTTTATCCATATAAAATTTTTATTTCTTAAAAAAAAAAAGAGCCTGTACTGTTCTTGCAGAGGACTGGAGCTCCATTCCCAGCACCCATGTCAGGTGGTTCACAGCTTACATGTAATTCTAGCTCCAGGGAATCCAATGCCCTCTCCTGGTCTCTAAGGACACCTGCATTCATGTGTACATATCTACACACATACACACACACACACACACACACACACACACACACACACACACACACCTACCTACCTAAAAAAAATTAATGTTTTTAAAAACTATCAGAGGTCAGACAGTGTAAGACTCTTCCTCTTTCCCACCACTGTCCCAGCCAGGCTTCAGGTGCAGGGGCCAAGGACACTCTGGGATCCCCAGGTCCCCTTCTCATGGTAACCATTGGTACCTCTTCCTTGTGTCTCTTGTAAATAATGATATGGGAGGGCTGTGGTATGGCTCAGTGGTGGTGTGCTTGCCTAGCATGTCCCAAGCCCTGGATTCATCCCCAGCATAACAGAAAGCAAGCACAATCTGTGTTGTGTGACTGCAGTCCTGTGAAAGCATGTTCATGTTCCTATCTGATGAACCACAACATGTTTTTTGACCTTCATCCTATAATGCTACATATATCTTCCAATGCCCACCCCCCTCAATCCCTGGCAGTGTCACCACAGCCAGAGCATTTGCAGTGCCATAGCCACTGTCTGTTTAGTGTAAGCTTCCATTGAGGGGTCAGGCAGTATGGCAGAATTCATTTCTGAGAATTAGGATTAGGCTTGTATGTGCACAGACTACTTGACCTAGTCTGTTGATTTCATTGCTGTCTTCCCCAACAGGGTTTGTGTTCTACTTTGGCAGTTCCTGTCTAGGCACAAGTGCTGGTTGGATGAACAGATTTCACTGAGTGGCTGGGGCGAGTGTGAGTCTCTCCTGGTTGGGATCTGTGATCCTTTTGGGAAGGGCTGGATGGTTTTGCAGGCCACATGTCTCCCTTGTAACTATTTAGCTAGTTAATGCAATGCATGAACGTGGCTCCCTTCTAATAAAACTTTATTAAGACAAAGACAGACAGCAGGCTGGATTTAGGTCTCAGCCTGATATATGTAGGGTGGCTGGCTGCAGGAAGAATAGGGCCAGCCCATCCTCACATCTATGACATAGCTTACTCACATAAGGAGGGAGGGTGCGGTAGAGAAACTGGAGTAAAAGGGGGAGATTCTGCCTTGGATAAGGGGCTAGTCTGATGGCTGTCTGGAAGAAGGGACATGGAATTTGAGTCCCAAAGTCTCAGTCATGGACCAAGCAGAATAGGGGGTTAGGAGGACTGAGGAAAGCTTAGCAGTAAGAAGCTTACCATTGCTTTCTGTTGTCAGGGCAGACAGGAGGGAGGGAGTGGGGGCAGTGCTAGAGAGATGGCCTATGGCCAGGCCACATGAGCCTCAGCCAGATGTAGGGAGGAGCTGAGCTTCACCCTGACAGCTTGGGATGTCACATGTCTGGCCATGGAGAGCAGGGAGACTGTCAGAAGCCAAGAGGATGGTAATATGTCGGGATTATGGTGTCTAAAACAGGCCACAGCAATCAGCTCAGGACTAAAACCCAGGCCCAAACTGTGGAACTAAACATTCCCATGACTTTGTTGCTTCCTGCATCCCTTAGAGAGGCTCCTACTTATCCCTCAAGGCCTAGTCCAAAATGTCCCCATTATTGTGACCTTTCCAGGAGCAGTAACACCATATTAGGATATACTTGTTACTACAGTGTTTTCTCATTGAGGCCTGGGAAGATGGGGACAGAGTGCATGCTTCTTAATGCTGGGTAAATTTAGACAGCATATTGAATCAACTAGGGTAGAGATGTCTGATGAGCTAACACTTCGAAGAAATTGAGACTCTGGGGGCTACGAAATTTGCCGAAATGGCGGGAGTAACAACTAATTCTGTCTGGGCTAGTCATTTCTGCAGAAAAAAAATCAGTGTTCCTCATGTCTGCCAGCCAGGGCTTCCCTTGTTCCCATTCACCGTCATTTGTTATGAATCTGCCAGGCGCTGGAACACGATTGAACCGTGTTCAGGAAGATGAGTTCAGGAGACAGAGGCATTTGGTTTGCAGGGACTCACCCCACCACCATGCCACTTGCTCATGGGGAAAGCTCACCTCATCTAAATCCCAGCCTGAACTTTGTTGCCAAGACCAGCCTGGCCGGCTGTGTGCCCTGGATCTGGGAGGCGTGCCTGGAATTCCTGGTGGATCTGGATGGTGAGGCTGGAGCCTGCTTCCCCCAAGTTCCTGAAGCAGGGCCTGGGGGATCCTCTTGATTCTATTTAGTGTCACCTATTTTTAGAGGGCAGCTGGGCAGAGTTGGGAGTTTTCTTCTGGTCTCCCCACAAGTAGCTACTACAGTCCTGTCTCCTGCCACCTCCCTACCTCACCCTAGCCAAGCAGATGCCAGATGTGGCCACTGTGTCTGTGCATGGGAACTTTTGTAGCCTTCTGAAGTGAATGAGGAGTGGTACTACTTCACATTTTTATCTATACCTCCCTAGTGGCAGGCGTCTTTCAGTGTTTTCACGGGTCATTGGTTATATATGCTTGGCAGCAATGTTCATTCCTATCCTTTTTGCCTTTTGCCGAAAATCAGCCTTCTTACTGATGAGCAAGAATTCTTTATGGGAGACAGACACTAGAGCATTATCAGATCTGATATGCAAGTATTTCTTCCCTCTCTAAGATCTCTATTTATTTTGATCTAGGGCTCATGGCATAGGGCCCAGGCTGGTCTTGAACTCAGGATCCTCCTGACTCAGTCTCCTAGGTTCTGGGATTACACAGACTTGTGTCACCACATACAGCTGATGTATTTTTAACATTGCCAATGGATGTGTACGAGATGCCTCCACATTAGTAGTGGCTCCTGCAGCCTCTCCACTCTCCTCAGGAAATGGTCTTGCTGAAATGGTCTTGGGTGTTCAGGGTGGGTGTTAGATTTGTGTATATCTCCCTGCTCTCTCCCTGTGTATGTGGGCCTTCTACCAGTGTTGGTACTGCACCTTGCCTGCCTTATGTGTAATAGACAAACATACACTAGGGAATCAGCAAGCTGTGAGAGCTTGTAGATGGGGTAAGAGCCGAGCTGAGGAATGGCCCTCAGCTCCAAGTCTCCTCAATAGTGAATGGGGCCCGAAGTAACCCCACCCACTTCACATTGTTGCCCACTGGCCCCGGTACCAGTAAAGCCCTCTACGGTGCTGATCGTTATTGCTTCTAGTGTGTCACTAGCCGCAAAGGGTATGTGGGTATGTTTGGAGAGAAACAAATCTCTTTCCACCAGATCTGGGACTGGCGCGTCAAAGCCCCAGAACCACTTGTTGCTCCTCTGTTTGGGAGTGCAAAGTTTTGTACGCTGAAGCCAGTCAGGATTGGCGCAGATTTAGGTTTTCGGCGCGTTCTACCTGTTGCGCTTACACGTGGGGAACACAAGGGCTTGGCAGTCCCGCACCCGGTGCTGCAAGCCTGTGACTCCGCTGCTGCGCTGGCAAGAGCAGAATCTACGCTCCTCCCGGAACTCACGGCTCTGGCCACGCCCCCATGCGAGCCCCACCCCCGCCCTGTGGCCCCGCCCCTCCCGACCACATTCCTCCGGCCGGACTTGCGCTACGCCAGGCAGGCGGCGGCGGGAGGGTCGCACTGGGCCGGCGTTTGGACTCTGGGACGTAGGGCTGCGTGAACCCACAGGCGCAAGCCGGGGGGACTGGCGAGGGCGCGTGGCTAGCGGACGGGTTGTGGGGGATCAGCCCCGGGGTCCGGCGGCCGCGGGGGCAGTCGCGGGCGCGCGGCTCGGCCTGGGTCCCCGGTCGCCGGTCCGGGCCGCTCCCGCGGCAGCCGTCATGTGGTGCCTGCACTGCAACTCAGAGAGGACCCAATCCCTGCTGGAGCTGGAGCTTGACAGCGGGTAAGGCCGGCCAAGCAAGAGCCGAGGGAGGTGGGCCCCGGCCGGGGCGGGGTCGCCAGTGGTGGGGATCCTATGTGCCAGAGGGGGGCTGCGGGGATGGGTGTGACTGTCAGGGCAGAGCGCCCGGCCTCCCTGCCAGAAGCGGGTCTGTGTTAGTGAGGGTGTATAAGGAGAGAAGTGGGTTGTGGGCACAGGAGTTCTGTGGGGATGAGTGGGAAACTAGATTCCGCGTGTGTGTGTGTGTGTGTGTGTGTGTGTGTGTGTGTGAAGGGCAAGACAACAAATGGCCTGTAGTCTGTGTCAGGAAGGGTACCCACTTCTGCCTGTGTCTTGTATCTGATTTCAGTGCACAGGGTGCCGGGGTCTTTCCCTACAAGTCTGATGGTTGGAGACCCTGGGTCTATCTGCATTATGTATCCACTCTGTCGGGGAGATTCCAGCAAGGATGTGCTGTGTGTGTGTGTGTGTGTGTGTGTGTGTGTGTGTGTGTGTGTGTGTGTGTGTAGATACTGCACACCTGGCAGGCCACCTGGGTGGGTGCTGGGGTGCCTGGAGTTTATGTGGCTGCTGTTTTTGACCAAGTACAGATGTGAGTGGGGCTGCTAGCTGGGACTGTGGGTGTTGTTTACCTGCTGGAGTGAAGCTTGTGCCTGGTCCAGGAAGCAGTCTGATGGTTCAGAGAAGCTGGCCACTCTTGGTTTTAGGGGTCTGTGGGAGGCTGTCTGAGTACCCTAGGCCTGTGTTTATGAAAAGAGAGAGAGAGAGACTCTGTGTGTATGTGCTAGGAATATTGATTTCCTCTTGCTTGGCAGCACAGCTGCCCCTGAGCTGTTTGCAGGCCCCTCCATGAGCAGGGGTGTGGGGCTGAGGGGATTTGTTGACAAATGGACTGGGCCTCCCTGGGGGAAACCCACCTGGAGTCCTTTAATCTTTCATTTCGAAATTTCCCGAAGCCTGCCTGGCAGTTGCAATGAAAACATGAGCGTATTCTGCAGTACCCTGTCCCCACCCCAAGCATGGGGTTCTGGCCTGAAGCTTCATGTGGGGCTGTGGGAAGGGGGGCCATCTCCCAAGACCCAGTACTTCCAGTATCCGAGGCAGAGGCCAGGCAAGCTGCAGCTGCACAGCCATCTGCCTAGAATTGTGGGCTTCATTTGGGATCGGAGGTCACAATCAGATCCCACAGGTGGTCAACACCCTGCACACTTCCTCAGCTGTCCCATCCAGTGTTTGATTTCCTGTCCTGTTGTACCAGCACCTTCATATTGCTAGAGAGCAAAGAGCCTGGGCCTGCAGTCTCATCAGTACTAAGATTCTTGTTTACTAAGTGCCTAGTGTATGTATACCAGCCTCTACCCTGGGGACTAGGGGCACAAGAGTGAACATAGTTCAGAGTTGTGTTTTTAGTCCTCATGCAGCCAGCAGTATAGGGGTGACCATGTTCACAATGTGACCACGAGAAATGGGTCAGCAGTTTCTGGCCATACTTCTTCTCCCCTAGACCTGAAGGGGATGAGGGGTTTTTCCTTCTCCTTCATTAGAATCTCCCTAGTGTCACCACTTTATCTGGTATGTCCATGGCTGCCTCCACTGTATTTCTGTCCCACATCCATTAGCAGAAGTTGCTCTGTGTCTCTGATGGAAGTCTTCCAGCAGCAGGGGTTCCTGCCTAGATCCTGGATCTGGATTGCTGGTTGACAGCTGCTCTGAAGCCACAGTGGGGCCAGGTGTCCTGGAGAGCAAGGAGCCCTGCTCAGGTGTAGCCCATCAGCCACAGAGCAGATGGACAACCCCCCACCCCTACCCCATTGGTTTCTAAGGAAACCTGGAAGGGCTGGAGAGACTCATGGGTGTTGCGGAGACTCATGGGTGTTGCGGAAGCTGAGCTAGGTGCTCCTTTGGCTACAGAGCCTTCCTCGGACTGTCTTCCATCTTACCTATAGTCCTTTCACCTGGCCATCTTCTGCTTCCTAAACTCAGATAGGAGCCAGCATGTTCCAGAGACTTAAAGAACTCCAGTCTCTGTGCCTCCGGTCACTCTCAGGCTGGCACACTATCCTGCATGCACAGTCTTTTTGAATAGCGTGGGCCACATGATGCTTCACCGTTTTTCCACATCACAGCAACACAGGATTGTTTACCTTTGTTTTCTAAAAGAGCACAAGCAAAGGCAGAGAGCCCAGTGGCCATACCTGGACCACAGCAGCTCAAGGGGCTCAGGCCCAGATGTTATGATAGGGAGTAGGCCTCTGGAGGCCCCTGCCAGGACTTGAGGCTTTCGTTCAAGGAAGTCGGACTATGAACTAGTTGTGCTAATATTTACACAGTTTCGGCTTAAAACATGGACAAGACTGACAGCTGCATGGATGAATAGCCTGATGACTGGGCAGATGGGTGTTTGTGGAAGGGATTGGACAAGCAAGCGCTCAGTGTGTGTGTGTGTGTGTGTGTGTGTGTGTGTCTGTGTGTGTGTCTGTGTGTGTGTCTGTGTGTGTGTGTGACGTGCATACACGTGTGTGCAGGCACATTTCTCTGGCTACGTTCTGCAGACATGGAATCCTGGCTTGCTGGAGTATCAGGAGTCCAGAGCAGCTCAGGGCAGCAGGAAGATGGCATAGGTAGACAGTTCTTTCAAATCACAGCCTACTTTGTGAGTTTATGCAAGTTACTATAGCCCTCTGGGCCTCAGTTTCCCCTTTAATGATAGAGTATGAAAGTAGTACCTGGCAGGAACTTTGCAGGTATGGGTGGCCTTCCATGACTGGCCAGCCCTGGAGCCTCCAGTCTGCTGTCCAGTTTGTCCAAGTCAGCACTGTACACTTCCCAGCTGCCAGTGACCCGCTGTGTTTTCTTCCTTCCTCTTTTGTAAATTTCCTTTGAATGATGATGACGTGTGAAATATCCGCCCAGTAAGCACAGAGGCAAGGCATCTACCAAGCTCTAGTGGGCTGGGACTGGGCCATGGCTGGAGGCCTGGGAGAGGTTCCCTGTGGAGGTGTGTTTGTCTGAGGAGTGGAGGCTCAAGGCTGTTGAGCGTGATTTACCCTGAGTCCTGAAAAGCAGATTCTAATGACTTTAAAGGCCATTAAGGCTCTTGAAGAATTAATTGCTGTGGCCTTAGAGGATCTGACTGATTCACTGCGGGAGCTGCTGCAGAGAGAAAATTGATGGCAATTATGGGGAAAATATGGCACAGTGCCAGCTGGGCTTGTCCCAACTCTGGCTTCTGTAGCGGTACCCTTACTGAATGATGACCCATGGCATGTGCCCATACCTAGCACAGCACCTGGCCCGTGATTAGATTGACCACTGCATCCAGGAATGCAAGTGTGAACAGTTATAGCATGCTCTCCTGACCTGGAGGAGGTTGACCCAAGGGGTACTCAGCCCGGGATTGCCTGTGTTCTTTCATTCCCCTGACACCTAGTGAGCACCTCCTTGGCCAGGCCTTGAACTGATAGAGGAACCAAGGTTGCTTTGTATGTGACAGAGTCTTGACTTTGGCCCCTTCCAGCTGAGCAGTTCTGGGTATGTTGCCTCCCCTCTCTGAGCCTTGATTGTCTCACCCATGAAATGAGACTCTGACCGTGAGTGGGTGTGGGGGTGAGATGAGCAGATCTGCCCAGAGCCCGGTGAGTGGTTGTTATGGTCACTGTCCCCTTTTTTCCCATCTGGGACAGGACTGTTGGATTAAAATGGTCCCCACCATCTTCTCTTGTTCTATGCTGAAGTGGTTTGGGGACCCTACATCGCAACACTCTCTGAGGCCACTTGCTTACAGTTTGTTGTCTGTGTCATTTGTACATGGCCACAGCGTCTCTGCTTATCATGGAAGTGGCATCCTTCGCATTTTATTCCCTTGGTGCAAGGTCTTTTGCCACAGTGACAGTTGAGTTTGAACTGAAGGCACTCTCGGGCTTTCATGAGACTTCCTCCATGCTTGCAAAGCTGCGAGACTCACTGCATTTGCTTTCCCTTTTTGTTCAAAGGTCAGCTCAGTAATAGCCACACGGCTGTGCATAGCAGTGGTGTGTATGTATGTGTTTCTTCATTTAGGAATACAGGCTTCTGTGCTTCATTTCAGATGTGGGGAAGAGGTGCAGAGTCCCCAGCCAGGGAAGACTGAGCTGGGATTTGCACCCTGTCTGCCTGGCTTCGGGGCCTGTGTGTACCACAGCCAGGATCTATTTCCTCTGGGATTAATTCATGTCTGGCAAAATGTCACTAGTGTAAATAGATCTGGTATCCCCTGGTGTCTGGATTCCCCAAATTTTCCCAAGTGCCCCAGCCTGTACCCTGGTCTGTGACAATTTGCCAGGCTTTCCTGACGTCTTGTCTCTTTCCCCAGCGACCACAAGAATGGACCCTACAGGGGCTATTTTTTATTTTTTAATTTTTTTTATACTTTCATCGTGTGTGCAGCCCAGCTACAGCTATGTATGGTCTGGGGGCTCGGGGACAAAAACTGACTGTCCCCTGATTCACTGAGGGACCAATCCAAATACGGCAGGCTTCCACATGGTGAAGAAACCCGTGGCTTCTGACATGAAAGGACAGATGGCTGTGGGCGGTGAACTTAATCCCCTGGAGGGGAGGAGGATGGTTAATAAACTGGAAGATTGGGAAGAGGCCCCAGCTGGAAGCAGCCTCTCATGCACACAAACAGAAAGGGTTCCCCTAAATTGCCTGCTGCCCACTCTGTGTTAGAGTCTGTCAGCAGCCTGAATACATTCTCCAAGAGACCTGCTTTAAAAGTTAGAAGTGTCTGGTACTTTATTTCTCATTTGACTGCAGGCTGGGTGGTTTGGACACTCAGATGCAGGGAGAGCCTTTGGACCAGAGCTTGTAGTCCTACTAAGTGCTTGCAGACAGTGGCTATAGTTGTCATTACTCTGGTGGATTTATTGTTTGTGTGTGTGTTTATTAATAAACTTTGAAGGGTCACCCCTCTCTCAAGAGGAGACCGCCTAGACAGGATTGGCCCTCACTGGATCCCCCCCCCCTTTTCTGGCTTCCTGTTTCCACCTCTGTGAAGACCCTTGCAGTCACCTGTAGATGAGTATGCTCCTCTTTCCATTTGTTGGAAGCAGAGTTGTTACTGGACCACCTGTGCCCCAACTCACAGCCTCAGCTCTGCTCCCCACTGTCTCTGTGATCTGATTATATCCCATAGTCTTTCTGTACCTCAGTTTCCCCATGTATAAAGTGTAGATGATGACACGTGACTGTGGAGTAGCTGTGAGGACAGGAGGCACTGATTCACATAGCACTCTGTAGAAGTGACAGAAAACAGTAGTGATAGATGGTGGCACTGAACTGAATAGTCAGGCTGGTGTGACTCCCCAACACTAGACTAGGATAGGACCATGTTTCAGAGGAAATGTCTTCGTGGCAGGAGCAGTTAATTTTACTTTCTGGCTACAGAGAAAACTAGGTTTAAAAGAAGGAGCCTAGGGGAGGCAGAGGCAGAGGCAGGTGAATCTCTGTGAGTCCAAGTCCAGCCTGGTCTACAGATCAAGTTACAGGACAGGCTCCAAAGCTATATAGAGAAACCTTGTTTCTAACAAAAAGGGGGGCAGGGGAGAGGCAGACATAACAGTTAGAGGCCAAGAACTGCCATGCTTTGACAAGGCAGAGTGGGATTAGGGCAGAGCAGTAGGAAGTGCTGAAGGTCCACAGACTCGTGTTTCTGTAGTACTGTTGGAACTTCTAAGATGCACACAGAGATGAAGGGAATTGCTTTGCCCACAGATTGGAAAGAGGTGGCTTGCCATTCAGCTAGGGTGAAGAGGGAGGCTTGGCCTGCATGCTCTATGGGGCAGAATCCTAAAGCCAGGGATACTGGGCATTGCAGACCTTGAGGAGAGTACCCAGTCCAGAGGCAGATGGAGTAGGGCTGTGGTGCCTTGGGCTCAGTGAGTGGCCTATGTTGGGTGGAGCTTTGGTCCACTCTGGTGGTTCTGGTCCTGTCGGTGCTGCTTCTGGCACCTGAGGCCCAAGGCTTGGGGCTTGGCTTCAGTCCTGGCAGGGGGCGGGGGCTCCTTAGCCACACCACCACCACCACCCCAGGTTGGAAGCAATGTCAGTGGCTGAGGATGGCAATGAGAGTTGTAGAAACCTGCCAGAGTCCCAGATCTGCCCCTTTCTAGATGTATTACCGAGGCAAGTGGTCACGGTGCTGAGCTCCTTCTGCCTTATCTGTCAGCGGGGGCTGTGCAGAGAGACGCAGCACGGGTATCACACACAACAGGTGCCCAGTCTGTGACAGCAGGAAAGGAGGAGGGTGCTGGGTTTAGGCAAAGCCCCAACTACTTCTAGTGGATCTGATGTTAGCTCAGGCTTGAGACTGGGATGTGGCCAGGCAACAGAATAAGAACAACACAAGCTGCACTCCAGGGCCCTTGAGTTTCACACACTCATTGGAACTGCCCATGAACACTGTGGAATTGCTGCCATCATTCCATTTTACAGGCAAGGAAACTGAGGACGGGTGGAAGTAGTGAGCTTTGCTGTGTACAGGCAAGGCTTTTTGGTTGGTGAGAGCACCTCTGGCCCTGCCCTGGCAGTGTGGGGATTCGACACACAGGCTTAGAACCCTGGGTGAAGATGGTCAGAAGAGTGGAGAGAGCAGCTATGGAGAGACCAGAGTCTATAGGACCCTTCTGGGTCCACCCAGCCCCCCATTGACTGTGGGGCTCCTGAGTACCCCCATGGATGGGTGCTGGGGTGCACTGCCATTTTGGAGAGGATGGAGGAGGCTTGGGTGTCCAGTGGTCCTGCCTCTCTGGACCCGTTTGCCAGCCGTGGGAAGTTACCTGTTCTTTCTCAAGATTGTCCAGTGGGTTTCAAGACAGTATAGGGTCAACTCTGTACTCACCATGACAGGAGGGACAGGGGAATCAGGCAGGTGGTGGGAGTTCAGTGCCTGCTAGCCCCTCTGTGGTTCCTGTTAACGTGTTTGAACCCAGCCATCACACTTGGTTGCGGTGTGATCTCCCAGTGGGTCCCCAAGCTGTGAGTCCTGGTGGGATTGGGAATGGGGAATGGCTCTCTGCTACTTGAAGCAGACTATGCAGCCGCACCGGCCAGCTCAGGGCCCCTCTGGGCCTGACTGCTCCGTCAGAGCTTAAGTGTATGCACTTTGAGTTTGTTCTATTTTGAGACCAAATGGCCCCAGAGGGCAAGAGACCTTGATGTAAACAGCAAGTCTTAGTAAGCCTTTACTATTGAAATTTTCTTTCTTTTTAAAAAAAGATTTATTATTTTTTATGTGTGTGAGTGTTTGCCTGAATATATGTATGTGCACCATGTGTATGTGTGGTCCCCCCGTAGGCCAGAAGAGGGCATTGGGTTACTTGGAACTGGTTTTGTAAGCTTCCATGTGGGTGCTGGAAATCGAATCCATTTTCTCCACAAAAGCAGCAAGTGTTGTTAACTGCTGAGCCATATCTCCAGCCCCTGTTAGAGAACATTTCAAATGTCTACAGAAGTAGAGAACAGTATTAATGATTCCCATTGGGCAGTTCATCTTATTGCCATCTCTTATTTGGAAGCAAGTTCCTCTGACTTTCATTCTGGGACTTGTCTCATGGTCTGCCTTGTCCTGGCCTTGGAGATATGCTCTCCCTAGGATGGGTGCCTTGCACAGCTCCTAGCCTTGCTGGCTCCATTCCAAGAACCTTGGGCTTGGGCTGGCTTCAAGTTAGTGATGTCCTGATGGCTGACCCTTTGGGGAGGCCTGGTGTGTGGAAGAGGCTGTGCCTATGGTTGTGTACAAGACGTGTGTCCCTGAGAGTGAGGGCAAGGAAATGGGCTCTTGGCTGCTCCCGTGACATCTGTTCACTTTGGTTCTCAGCTGAGTAGTGTAGCCTGCTGTGAGTCAGGCTGTGGCTCTTGCCTCCCTCCTCTTGGTCAGCCTGTTGTTTCCTTTGGCACTCACTGCCTTGTGTCAGGGTCCCTAGCCTTTGCACAGCCCCCTTCTCCTTTATCCAGGATTTCTGGTTCTACCTCTCCTGAGGAGTCTGGCGGTTACCTACAGCCCAAGTCCTGGAGAAGTTCTCTGTCCCACTCCCCCTGTCAGAGTCTGGCCCGCTGAGGCTCCTTTGACACCGCCTTTAGCCTGCACTCTTGGGAGCTGGCCAGCCCTCAGTGCTAGGTTTGGAGCCTAGCACACAGTAGGTCCCCAGTGATGAGACTGGCACACAGTAGGTGGTCTAGATGTTAGTTACTGTCATTTTTATGAATATCTTACGACTAACCCTGGCTCCTGCCACAGTTCTTGGCACATGGTGGGGGGTGGGGGGGGTGGGGATGCAGGACTCCACCAAGTTTGGTCAGAAAAGGCCCAAATGCCTCTGGCTCTGGGTGTGGATGCTACTGATTCCACAGGGTGCTCCCCTGCCTGAGCCTCCTCCTGGTGCAGGTTCATCATCTCTCACCTATTGCCAGGGCGTGATGCAGGGATAAGACTCCCAGACGCACCTCCTGGCCTGCAGGCCCCAGTGGAGGGTTGTGGGTGTGTCACTGTGAGGCCCTGTGTGGTCAGTGGTATTCTCACCTTGTTCTGTTCTGTTTTGTTCTGTTTTCGAGACAGAGTCTTACTACATAGCTCTGGCTGTCCTGGAACTCACTGTGTAGCCCAGGCTGGCCTCAAATTCACAGAGATCCACCCCCCTCTGCCTCCCAAGTGCTGGGATTGAAGGCATGCACAACTGCTCCCTGCTGGTATTCCTACTTGATAGCTAAGAAGTGCGGGCCCAAAGAGGCCCAGTCCCTGGCCTGGGGCCACAATCCCTTCCTGAGGGGTATGCAGTCACTGGGAGAGAGCCTTGTGTGCCAGTGATGTGGGGAATCAGGAGTGGTACAGTATGCCTTTCTGGGTTTATGGGGCAGATGAGGGTCTCAGGAAACTGAAAACACAGTAAGATCCTGCTGGCTGCTGTGCCCTGAGTGACTAGAAGTAGTGAGCTGGCCCCAGAGGGACCCAGGTGACATAGGCAGGGAGCAGGGAGCAGCCTAGTCTTGGAGGGTGGTCCACACCCGAGTTGGCACACCCCCTCCCCCCTCTGTGAGGCCTATGGCATTGGTTAAGTTTCCACCTCTCTTTGTCTTGGTTTTTTTCCTCCACAAAATGGGAAGGAAGACAGTCTGGCTCGTCTTCAGAAGTTTGTCAGTTGCAATATCCAGGTACTCCTCATTGTAAGTGCTGGGTGGTCAGTGTGTGGGTCCTCAGTTGTGATACACAATCCCTTGGATGAAATGCTAACTGTGGTGGACTGCCCATGCGTCAGGCGGGGCAGGAGCCGTTTGCTGTGCTTTCTGCCATGTACTTGGGGCCTCTGGGAGCTGCACCCCTGGTGACAGGGTGGGCCAAGAGGCTGCCTGTTACACAGGCCTCTTTCTCCCTGGCACAGCCCATACTCTTCGGGGCTGGCCCCTAAGCCTGTGCCTCCCCCCAGCCCTCCCGGGGAGTCCCTGGGGCCCAGCCTGGCCCTGTCTGCTGGAGCCTGCCACAGAGAGCTGCTTTATTTAAGTCCATTTTGCGCGTATGGAAATAACTAGAGGACTCTGTATTTAATTTGGCTCAGCCGGGAAGATTTTTGGCTCTGTGTGTGTATGTGTATTCTGAAAAATCTTTCTGAGCAAGCCCTGGGGTCGGAAGCTTGTGGTCATCTTTGTGCATTCAAAACCAACAAGAGCCGCCCTGCTAGCTGGGTAGGCTGGCTGAGGGAGGGCTGCGGGCAGTGGCCCATGAAAGCAAGGGGGAGGGGAGAGGGGGAGGCTAGATAAGAACACGGTGGCAACTGTGGGGAACTTTGCTCCTGGACCCAGCAGGGAGTGACTTGGAGTGAACAGAGCTGTCCCAAATCTCCAAGATGTGTGTGTGGCTCCAGAGCCATCAAGGGCTCAGCTGGGTGGGGCAGCATGGGAGCATTCTTCCTGTCCCCTTTCTGTCCTGGACAAGTGGAACAGAACCCTGGGGCTGAGCCCTTCTCTAGTCAGTGGCACAGGGCAGGACAGCCCAGTGTGGGAGCTGTTGTTGGCAAGGCTTGTCTTTGCTTGACCTCATGTTCCCAGTGGTCAGTGGTCGGGGCACTAGCTAATGTGAGCCCCGAGAGGTGTGGTCACTTGGCTCAGGTCATACAGCACTTCACCTGCTCAGCCCTGGGTACCTCTGGAGCTTTGAGATGTCATCCCAAACATGGACTGACATTCTCAGTAGGCAGGGCAGGCCACCCTGTCAGTTTGAAATATAAATACTGCCATCTGATGACTTCTTAAATTGTGTCCTGATTCTTTGAGGCTCAGACACAAGACTGCCTGATACAGAGGCTTGCTGGCTCTCATGACCTACCATGGGTTGTGGTCAGTGTAATGAGGTGGCCTTTGTGGAGTCTGAGAAAACCACACTCTGAGGACTCATAGAATGCAAGGCCTCAGCTTCCCGCCATCCCTGCAGAGCTCTGATGTTTTTGAGCCTTTCCCTGGGGACTCTGCCTTCTGAATTATGCTTCTTGGGAATGACAAGTAGGCCCTGAATTTTAGCCTTACACAGATCTCCACAGACAGGAAGGGAGTGTGAAAGGAGTAGAAGGCTAGGTGTGCCCTCAGAGGCTTCCTATGAGCAAGGACTGCCTAACTTCACAGCCAGGTAGATAGGTCTTAACCCTTACCCTGGCCGTGGTCTAGAGTCTCTGGAAAGGCTGCCCGCTCTAGGTTTGGCCACAGGGGGCCATTAGTGTAAGCTTTTCTCTGAGTTTAGGCCTGTGCCCTGTTTGGTACTCTGGTGCTGAGATGTGGGACAGCATCCTCAGGCATGATGGGGCTTTCTGCAGAATGATAGTGGTGACTATGTGAGTGACACCTTGCCAGACTGACGTCTGGCTGAGCTTGATTGCAGGGTGTTTGCGTCTGCCCCAACTCACCGAGAGGCTCCTGTCCCCTTTGCCAGCTGGCTCACTTCCCAAGTGAGGGTGTGTGTTGCCAGCCTGTGTCAGGAACTCTACTCCTACTGCATTTGTCTAGCCTGCTAGGGCACAGCTCCTGAAGGTATCTTGGGTTTGTGAGAAGCAGTCCAGGGCAGATTCAGTGGCCCTGAAGCTGAGCCCAATGTATCCTAGAGAGTGTGTCTGCACTGTCGTCCATACTTAGAGACTTGAGGCTCAGGAACTATGCTATGATGTGATGGGTTTTTGCCTATATAGAGTCTATGCATTTCCACAGTGGAGCTTCCTAGCCTGTGTGTGACCAGCAAGCCTCCCCGCTGCAGGCTTCCCACCCATGAGAGGCGGCATGGGGGATGGAGGATACACCAGACCATGTCTTTATCTATTTTGACCGCATTGTGGCTTTGGCCCTGCCTATTCATTCACTGGGCTCTGGGTCAGAATAGCTGGTCCTGCTAACTCAAGTCCTTCACTGTCACCATCATTCACCCATTTCACCTGCTGTACCTAGTCCTACTTGGGTACTGGGGTCATTTTGTGAACAAATGGAAACCTCTGTCCTCCCATGGGGAGAGAGCTCAGGAGATCCCAAGCAGTGGTAATTGTAAGTGTCTGTACCCTTTCCTTCCCTCACTCCTGCATGCTATTGAGGGGGTGCTCAGGGCTAGATTCCTGAGACACCTGTACTATTCACATGGATGCCAAGCCTTCTCTGACCCTAGGCTAGGGACAGTTTGTGCACAGCCAGGACCCTTGTGTTCCTTTTGATGGGAGCCTCTGAGATTGTAGATGGACAAGGCTGGTTGGTTTCAATGTCTGAGGCTGGCTCAAAGCCTAGGTTGATCCTCAGAACTCTTTGGGAGCAAGCCACTCCAACAGAGCCAGGGGGTAGTCCACTCTGCCCCCCACCCCATGCACCCACTCCTGCCTACAGTGGGAGGGAGGGCTGGCTCGGAGGCCGGAAGGATGACCAGCCTTCTAGAACATGTTGTTGACAGGACAGGACACTGTGAGGGCCTGGCTTCAGGGTCTGGGTCAAGGGACACGGAGCCCTTTCTTCCTTCCCTGTGGTGACGGACTGATGAACAGACTTGTGTGAGCTCAGCTGCCCAGGACATTGAGGAAACAGTTCCGGCTCAGCCTGCCCTCTGGGCTCCCAGACACCCCGCATGAGGAAGGGAAACTGAGACTCAGAAAAGGCTGGTGTTCAACCCTGGGTGTACAACTCCACCCCAGAGCACACTGGATAAAGGAACAGTTGTCGGGAGGGCAGGTGCCATGCTGACCTGGGTGGGGCACATGGACAGGCTGCTAGCCATGCCTCCTGTTAGCCTGGGGCAGCCCCAAACTGACATCTGTCTCTGCACACCAGAATGGCCCCCGAATGGCTCAAGAAGCCCCCAGCTCCTGACCTCTGCTCCTCCTGCCGCCTGCCTGGCTCTGGGCGGCAGCTGACAAGTTGGGGAAATGCTGAGTGTTAGTTCAGTAAGCAGAGCTCTAAAAATAGCTGCCGCTCTGAAAAGCCCATTGTTTGGAGACCCATATTTTTCTACATATATAAAGGTGGCTTCTGGCGGCCTGCGTGCGGGCAGTCAGAGAATGCCACAGGCTGTGGGCTGGAGTGGGGCTGCAGCCTATCTCTCTCCAGCTGAGACCAGTAACAAGTGAGCAAGGCTATGAAGCTGGGGCCAGGCCAGCATCCCCATGAAGGTGGTGGCTGGGTTATACTAGAGTAGCCCCAAGGTATCTCAAGTGCTCAGGACACCTGTGGTCACAGAGACCGTGAGTCTTGGACCCCACTCTCTATAGCAGGCATGGGCCAGAGTGATCCTGAACTGCCCAGTGCAGTGTTCATGCTATATCTTGTTGGGGTATGGAGGGGTGGGCAGCTGGCTGGCCTCAGAGAGCCCAGCCCTGCCCAGAGCCCTGCTTCTGGCAGCTCCTTCTAGAATCCCGTTCCTGCCTCTGTCCCCTGGCAGACATCAGAACCACTGCCCTGCCTGAAGTCCAGCACCCTGGGCTCCCACCCAGTCTTCTGTTTTCTTTCTTAGCCACAGTCTTGCACAGATACCTCCAACTCCCATCCCTCCTTCTTATCCCACCAGGACCTGCAGCTGCCATGCAAATAGTATATAAAAAGGCCCTGGGGTGGGAGCTGGACTGTAGACGATTAGCCAGGAGACTAGTGGGATTAAACTGAGCTTGGTGGCCCTTTGGGTACAGTGGAGGGGGACAGTGAGCCTTCTGGGCCATAGTGATGACTGATTTCCCTAGGTTGGAAGGCCCTGTGGTTGGAGCTATGCTTCGATTGGATCATTGATGTTTTAGGGGCAGGTAACGAGGTTCTGAAGGGCCTATAGGAGAAGTTGTGTGATAAGGCCAAGGAGTAAGGGCAGTGTCCACTGGTTGGTGGCAGGGAGATCAGCCAAGTAGTCAGAGCTGGCCGACAGATGGGCAGGAGAGAAGGTGTGTGAAAGAGTAGCCCCCCTCCAAAAAAAAAAACCTTCCCTCCTGCAGGTGGAAGGGGCAAAGTGTGCCCCCCCTTCCACCTCTGAGGGCTCCTGCAGGTGGAGGGGCAGAGTGTGCCCCCCTTCCACCTCTGAGGGCTCCTGCCACCCTGGGCCGCAGGCTGTCGGGTCCTCCGATTGTGTTCTCATTAATGAGAACTTGAGAACAGGATAAAAGGGGAAACCTACCTGATACCCCCACACCACCTCCATCCAGCCCTGCAGGGGAAGTCTCTGCACTGTTAGAAGTACATGTCATCACCTCTCATTTGCAGAGCTATGCTTCTGGTTACCCAGCTGGAGCCCTGATAATGTTGGTCGAGTGGCTGTCAAGACCCATGTGCCCCCTGAAGACTTGGGCCCTAAATCTTCATTTCACTCTTGTGTTCCCAATGGCCCCCCAGCACCACAGCCCCCACATTCCAGGCCTGGCTGCCTCTAGGGCTTTGAGCACAGTGCTCACAGTCTAGTCTCACGGGCTCTCTGTTCCCTTGGCTCTCTGCCCAGATCCCCCTGGATGTGTCAACATCCTCCCCTTCTGCTCTCCAACCTCCCTGCATGATCTCTCTCCCAAATCACACTCATCCCAGCTCTGCTGGGTCAGTCTTAGAGGGCTCCACCCTCGTTCCTACGAAGGACTCCCTGCAAGTCCATGACTCCTCCATCACCAGCAGTGGACAGTCCTCTGGAACCACTTACCGATGGGGTGGGTAGAGGGCCTGCCAAGGAGTGGCCTCCCCCACCACTTTCTGTTCCCTTAACCTATCCCTTTATGTCTTTGCACTCTGCTCCTGGGGCCACATCCTGGGAACATTCCAGAGCAAAAGGACTAAGGACTGCGATGACTAAAGTCCTGACTCAGCTCAAGCCTCTGTGAGCCGCAGAATGAAGAGCAGTGTGTCCCTATGGTTTGCCTGAGCTGGCTCTGGGCTACCCAGGCAGAGAGCTGGACAAGAGCCACTCAGGAGACTAATTAATATTCCAACCCTGTGAGCACCCCCCACTCCTCCTCCCGCAAACCTCTCCAAGTCATTGCCAACCTTCTGCTCCTGCCACTTGTCCCATAGATCCTGTCCCCTTGGCCCTAGGATTGCCCTACAGAGACCTAGGGTGATAGCCTCCCCTCTTGAGCTATGCCAGCCCTACCCATGCATAGAGGACACAGTCTCCTCACTTACTCCCCAGGCCCTGTACTGGTCTATGTTAACAGCCCCACCCAACTAATCTGAGGATATGATGGAGCACATGGGATCCCAGCCCAGTAAGAGACCAGGACAGTCCCTATTCTCTTTGGGTGATCAACCTCAATTAATGCCCCCCAAGCAGCTAACAGCCATACAGAAGCCCTCATGGGAACCTGTGAGGCCTGAGAATGGTTGGCCTAACCTACTTCAGCCTTCCATTCTGGAAATCTAAAACCCTGTCTAGGGAGGCCACAAGATGCACACACATGTCAGGAGGCTCTTTGGCTGTGGCAGGTGCAGGCTGAATAGAATCTAGCCCAAGATACTTAAATGTGGATGTTTAACCACAGCGGGGCCTCTCAGATAGCTTGGGTCCTCTAGCCCAATCCCAGCCTACCCTGAAGAGGGTGGTTCCCCACAAGATGCAGTCTCCTCCTTGTTCCCCAAACCTTACAGTGTGCTGAATCTTTCCCCAGCACTGTCTTTGGGTTACGATTCTAAGTCTTCTCTAGATGATTGGCAGTGTCGGGGTAGGGGTGGGTAGGACCTGTGTGGTTGCATCTCAGGTAAGATTGTGTATGATCCTCACTCTCAAGGAAGAAATACCAAGTGCAAGTGGGTCACTGGCTTGCTCTGTAGGATGGGAGACGGGGCTGAGTTACATGCGAAGTTTAGACTCTTCTTAGGTGTGTTAGACCTTAGCTTGCTCCCACTACCCCCATCGTCGGCACTGGTGGTAAACAACAGGTCCCTCTTCTGTCGTGCCCTCACTGCCGCCTGGAGCCTCCTCTGACCAACGTTTTTCTTGAGAAAAGTCATTCATGACTTCACAGGCTATAATTAGAGACATCCAAGGCAGAAAGGCGAGGCCTCTACCCCCACCCTGACTCACATACAGCTAGAACTATAGCCAAGGCCAGAGCCAGGATGTGGCATCTTAGTTGGCCCCTGGGGCCTGTCAGAGTCTCTTGTCTCCCCTCCCCTGGAGCTTTTTAGTCCAGAGATGCAGACTTTCTCTCTGACCCATAGGCAGGGCCTCAGAGGTCCCAGTCATGAGGCTGAGGCCCTGTCATGAGGCTGTTCTGGGCATCTGGGGCCCTCCCACCTCCAGCCAGAGTAAGGTATTTCCTTCATGAGTGGAGCCGTCCCTGTGCAGGCTGGCACTGTGCCAACTCTGCTATACCAGCAGCCTCCTGCAGCAGTCACTCTGTTCTCAATGTACTGGAATGGAAAGTGAGACACCAGTGTCCATGCTCACATATACAAGTAACTGGTAAGCAGTGTGCAAGCAGAAAAGCAGTATGCAAACAGAAAAGCAGTGTGCAGAGAGATTCCCTGTGCCTGGTGCATTAGGGCAGCAGGGACTCTGGGGTTCCTTCAGTGATCTCTGACTCACTTGGTCTGGAAGAAAAAACAGCCCATCTCTGTGAGGCAGGAACATTTGAGACTGGAGAGGGTAAGAAGTTGGCCTTCTGCGTCAGCCTGAAGTCCCCTGGTAGGAAGGGAGCCCTGGGGCAGAGCATGGACCTGTCCACAGGTGGCACCAGGCCTGCCCAACCACCAGGACCTCTTCTTGAACATAGGGAGCTCATCCCCTATCTGCTGAAGGACCACACTTGTACACGCCCCAGTTGCTGTACAGGTGGGAAGTGGCGGGGGCCTCCGGAGAGAGTGGGGATTGCGATCAGATGAGAGCATGGCCCTCCCTGGGAGACCCTGAGATGTAACTAAAGGCTGCACATTGAGACTAGCCCTATCAAACAGTATTCTCCACTCCTGGGAATGACCCATGCAGCTCAACACCTCCAGAGGGAGAGTACTCACCACTTCCTTTCTCATGTTGGGACTACATGGGACTTAGTGCCCCCCCAGGGCGGGGGGAGAATCTATTCCAGCCTTAACTTATCATCCTTTAGGACTGAGGCAAGGGATCATATACCCTGAGATGAGCTGCTTCTGGCCTAGCTTGCTCAGCTGACCCAGCTTGCAGTAATTTGGGTCTGACCCACAGGGTCTGTCTCTTATGCCAGCTAGGATCAGATGTAGGGAATCTATGTGGAACCCTGCTGAAGCTCCACCCAAGATCAGCAGGAGAGAGTCAGTGATAGATTAGCAATGTCTGCAGGGGCTGGTGAGGGAAAAATGAAAGGTCTGCCACCTCTAGCCTAGCTCCAGGATGCAGAGGCTTCTGCTGTGATCTGACAGCTGCACTAGGGCTATTTTTGCTCCTGGCTTTCTGTCGAGCACGGCGCCGGGCCTCCTTAGCTGTGTGACGGCATCAGGTCACATCAATCTTATAGTCAGCTGAAACATCTCCAGGTCTCTTCACAAGAACAGCTGTCAGGTCAGATCTTCTGCATCTTGACATTACTTCCCTTGTGTGGGCATAAAAGTAATTGCAGTCAGTCCCTTTTAGGTGGGCATCTAGATTTATTTCCAATCTTGCATGCTTAGAGACCATAGGGGTGAGAAAATCCTTGTATCTACCCCTTTGTGTGTTGGTCTTCTTGGCTTAGCATGTGCCTAGAAGAAGGATTGTTGAACCAGGAAGATCTGAGACACGTGACAGGCAGCAACCACCTAACTGCCATAGAACATTCTAGAAAGTGAACAGTTTGGAACTGTCAGGGATGTGGAATTTGTGTCTCATCCCATTCCTTGATCTGCCTGTAGTCTGGGAGTCTGGAAGAGACATGGTAGATTGAGGGGTATCATTGAAGACATACGTTGGGGTGTTAAGACCTGTCTGACAGACCTGGATTTAGGGAGAAATTTCCCCAGAGACCTGAACTTGGGATGGAGGGAGGGTAAGAAATAGAACCAGGGCTCAGGAGGCTGGAGGAAGTTCCAGGTCAGGATGTAGAGCCTGGTGTGGCTGTTGCCAACCCAGAGCCCTGGATGGAGACTAACATAAAGAACACTCCTTCCCTTACAGCGTGGCGATGTTCTAGGAAGTTGATGTGTTGGCTCTCCCACAGACTCACTGCACCGTGAAAATCTCAGTGCCGACTGCTGTATCTCAGGACACTGTGAGCCTCTGTGGCTGTTTTGCAATAGGGGACAGTTCTTGCAGCCCCCCCTCCCCAAAGAACATGTGGTGGAGTGGAATCAACCTCATGAAGAAGCTCTGGGAGGATGCCACAGAGAAAAGTCATCCTGGGTCCCTCCCTGGATGTCCAGGTTCCATCAAAGTGGACTGGTACAGCCCTGCTCGTGCCTGCCCTAGCAGTGGGCCTAAGAGTGTCTTTGCACAGTGGCTTGGCAGCATGGGCCTTTCTGCTTAGAAAGGTTATCTTTGCCCCTCTCAAATCAGAAACGCCCCGATAAAGAAGAGCCTCTGTTGGTGTCTGACACTGTCACGACAGGTCCTTGAGGCACATGGGGAAGGTCCTGGGTACTGGCTTTGTCCTCCCATGTGCAGCCGAGCCCCGTGAAGTCATTCATTTTTTTTCTTATGGTGGGGGGGGGGGGGGTTTAGAGCAGGATCTAGGCTTTTTCTTAATTACATTACATTTATTTTCGTGAGTGCGTGCGTGCGTACCACAGCATGTGTATGGAGATCCGGACAACTTAAAGGAGACTAGGCTCTTCCTCCATCATATGGGTCCTGGGGATCAAACTCAGGGCGTCAGCTTTGGCAGCAAGCACCTTTACCTGCCGAACCATCTCTCTGGTCCTGGGTGTGTTTTTTCTGGACTGTGGAAAGCGCGTTCCACCACACAGCTCCATTCATATAGACTTGGCAGGTGACTGCAGCTGAATGAGGCTGGGTTGGCTCTGGAGGAGGCACTGATGAGCTGTCTTGATGACCTCACCCCCTTCCTTCTCGTAGGAGAAGCTCTGGAGAGACCCGGCCTTCTCTCCCAAACCTATTGGCCCCAAAACTGCCCAGAGCAGTAACACAGCTCCAGAAAGCTCCTGTCTGTCCCTGACCTCTTTCATCCTAGTCCCATCCCAAAGTTCTCTTCTGGACAGACACCCACTTTGGTGTCTCATCCATGGAGACAAAGCCAGCTGGGATATATCTCTGTCCTTAGCGCCTCTGCCCTAAGCTGAGGCCTACTGGGTAGACTGGATCTCCCAGGCTTGCAGGCAGCCTAGGCCCTGCTCTCTACCCATGGCCAGGAACAATGAATGCCCTGCCCTTGAAGCTGTTCTCGGGCCAGACAAGAAACGCCTGAATCCCTCTGGCCAGTGCCCATCCACCCTGGGCTTGAGGGACAGGGACAGCACCACGAGCCAGGCCAAGCCCACTCTTTTCTGTGCAGCCTGTCGACCACCAAGGAGCTTCAGGCTCTGCTCCAGGGATGGTGGTGACTGCTGTCTTCTCCACCTTCTGATTCAGGGCTCAGCTGGTTTGAAATCCCCTACAAAAGGCACAGGCCGTATGTCCTCCAGTTCAGTACGCACAGATCCAGCCCCTGACCAGAACGTGCATTCATTTGAGGGACATACGTCTCTGTGTGTGCTGACCCACCTGAGTGAAGTGGGGCCCAGCTTTGGTGTCAGAGAGCCCGGGTGGGCTTTCCCAGTGGAGGCTGCCGTTCTGTACCCTGGGTGGCCCAGTTCTAATGGTGTCCAGTCCTTCTTTCTCGTGACAGTTGGTTGAAGTTCTGAGCATTTAATGGAAAGTGCTGTCCAAGTTTCAGCAAACAGAGAATTTTCAGATCTAACATTTCCTCTCCACCCCACCCCCACCCCCACTGGGCCCAAAGGACACTGGTGGGGGTACAGGGGCAACATGGGGTCAGGTGGCTCTGTGTTACCCAGAGAGCCTTGAAGGGTGGCGGATCCTGGACTAAGTTACTAATACTACTGACAGGAAAACTATAGACGTAGCCAAGCAAAGCATGTCTCCCAGCTCCTCATCCAGGTCCTCAAAGAATTACTGCCATACCTTAGCCACTGGAACAGGGTGGGAGGTTCTGTGGCCTGTCCCTGGAGGCCAGAGGCAGTTGCTGTCATAGGCCAGAAAGCAGGCGCTGAGATTTGCATCTGTCCCTGGTGCAGAGTGGTCCAAGTCCAAGAGCAGGCAGCCTTGGCCCCCGCCTGCTTCAGGCTCCCTTCCATGGGCCCCACCCTGGGGACCCCCTGGAGTCCGTGTTCTATCCCTGGAGAACAAATAACAGGACTCTAGCAGAACTGGGCAGGGGCAGCCTGTGTGTCAGGCTGCTTAGAGCAGGACATTCCTCATTGGTCTGAAGAGGGGACATTTTGGAAAGGATTACAGCCTGGGTGGGGCCCTTGCTCTTTTCTCTCTCTGCCCATTCTAGAGACCCTCTGCCCTGCCCCAGGGATCACAGGCCTTTTAAAGTTCCTGCCAGCACCCGAGTGTCTGGTGGCACAGGGACAGGGAGCCTGGCAAAGGGTGAGGGCTTGTGTTAGAGACTCTTCAAGTCAGTGTCTCCTTCTCCCATCCCTCACTGAAAAGCAACTGTAGAGGAAACGAGTGTCTGTGCAGAATAGAATGTTCCAGCCCAGGGCTGGGATGAGTCAACAGCCAGTCCCGCTGTCCCCACTAATTGGCCTTGCTCCTGCTTGGCATGAAGGAACTCTGTGGAGCAAAAGGCAGTGAGGTGGAAGGGAACCATTTCCTGCCTGTGGTACCAGGGACAGTGTTTACATGGGCCTCACTGTCCTCACCTGTTCAAGGAGTTATGGTTCCTCCTTGCAGGGAATGTTAGAATGTAAAGCATTTGTGAAACATTGTGTTTGCTTCTAAGCCTGCCATGACAAATACCAGAGGTGCACCTCACCCACAGGCTTTCATTATCTGCAAGCTCCGGAGGCTGCCAGTCTGCGGTGGAGGTGTGGCCTGGCTGTCTTCTCCTGAGCCTCTCTCTTTGGTGTGGCGCCTTCTCCTCGTGTGTTCACAGTCTTCCTCCACACAGTTGTATCCTGCATTCCCCTTCTTAGAAGGATACCAGTTCAGTTATACTAGAATCCACCCTAATGTCTTTCATTTTGAAGTTCCTGTTTCCAAGGAGCTAGAGAGATAGCTCAGCTGTTAAAAGCACTTGCTCTTACAGAGGACCTGGGTTCAGTTCCCAGCACCCCACATGGTGGCTCACAACTGTCTATAACTCTAGTTCCAGGAGACAGACATTCTTCTGACCTCTGTAAGCACAGATGCATATATACATGCAGACAAAACACTTATACATATAAGGGAAAGAAAAATTAATTTTAATAGTCTTTTTCCAAATTTAGTCATGGGGACATGGGGGTATAAAACCAGCCCTGCATTTAATTCAGGTGGCAGGAGAGGTAGTGATCTTAGTTTTTCAAAACACAGTGAGTACCTAGCACAGGCCAGGCTCTGTTCTAAGCACTGGGGCCATTAGCACCATAGTGGGTCAAACCTCTGTCTTGGGAGGACTGATGCTTGGTTGGGAAGCCATCAGAACAGTATGCCAGAAGTTAGAACATGGACGTCGTTCAGAAGCTCCAGGAAGATGCAGAGCAGAGGGCTCTGCAGGGTCCCTGCTCCCTGGGGGCACTCCTTCTTGTCCTACTCTCCAAGTTCTGCTCTTCTGATTAGCGTGTGTCTCTCCTCTCTCTCCTCTGCAGTGTTGAGGGCGAGGCCCCCAGCAGCGAGACTGGCACATCGCTGGACAGCCCCTCGGCCTACCACCAGGGTCCCCTGGTACCTGGTTCCAGCCTGAGCCCAGACCACTACGAGCATACATCAGTGGGTGCCTATGGGCTGTACGCAGGGCCAGGACCACAGCAGCGCACACGGAGGCCCCGGTTGCAGCACTCGACCTCCGTCCTGCGCAAGCAGGCTGAGGAGGAGGCCATCAAGCGCTCTCGGTCACTGTCTGAGAGCTATGAGCTCTCTTCAGATCTGCAAGACAAGCAGGTAGGTGGCAGGGGCCCCTGCCCCACAATGCATGGCCTCCCAAGTGACACAAGGCCTCAGCTACCAGATGGTCTTTGTGATGGGTTCCAGATACCAGCTGGGGTGCACATCTGAGGGTGACAGGAGCCCTGCCTGCACTTCTCACAGAGCCTTTCCCAGCCCAGCTCTGCTGAAGTGTGGGAAGGGATTTACATCGATGGCCAGGGGCACTGACATCCTTTCTGGGGACTTATAGACTGCTCTTCAAATGTTGCCTTTGTAGGTTTCCATATCCCTCACTGCTAGGACCTGGGGCCTGTGTTGGGTATCTGAGTGTCATGGCCCAGCACCACCAGGCCACAGGTTGCCAAGGTGGCCATGGAGGTCCTTAGGGCCCAAGAAAGGCCTGAGGGAGGGAGGCTACTTATTATATCCCCCTATGGCTTGTGGCTCCACAGTCTGTAGAGGAAGTCTCTGTTGAATGCTGCAGCTCTTCCTTGGGCCTCAAACCCAGGGTTAGGTGGCCTGGCGCACCTTTGGGGTCGCTGTGAGCAGAGGAGATCCTCATACAGTGCAGGACCTAGCAGAGAACTGATGTGGGAGTGAATGCCTGCTGTTTGTGTCTCTGAGCAATGCCAGGTTTCAGGAGATCTCTGAGCTGTGTGGATGTGTAGGGACAAGCAGAGCATCCGGCTGGCATTCCATAGCTCTGGGCCTTGTGCTTTGGGCAGGCTCTCATGTCTCCCAGGCAGTCCCTCAGCCCTGGACTGACACCAGGACCCCTTCCCAGAGCCCACAGATGTGATCTCCCTCCCATCCATGTGTGCTGGCCCACTTTGTTCTGTTTGTTCTCCACAGGCCTCAGTCCTGAGGGCATGGTGGGGTGCACTCAGGGTGGATCTTCTCCTTTGGCTGACAGCCCTCAGTCTTGACCTCTCATACCTGGGGTGATGCCTTGTGACATAGGCTAGCCCTGCCTCCCTCTACACACATGCTTTATCCTTCTTGTTAGTTGAGACCCCCAAGAGGCCTAGTAGCAGATATTCCCCCACAGCTGTGGACCTTGATTCCTTTGCCAGGCCAGCAGCAGGCGGAACAGCCTCTACCGAGTTTCTCAGCTGTGCAGAGATCCAGAGTGATCCCCGAAGAGTTCGTTGTAAAAGTCATCTGCACAGGACCATGAAATAGAATTGGGCAAGGTTAGACGGCATGTAGGGATGATTACATGCCACAAATATGCAGCTGTTCACCTTCATTCCACCCATAGCTGAATTTCCCCTGGTGCCAGATAATGGGATAGGGACAGCCTGCAAGATGAGACTGCTGCACCTGAGTGACATTCCTGGACAGTGGATGGACAAGCAAGTCAGCAGTTAAGACACTGTCACTGCAGGAAATGACACAGACCCTGGGGGTCGTAATTCTGGAAGAAGAAGTAGAGGGACTCTGAGTGTTGGCTGCATCAGATGACGGTGGCTGGCCTGACAACTGGCCGTCTGGGGAAGAGCTAAGAGTATATGCCAAGGCTTTGGGACAAGAATGACCTTGGTGTATGAGAGAGAAAAGGTGGCAGGGAAGAGTTGGCACAGAGGCAAGAGGAGTTACCGTTAGCAGCCATGAAGTATTCCCTGCTGCCTGAGCTTCCCGGCAAGCAAGGCAAAAGTAGGAGTAGCGTAGATTACATGAGAATTGTGAGGGGAAGGTGGGAATCTCATCTTAGTGAAAAGAGTCCAGTGAGAAATCAGATGCATTCTCCTCAATCCAACCCTCCACGCCTTCTCCTTCCTCATCCCTGAGAGCCAGCGGCCCTGCATGGGGATCCGGGAATGACCTCAAGTCGCTGAGTGGTGGCAGGTGTGCTTTGTGGAAGAAAATTCCTCTGGATCCTCCTCATGCACACTGCTTTGAGATAATCCTCAGCAATAAGCACATAAGGGTGTGAGGCCTGGCCCCAAGGCAGGCCTCCCTACCACTGGCTGTAAAGCCTGGCTACTAGCTTCCCTTACGTCATCTGAGAGCAGAGGTAGCGGAGTCCCTCGTCTCAGTACAGTAAGAACTGTGTGAGGGTGTGGTCCAGTCCCTGGCATCCCATGGGTAGCAAATGTTAGTTGCTTTTCCCTCCCCTGGGTCCCAGCGAGCTATAGATGGGGCCTCATGGCACTTCCAGACCATAAGGCAGGATAGCCATGGTTGAGTTCAGGAGTGAGAGAGAATGGAGTTGGGCCAACCAGTGCCCACTTAGGGAGGGGCAGAGAGGGGCTTTCTGGGTGACTCATCACAGAGTCCATTTCTGCCCTCCTAATGAGCTGTCATTCAACACAACGCACACAGACTTAGGGGGAACTTGGAAAGCAGGATGGACCCTTGTCCCCAGGGTCCAGGGCATCAAGAAAGGCCCTGCAATAAGCTTTGGTGACTCTGGTATCTCTGAAGCCCTTGGCAGGGATTCCAGGCCAAGGCCTTCTTAGGCAGGGGATTGAAGGGGGCCTCCCAGGTTCAGCTTTTGTCCCTTCCTGACCCTGAGCTTTTTGACCACTCAGCCAGTAGTAGTTTTGTTTGTTGATGCGACAGTACAGCCATCTCTGGATGGCAGGGAAAGAACCCCCAAAGCCTCCTTCCTGGCTCTCCCTGGAGCTGCTTCCTGGTAGCCCTGAGATGGTGTGCAAAAGGGCCTCTCTCAGGCTTGGGCCACAGCCCTGGCTTTGCTCAATGTCTCTGGTGTTCTGTATCAGACTGTGCGTCTTTTTAACCTCACACATTCTCCCAGGGCAGGAACCTGTGTGTCTCCCTTTTGCATTGCCATGCCTGATGAGATGCTGGCTCTAACAGTGCAGACATGTGGAGTCAGGATTTCACCTGGTCCTGGGAACCCGAACCCTCTCCTCATCCCTGCAAAACACAGCCCTGCCCCAGCAGCCAGAGACAGATCGCTGATTCCTGCAGACCAGGCTATAGCTGAGTGTGTTTCCTACTCACCCAGGATCCAGACTCAGGATTAGCCCTCAGGCTGGGCAGACTGCATGGCCTGAGATTTCAGGAGGCCATGGGTCACTCTTGAGAGCTGTTGAGCTGAGGTGCCTGAGAGCTTGCCCAGCACAACTCACAACCATGCCCATCAGAGCTCATGGAGCCATACGGCAAAGAGGGAGGGCCACCCTTGCCAAGTCTTCCCTAGGCCTCAGCTCAGCCTTCTGTATAGCAAGGACAGAGACCTCACAGCTGCAACTGCTACCTAGGAATGGGGCTGAGGTCTTCCTCCAGCTGTCCCTGGCCTGTGCCAAGCACCTGCCTTCCATCACTGTGAGCTTACCAGAGCACTAAAAGTGGGTCCTCCTGCTGCCCTGCATCACAGTTAAGGAAATGGGGAACTTCATGGTTCCAAGGCTCAGCCAGAGGTGATGAGAGGCAGAGCCAAGGTCAAGCCAGGCCCTCTGACTAGGTACTGACCTGCTCATGCCTCAAGTTCCCCAGCTCTGGGGTCATATCTGTAGATAATATCTTCAGAAAACCTCCAGGGCCCATAGCTTCTGTGGCCAGAGGTATTGGGATTCTCAGCACGTGTGTGCACCACCTTTACCCTATCTTGGCATTTATTTGTCCCATTTGACACTGAAAACATCCAGCAATCTCAAGCAACCTGGGGATGTGGTGAGACCATCCCAGGTTACATCCCTATGGAGCATAGAAAAGGGTAGATATCTATTTCTCTACCATCATACAGGGCCCACATTCTCCTCTCCTTACCCCACCAGGTGGAAATGCTAGAACGCAAGTATGGGGGACGCCTTGTGACCCGCCATGCAGCTCGCACCATCCAGACGGCGTTCCGCCAGTACCAAATGAACAAGAACTTTGAGCGCCTGCGCAGCTCCATGTCGGAGAACCGCATGTCACGCCGCATTGTGCTGTCCAACATGAGGATGCAGTTCTCCTTCGAGGGCCCCGAGAAGGTGCACAGCTCCTACTTTGAGGGCAAGCAAGTCTCTGTGACCAATGATGGCTCCCAGCTGGGGGCCCTGGTGCCGTCAGAATGTGGAGACCTTAGCGACCCAGCCCTCAAGTCTCCAGCACCCTCCAGTGACTTTGCAGACGCCATCACGGAACTGGAGGATGCGTTCTCCCGGCAGGTGAAGTCCCTGGCTGAGTCCATCGATGATGCCCTCAACTGCCGCAGCCTACACAGTGAGGAGGTACCAGCCCCAGACACAGCACGGGCCCGGGACACGGAGCCCAAGCAGAGCCTGCATGGCATGGACCACCGCAAATTGGATGAGATGACAGCCTCGTATAGTGATGTCACCCTCTACATTGACGAGGAAGAGCTGTCACCCCCTCTACCGCTCTCACAGGCTGGGGATCGGCCTTCCAGCACCGAGTCGGACCTGCGGCTAAGGGCTGGGGGTACAGCCCAGGACTACTGGGCCTTGGCCCACAAGGAGGACAAGGCTGACACAGACACGAGCTGCCGAAGCTCACCATCGCTGGAGCGGCCAGAACCACGGCTGCGAGTGGAGCACCTTCCCCTGCTCACCATTGAGCCACCCAGTGACAGCTCCGTGGAACTCAGTGACCGCTCAGATCGAAGCTCACTCAAGAGGCAGAGTGCCTATGAGCGCAGCCTCGGTGGACAGCAAGGCAGCCCCAAGCATGGCCCCCACGGTGGCCCCCCCAAAGGCCTCCCCCGGGAGGAGCCTGAGTTGCGGCCTCGGCCCCCCAGACCTCTCGAGAGCCACCTGGCCATCAATGGTTCAGCCAACCGGCAGAGCAAGTCTGAGTCTGACTACTCAGATGGGGACAATGATAGCATCAACAGCACATCCAACTCCAACGACACCATAAACTGCAGCTCTGAGTCCTCGTCTCGGGACAGCCTGCGGGAGCAGACACTCAGCAAGCAGACATACCACAAGGAGACCCGCAACAGCTGGGACTCGCCAGCCTTCAGCAATGATGTCATCCGTAAGAGACATTACCGAATTGGCCTGAATCTCTTCAACAAGTGAGTCCCCTTTCATGCAAGGAAGACAGACCCACATGGCCTTGGTCGTCACAACCCTGGGCCCAGGCAGAGTAGGCAAGAGGCAAATTCACCTTCCTTCCTGCTGTGAGCCTCTGAGCACGTCCCCACTGAGGCAGAAGTTTCAGGCAGTCTTTGTAAGGTCAAGGCAGGATGCTGCGCCATGTTTATGGTCAGAGCAGCTTTGAATCCTGGGAGACCCAGCTCCTCCAAGGGCCATTTGTGGAGATGGCAGGTATTCCTGGACTAGATAGCAGAGTGGGAACTTTTCTGTGGTAAATCCCTAGCCATCATGCCCACCCATGTGTCCCCATAGCTGGCTCAGCCTCAAATGCCAGGTTCAGGGCCGACGTGAAGCGCAAAGGTCTTGGAATGAGCTGGTGGCAGGTTTGTATCTGTAGGCTGCAGCTGACAGAACAGTAGATTGGGCCATTTTGAGTGGCTGCTCTGGAGGGGCGTGGAGGGGCTCAGGGAAGGTGCAGCTGGGCGGTCCTGAGAGCCAAGCCGTGGTAAGAGATGGATATTTAAAGTCAACTATTCTTAGCAGGGTCAAAAATAGCATGGGAAGTGGGGAGGGCCGAGCACACCCTCAGAGGGGACCTTGGCAGCTCTTATTTAACCTGAGATTTCACATTTCCTTCCCTGGGGATTCTGGGATTTGGGGTCATCAGACGCCAGCCTGGTGTGGTCTCCCTGGGGGCTGTGGACCTGGAAAGCATGTGACTTAGCCTGCCTGCTGGTTACAAGCATACACCCTAGGAGTTTCCCAGAAGGGCCACAGGAGGGTAGTGGGGCACAGTGGGGGCCAGCCACATCTGAGCCACACCTCGCTGCTCCCTGCTGCTCCTCTAAGACTAGGATGGCATGATTTTGAGCATCCGTAGCAGTGCAGATGGACTGGGACAACAGAGGGACCTGGTGGGGAGGGAATGGTATATAGCCCTCAAAGCCGAGTCTTAGATCCCTCACATTTGCCGCGAGAGTAGCTCCTGAAACCTGTTCCCTACCTGCAGCCTGCTGCATGTAAGAGCCAACCCTACCACTGTTCAAGCAAGCCCCAGCCAGAGTGCACAGGTCACTGATGAGCGTCTCCTACTTAGTCCATGTGTCCTCCATTGGCCTTGCTACTCCTACACACTGCCCTGCTCCAGGACTGCCTCTCGGCCCCGGGCTGGAGTGACAGGGGTTACAGCAGAGTGGATAGGTGGAGGCCTCCAGTAGGGTACAGAAGGCAAAGGGAAACAATCTCCTTGACCAACCAGCTTTAGCCTTTGTAGATTCTTTCTCCATCGATTATCACTTAACACTCAAATGTATTCTGCCTCACAGCAAAAGCCTTACAGTTCAGGATGTGTCCTCTTTGACTGTGGGAGCCTCTCCATTGTGTGTGTGCATGTGTGTACACGTGCATGTGTGTGTGTGTGTGTGTGAGAGAGAGAGAGAGAGAGAAAGAGAGAGAGAGAGAGAGAGAGAGAGAGAGAGAGAGAGATCGATCCTGCTTGTTTAGGTGCGTGCTTGTGGGGACCGGAGCTGATGTCAGGTGTCATCTTTTATTGCCCACCTTACTTTTTGAGATGGAGTCTCTAACTAATCCTGGAAGTCAGTGATTCAGCTAGGCAGGCTGGCTGGCCAGTGAGGCCCAGAGTCCTCTGGCTCCACCTCCCCAGCACCGGGATGATAGGCTTTGAGGGCTGGGCATCAAACTTGGGTTCCTATCATTGCACAGCAAGCTCTTGATGACTGAAGCCAAGCCCATCCAGGTCTTTATCTCTGTGGACCTACTATGTGTTTTCCACATCTGTAAAACAGGGCTGGTGCTGATGCCCTCTCCTTCCAGACTCTAAGAGTGCAAGGTTGGTGTGTGCAGAGTACAAGGACAAACGTGTGTGTTGTTGTTATTTGACCTGGTTCTCGTCACTTGTGGCCTGGGCTAGATGACTTCAACCTAGGTCCTCCCAGTGGTTGGCTGTTGAAGGTCTCTCTTGCCGGTGATAATGGACCTTCTTTCCCGTGTGCCACATGGGGTGCGCCCCAGCATGGTCCTCTGAAGGTTATTCAGCCTGTTGCTTCAGCCTCTTCATGTCTCTGGAAACATGACACTGTGTGTGGACTGTCCCAGCGCCTTCTCAGGGTGACAGCAGAGTGGAATTGTAGGCTCCTGGGTAGAGACTTTCTTTGGCATCAGAGCCGCCAAGTTCATGTTGAAAAGGGGCTGTACCTGTTTCCCACCCCTGGATCTGACCGTGCTTGCTCCCCACCCACACCATTCTGTATTGCCCTGCTTCCTCCGGGCAGAGTATGGATTACGTCACTGTTTAACTTGTGTTTTCTGCTAGCACTTCACTGTTCCGTCTCTGTAACACACCTTTCAGGTTATTTGCCCATTTCTTCACTGTCACTTTTTTTAGTTCTGGGTTTTGAATTTAGGACCACTGGCGAGTACTTCCCTTTTGAAACAGGATCTCACAAAACTGCCCAGGCTGGCCGGGCGGTGGTGGCGCACGCCTTTAATCCCAGCACTCGGGAGGCAGAGCCAGGCGGATCTCTGTGAGTTCAAGGCCAGCCTGGGCTACCAAGTGAGTTCCAGGAAAAGGCACAAAGCTACACAGAGAAACCCTGTCTCGAAAAAAAAAAAAAAAAAAAAAATTGCCCAGCCTCCTGATGTTCAGTGTTTGTCACTTGAGGATCTGCCATCATGGGGCCTTCTTAAGGATGACTCTTTCAGAATTACAAGTATGTCCCCTGCTGGCTCCTTGTCTTTTTATTAGAGTTTTTCTTTGTAGGTATAATTTGAAGACAATGAAAAGGACCCCGTGAAGCATCTAATTATAATTAGCTTTAGCTGCATTGCTCTTATCTGATGGATGGGTTTAATTTCACTTAGTGTAGCCACCAGTGCCTTTGTGTTTGAAATTGCTTTTTCTTTCTGCATTTTGTTTTCTGTTCTTCCAATTATTTTTACCTGCTGGGGACTGAACCCAGGACCTTGCAAAGGCTAGACAAGTGCTCACCACTGAGCCAAAAGCCAACCCTTACTATCAGGTCTAACCATTACACTTTCATACATCTGCTGGGCATGGGTGTGTTCATGAGTGTGCAGGTGCCAGTACACATGTGTGTGCCCATGCATATATGTGTGTAAATGCCATCTCCCCAACCCCTCATGTGTCATGGTATTAAAGCAAGGACCTCTCCATTGTCACATCCTTCACAGATAGTTGTTCCTCGGGAATTTTAGAATCAACTCATTGAGATCCTTCAGTGGACACTGGAGCCACCTCCAGATCGGAGGTGAATTTGGAGGTGATGGCCCCTTTACACTGCCAGAGACAGGACTGGAGGGCCCAACCTAGGGGCATGCATTAATTAAAGCTAATGAAAATTAGGTTGGCTCTCCAGAGGCCATGTGTGGTTACTGGAGACCAGGGTAGGTGCATAGCTGTAAAGCAGGCCAGGCCAGCCGAGCCCAAAGGGGCAACCTGCAGCAGCTCTGGTTCTGAGAGATCTAGCTGGTAGCCACTTGGCAGGAGCCAATAAGGTTCCACGTGGAAAGACACCAAGGCCCTGGCTGGTTCCCAGCTCAGACCCTAACGAACACCCAGCCTCAGTTTCCTCCTTCACTCTGATCATGATGCCAGGTCAGGGAACATTGGAAATTCTGAGAGAAGCCATGTTGCTGTAACTTTGCCAGTTAAACAAGCCGGACCTCTTTGCCAGTCTTAAAGCCTTTTGGTCCGTTTCTAAAGCTCTTCCATGGATGTGGGGAAGAGCTCTAGGGCTCAGAACTGGCTGGCAACCCAAGGTTCAGTTTACAGAACCCCAGGGCCTCTCCAGGGATAGATCTGAGAGCCTGAGCCCCTATGGCCTGGGCTGGAGTGTAACTGCTTTGCCCTTGGGCCCTGGAGTTTTGAGCCAGGCCTTCCCTGGTCCTCAGCAGTCCCAGTACCATGTCAGGTCCAGGCCCCCAGCCTTCAGACCCCACCGTCGTCCCTCCCCCCCCCCCCCCCCCCCCACTGACTTCACTCCCAGGCTCTGCCCTCTGCGCGTCTCCTTTACTGTGCTCAGGACTCCCCCGAGGGTCTCTGGTCTCCTGCTCTCACTACTGCCATTCCTCCAGGCCCCACCTTTTTCTGCACACCTGAGTCCCCTCCAGGACACATAGGTCTTATACCTCTCTCACAAGTGATAGCTGTCTGTCCAGACCATCCCTCTTAGGGGTCTGCAGAGGGTTTCATGGTGAGCCACAGTGAGAGAGCCAGAAAAAGAAAACAAAACAGGAGAGCTGAAAAAGTGAGGCAAGTGGTGAGGGCCTCTCTCAGGAGGCTGTGCCACCTCCAGATGTTCTTAGGCCCCAGGATGCTCAGCCCCCTGTCCAGGCCCCAGCTGCACATCTGGTAGGCAGCTCTCGGAGAGGGCAGGAATCCAGAAACCCCAGGCAGAAGGGGACCAACTATACCACTGATCTACCCCAAGACCTGGAGTGTGTTCCTGGGTCTCTGAGCCTCATTTGGGCATGGGCCCCTGCTCCCAGGACTTGGACAGGATTTGAGCCAAAGGGGCGAAGGCCTGGCTTGCAGCTGCCATCCCAGGAGGTACTATGGGTGGCTGCTGTCACCATGCCCAGCTCAGCCTTTGCCATCAGACCTCCTACCGCTGAAGAGGCCTTGGAGGCTCTTCTTGTCCCGTGCAGCTGGCTGTGGGAGGGGCAGATGAGCATTCATACTCTGTAAGGTCATTTCACAGTCTCATTCTTGTCCTCACTCAGAGCTATCCATCCGTAGCTGCTGTTGCCACTGAGAGCTTGTAGTGGAATGTCAGCGAGAGACTGGAGAGACCGGTGGAGGGAAGTGTCTGCAGCAAACGTGGGCTTCAGTCATACTTGCATCTGAATCAACGTGATGTCTAGGAAAACTGGCTTAGCCAGACTTAGAGGAGGCAGGCATGCCAGACCTGGAAGTAGACAGCAGGGTGGAACTGTGAGTAGGCTCACTGCTAGCCTCCTGCCTGTTTCAGAAAGACCTCTAGGTCCAGACGATGAGGTGGGTGAGGCATAGAGGCAGAAGCCAACACTCTCTGATGCTGGGTCCTCACAGTATGTACTCTAGGAAGCTGACTCTCCATTGCAGCGTCTGGGTGGTGGCTCAGGGAGGCTTGGGGGCTTCCTGAGTCAACAGAGTATTTTAAAGACCTAGCACTATTTTACTGGGCACTCTGGAGCTGAGTACTTGACTCTTCTGGCCCCTCATTTTGTTGTCTCTAAAGGGAGTGGTTCCCTCACCAGGAACCCTCCTGATTCCCTACACAGCACCCCAAAAGGCCCCAGTCTCTCCAACCTCTAAGTTGAAGACAGTTTGTCCAGGCTGCTATGGTGTCCCTCTGGTTGGTCCTGATCAGACCTGGCCCGTTTCCTCCTTATGGTCTGCACAGTTCCCAGGGGCTTGATGGAAGCTTCCAGCTTGAACTTCCTGCTTCATTCTTGCCAGTTGACCCAGTCATCCCTAGGCCCCTGAGAGGTAAAGTAACTTGCCCCAGGGTCCCCAGCCAGTAAATGGAACTGAGATTTAAGCCCAGGCTTCCTGTAATCTGTCTCCACAGCCAGCACCCTACCTGCCTCACACACCAATGAGAAAACATAGTTTTGGAGGGTGGGGACTTGGTTGGCCTATGGCAGGTAGCCAAAGAGGACTTTGGCACGCCCCTCTACTTACAGTGCAGAGATCAAAGCAGGCCATTGGCTTCCTTCCTGTAGGGAAGCCTGAATAGAGGCCACCTTGTCTGCACAGGGCAGGGATTGCCTCACTCACAGTGGGGGCAGGACGGCAAGGGTGTCCATAGCAGGGGCTGCATAGCATGCCTATCCAGCAGAATGGCTGTCCACCTGCATGGAGGCCAGTGTGAGGTAGTCACTCCTGCAAAGACTCTTAGACACTGCCGCTGAGCCCTGGAGCTCCCCCTCATCACAGCCTGTCCCCACCGTCCACCCGCCCCTCACAGTGGCTTGCAGCTCCTAGTCCCTGCTTCTCAGCCCCAGGTACTATGGCTTCTTCTGTGACACCCAGGTAGGGTCAGTCCCTCCTACCCTGGGATTGGGTTACAAGCAGTAGTTGTCAAGGATTATGAGTCTGCCCTTCTACCTGTACTCCTGGTGACCACACACAAGCTTATACAGACACACAGCATGTGCGTGCATGCACACACACACAGCAGCAGAGACCAGGTCCCAAGTTGGCCCCACCCTGCTCTTCCTCTGTGCAGTGGCTAGGTGCTAGAGCGCCCCTAGCGTGGCTAGTTTGCTGCCCTGGCTCTGATCTCCTCAATCCAGCCAGGGGAAGCTTCTAGAACACAGAAACTGACTCTTAAGCATCTTGTTCCAAGCATGCAGGCCTTAGGCCCACTCATCGGCTGTCTGTCTACCCAACCTTTTCCCTCCCCCTGTCCCCAATGTCAACCAACCTGGGACAGCCTGTAACCCTCAGCCAGCAACCCCTCCATGGGCCTCTACCTAGACGGTATCCCTAGGCCTTGTTTAGAAAGACCCTCTCTGCTGCACTTCAGGGCCTATCCTTCCCTCCCTTAGGCTCCCAGCCCCCTGGCCATGCCACCAGCCCAGTGTCCACAGCAGGCTCTATGCCTGGCACCTTGACCTCTGAAGAGTTTATGCCCTGGAAGATGCCACAGCCTAGCACCCTATAGAACATCCCTGCTTCCCTGGGTAGAGGAACATGTCTAGGAGCCCTGATACCATGGGCATGTGTAAAATTATGGGTGCAGGCAAAGAAGTAAGAATGTGCCCAAAATGGGAGGGGGGCGCAGAGTACCCATTGGGGTGGGGAATGGACCAGGTCATCTTGGGCTACTTCATTACCAGGACCTGACGGGCTAGCTTCAGGGACTCAGCGCATCTGCAGCACACTGCCGTCAAGGGACCAGAAGACACCGGTACTTGTTCTGTCTCTTGCAGAAGACAGACTAGACCTCTGTCCACTGTGATAAGGGTATGTGCGTGGTCTCCCCACTTAATGACCACAAGGCTGGGTATGCTTGGGCTGACTCTAGAGCACACCTCACTGCTCAACAGCTTTCAGTGATCCAATGGCCCAGCCTGGCCCTAGGGGTTCCACACAGCTCCAAGTGGCCTGGTGGATCCTCCAGAGCAGAACACATATCTTGAGAGTCACCTGTACAGCTATTTCAAACTCATGTCATCCTTCTGTGACAGACAACAGGACCTCCCTGCCAAGTGAGCCAAGGGCTCAGATTTACACAAAGACAGTCAGGAAGTCAGAGGCTAAGGGCAGGAAGAAGCCTGTCTGCATCAGAGGATACCTCTCTGGTCCTTTCCCTGGACCCTAAATTGCCCCCCACATAGCCAGCCAGGTGTCAAAGGTAATATGCACTGTCCTGGAGCCAGGACAGGCTATAGGCTCTTTCTGTGCCTGCTGTGTCTGAACTGTGTGTGCCCTGAGGACCTAGCTAGTGAGACCACACCCTGGCAGGGGATGGGGGGCACACACTTAACCCGGTAGTGCTGCCCCAGACACCTTCCTGTGGTCCTGGCTTCCCCAGCAAGGCCAGGGTGGTGTGTCTGGTGGAAGTCTGGCCTCTGGCTCTGCTTCTGCAGCACGGTTTGCTCAGCATGAAGCTTCCTGGTGCTGAGTAGGTACTTCTTCCCAGGGCCTGGATGATCCTGGTGAAGTGTCAGTAGGTAGAGACCATTTCCTGTCTTCAGCTCGTCCTACGTCCCTCCCAAGGGAAAAAAAAGAACAGACACAGAAGGGAAAATAAGGAAACTGTTTGCTGTGGGAGTGACAGTTTGGATGGGACAGTAGGAGTGGCTGATGCCCTCTGGAGCAACAGGTTAGCAAGAGGTTTGTAGTGTTTCACATCTGTTTCTGCAGTGGGCTTGGTTTCTGCATGCCTGTGTTCCCAGAAGGCTTTGGGTGCCAGCTGAGAAACTTAGAATTTGGGGTTCTCAGGACTTTGGGGTGCCAGCAGGAGTGGTCCTTTTGCAGTACAAGTCAGTGGGTCACTGGCAGGAGGAGCAGGAGCAGGTCCAGCAAGTCTGGAAGCAGGGGATCCCAGATCTTTGGTGGCTGAGGCAGAAATGAGTCTCCCCTGCTTACTAGCCTCTCCTCTGGTCCTGGAGGCTGCCTCTAGGCAACTCCCTTTCCTGTCTGTGGCAGTCTCCTGTCTCTTCCCCCTCCATTGAGCTCTCACTAAATCTTCTGTTTGTTCAGCCCTGGAAGGTCCAGATAGATGGGGTGACAGCTAGGCCCTGATTGGATGAATATGTGCGTACAAAATAAGGTTAGAAAGGGAACCAATCAGGGCAGAGCCATGGCTGTCTTTGCAGGCTGCTTACTGCTTTTCTAGCCTAGCAAAACCCTGGAGCTCTGGCTGTCAAGCTGGGGCCCTGGTGCAACTGAGATTTGTGGCTCCCTTGCCCTCAGGGGCCCTCCTACCCCTAACTCTGACTTAGCTGTCTTTACACCTAGGCAGGCCAAGGCCATGTATCTAAGTGTGTGTGTGTGTGTGTGTGTGTGTGTGTGTGTGTGTGTGTGCGCGCGCGCACGTGTGCGCGCATGCACATGCATAGGGTGACACTTGCTGAGCTGGAGGAGCAGGTGCAGATGGATCTTCCACAGGGACCGGACACAGTAACCATGGCCAAATGTTAGGATCCCTACTTGTTACCTGTCTACAGTTTACATATAGAAGAACAGGCAGCGAATCTGTTGCTGTGTGATGGAGTTCATGCTTGCAGAAGTGTCTATAGGTGGGAATTATGTCTCCCCAGTGCCAGCATGGGTTCTAGGCAATTGAGTGAAGGGCTTGGAACCAGACAAAGCAGGATGTCATTTTGAACTCTGAAGTCAGCACCCATGCTGCACAGGAGGGACCGGACAAGGGCCAGGGGCAGGAGTAGATAAACAGAGTGGACAGGATATGGAACACCCATTATAAGACCCACCCTCCCCCTACTCCAGAGGTCGGGCAGTCACTACTGAGCATTCTTCTTGTCCATCCCACCCAGGAAGCCTGAGAAGGGCATCCAGTATCTCATTGAGCGCGGCTTCGTGCCCGACACGCCAGTGGGGGTGGCCCACTTCCTGCTGCAGCGCAAGGGCCTCAGCCGCCAGATGATCGGTGAGTTCCTGGGAAACCGGCAGAAGCAGTTCAACCGTGATGTGCTCGAGTAAGTCTGGGGGGTCAGGGCCCCATTCCACATGCACAACATGCTGTTAGCCATGGAGTCCCTCCCATGCACATCACCTACATTTACTCATGTGCAGCATCAGCATCAGGCTTGCTGTTTGCTGGGACATAGAGTTGCCTCTTGCTTTCCTGGGATGGGTTCTAAACTCCTCTACAGAGACCAAAACACTGAGATGCTCAGCATACTTCCTAAAAATGCCCACTTGTCAAACATCCTCCTGCAGACTTCAGTATCTCACAGCTACTGATCATCCCCATATGACGCCTATGCTCTGTAGACAGTTGTATTCCGTATAGTTTAGGGGGCAATGACAGAAGCAAGTCTGTGTGTTCACCATGGACAAAATTTGTTTTCTCTTTTTTTCCCAACTATTTTGGGCCTACAGTGGGTAAACCTGAGGTTAGGGAACCTAGACATATAGAGAGCTAGCTGTCTGAACTGACCACCCCACCTCTGCCACCCAGTCTTACTTCCCCAATCCAACACCCCAAGCCATTTCCCACGTCCCTACCCTGCCAGGTACACGTGGCCAGCTGTGTCTGATGTAGACTCCACTACCTTCCACAGTCCCTCCTTCCTCCCCCCCAGAACCTCTTGCCATCACACATGACCTTCAGGTGACCTACATTTGTGTGGCCTCCTTGACTGGACAATTGTCTATCCAACTGTGCCTAACCCATAATCCCACTTTCCTGGTGGACAGCACTCAACCACACCCCAGCATCCCTGAAAGCTAGAGTATATGACACTGGGCTATGGGAAACCCTGCAGAGAGGGGAGCTCCTGGGCCCATCCTCCAGCTGCTTTCTGTTATGAATAGTACTGCCCAGGGTTTATTGTCTCCCCTAGCAGAAGGGCACACAGTTTCTCTACTGTGTCCCTTCTATGATGTATAACGGGTGGGTGGGGGTAAGAGCAGTGCTCAGTGCAGATGGCCTGCTAGCTATCTCTGCTAGGGTTGTCCCCAGTCCTATGACTGGGAGATTTTACAGCCGGCAGAAATACTGAAATACTGAGCCCAGGGAGAAGTCAGTATCGGGAGGGTGCACGTAGTCATCCCGGCCATGTGCTCAGCCATGTGCTTTGCAGAGAGCAGCAGCAGCTGGGGAGCAGCGATGGAACAGGCTCACCAGCGGGGGTGTTCTGTGGTGTCCTGCAGTGTGGTCTCGGGCAGTGTGGCAAGGACTGCTGCCACTGGCCCCCCCTCCCTCTCAGAGAGGTGGTGGCCAGCACTGTGCCTTTTTTCACACAGGACACCAGGTATGAGGGGGTGGAGTTGGGTTCAGATACACCCACACATGCACTCACGCAGAAACCCTTCCTGAATTTACACATGTGCACGTAGAACTGACCAGACACACCACAAAGGACTAAAGCTTTGGTGGAGGCTGGCGCAGAACAGCCAAGGGCATGCAGCAGACCTCTCCAATAGTCCTCACGTGGTTCTTCCTCTTCCTCTCACTAATCAGCATGGAGAGCAAGGCGCAGGGAAAGCAGATCCATTGCAACAGCATTGTAGGCCCCCACTGCCCACCCCCCACCCACTGGGTTTCTGGTCTCAGGAAATCCTTGCATTGTTCTCCTCCCATTAGAAAATAGCACTGGCCTCAGGAAGTAGCCAGGCCCCCAGCCCGCCTCGTAGGCCTCCTGGAGAGAAGCTGAACTGCCCAGATTCAGCCTGCCAGCCTGCTGCCCTCCTTGGGCCCCAGAATGGGTCTGGGAGTAGAGACAGGTCCCTGGCTAATGACACCACCGCGGTCCACTCTAGCTCTGTGGCAATAGAGTGACATGGACAGCAGGCCATCCTGGGAAATGCCTCCCAGGCCCCATCCTCTGTACTCAGGCCTCATCACAGAGAGAATTGAGAGTGTATCTGTCTCCCCTCCTGCCCCACTTCCTCACACTAGGGTGGCTCAGTCTCCAATGTGGCTCTTGAGAAGCTCCTACTGCCTGGACACACATCTTGGTCCGGCCCCTGAGGGCTCTCTTTTCATGGACCCTCTGTGTACCCATGGAGTACATGAACTGCAGTGCTGATCTCTCCATTGGGCTCCTCTGTAGAGAACGGCATACGAGCACGGAGTCTCTAGATGCCTCAGAAGCCTGGGGATTTGAGGGGCAGGCTTTCCAGAGGCAGGCTGTCTGTCCCCATAGACTCACAGACCCTTGGCTCTTGAGGCCCAAGCCCCATCATGTGACAGAACTGGATGTGCCATCCCCATGGGCCTGGCTGCTCTCACAGGCCATCCATCTCTGTTCCAGCTGTGTTGTGGACGAGATGGACTTCTCTGCCATGGAGCTAGATGAAGCCCTCCGCAAGTTCCAGGCACACATCCGAGTCCAAGGGGAGGCCCAGAAAGTGGAGCGGCTCATCGAGGCATTCAGGTCAGGCCCTGTGTGGGGTAAAGTGGGGTGCACCACATCAGTGGAGAGGGACATGCCCCTCATGGCATGCAGGGATCCAGGGCCACATCAGGACAGGTATCCATGCATAAGTGGCTTCTTGTATCCCAGGCACTGGACTGGGCAGTTGTAGTTTGGAAGGGCAGACCTTATTCTGATTTTTCAGATGAGGAAATGTAGGCTCAGAGGTTAATGTCTCCACTGCTAGCATTCTGATCATTGTCTCAAAGTTCGCTGGCTTTCCAGGGGCAGTTTTCCATTCCCAGGCCTACAGTGTCTCATGGTAACCCATCACACAAGTTAGAAAGCCGTGTGCCCTGGGCTACTCACTGAGTCCACCACTTCCCTGCTATGTTACTTTACACAGGTTACTTAACTTCTCTGTGCCTCCCTCCCCCCACCAGTGTGATGGAGAAGGCAGTAACACTTAGAGGGGCGGAGGATTAAGGACCCCACTTAGCCCCAGCACTTGGCACAACAGTGAAGTTGTAGTTATTCCCTCGGGACAGTGTCTAGACCTGTCATGTTGGGGCCTCCATGCTTAAGGTTGGGTATAGAAGGCTCCTCTCCATTGCTTACCCAGCTGTAGAAGTGGGGCCAGGAGGAGTGAGGACATGGAAGGTGGACCACCCCAAGGTGGCTTCCTAGAGGGAGTGTCACTCAGCTGGGCGGAGAAGGCTGAATTGCAGCTGTGCTGCCTACAGGCGCTATCATCTGCTCTGTCCCTGCCCCTTCATGCTGTCTCCAGTAGAGAGGCTCTGGGGGAAGGATGGCAGTGGTGATCAGTGAGGAAGAGCAAGTGAATGGAGCATTGGGTCAGCTGCTGAAGGCAGAGGTCTCAGGCAGGCACTGAGACCATAGTGAAGGGAAGCTGGCTTCCTCCCCATGGTCCTAGATGGCCTACGTCACCCCACTGAGATGTCCCCTCTCCAGACAAGAGAATGAGGGATGCAGCCTTGACGCTTTCCCTCTTGTACCCGCCTGTCCTGTGGGTGAACCACATCCCCAGAGCAGCACCTGGATCCCAGAGAGCTGCACTGTGAGGTCTTTCCTGGGCAGCCAGCAATCTCCCTGCCATAAGGATGGGAGGGGCTGCAGCAGGGCCAGGGTCAGGGTTGATTAGCAGACAGTGCAAGTGCAAGGCTTCGGTGATCCCTGACCGGCTCCCTGTCCTCCCAGCCAGCGGTACTGTGTCTGCAACCCTGGGGTGGTACGGCAGTTCCGGAACCCAGACACCATCTTCATCCTGGCCTTTGCGATCATCCTGCTCAACACAGACATGTACAGCCCCAATGTCAAGCCTGAGCGCAAGATGAAGCTGGAGGACTTTGTCAAGAACCTCCGAGGTGAGCCAGGAGCAGGACATCCTAACCCCTAGCCCTGCTCTCCTCTGCCCTGAGGATCCAGACACACTGAGAGGAGACACATGTACCTGAGATCTGGGTTCAGAGGGCCTGGCACAGAGGACCCTTCAGCGAGCCCATCACTACACATGCTCAGCAGAGTGGAGTGCACCTGCGCCACACATGCCCATCCACACAGCGGAGGCAGTGTCTGCTTGGTCCAAGGGCAGAGAGGATCTGCTCTCTGTGGAGGTTTACTTAACAGATACATTTTGAAAGGGAGCCCCCTCTGCCATTCCTGTCAGCATGGTGTTTGCTTACAGAAGTCATGGTAGGAAATGCCATGCATTGTCAAGGAAGTAGGGATGTTGCTTCCCAGCTGGATAGATCTTTGGCTGCAGGTGAGAACATCCCTGGAGATAGTGTGCATATTACCTTAAGAAGCAGAGCTGGTCTGCAGCAGGCCACTTGATCAGATTATTGAATGCTAACTGGCTTTGTTATCTGTCTCCCTGTGCAGGAGGATGCCCCTGGGTAGGGCCCTCCAGTTCCTGTGAACTTTTATGGTGTCTTTACTCACCTTCTGCTGGCAGAACCACTATAGCAGGAAGGCTAGGAAAACCCCACATCCCCTGGGAGGTGGCCCCAGCTCAGCTCCAGACACACATCAATGGTTCCTGCAGGTCCTGTGGGAGAGGGGGAAGAGTGCTAAGTGGGCCAGGGCCAGAGTCCTCATTGCATGAGGCCTTTGGCTGTGTCGCCCAAGGAAGCTTGTAATTCCTAAGGAGTTGTACCACCAGGAGGGAGACAGAAGGCAGAAGTTCAGGGACACCCTCCCAAGGCCCAGGTGGTGTAGCAGAAGCCAGGGTGCTAGTTGCTGCCTCTGCTGATGGCTCCAGGCCCTGTCCTTCCCAGCCTCTCTTGCTGGACCAAGCCAATTTTTGTGGTCACAGAATCCCATGTGACCCTTAGTAGAAAAGCCATAACTGGGGCTGGAGAGATGGCTCAGAGGTTAAGAGCCCTGGCTGCTCTTCCAGAGGTCCTGAGTTCAATTCCCAGCAACCACATGGTGGCTCACAACTGTCTGTAATGTGATCTGGTGCCTTCTTCTGGCGTGCAGACAGAACACTGTGTACAAAAAAAAGAAAAAAGAAAAGCCATAACTGTTTTTCCTAGAGGAAGAAGGCTCTAGGAGGGACAGGGTGACTGGGTCAGATGTTTGAGGTCAGCTGCCTTCAAGGCAGTGCTTGAGTCTCTCTCTTTCTCTCCTCCCTGCTCTTCTCTCAATGTGGCCCCAGCTGTTGGGGTGAGAGTACTGTTGTAATCCTGCTAGGCAGGGCAGGGCTGAGCACCCCACTCCTAGGGAGGCCATTGCTCCATCAGCTCTAGCCACTTCTCTTCCAGCCAGGAACTTGTGTGCCTTTGGTCCTATCTGACCTGTGCTTCAGAGGGGGACCAAGGCTTAGAGGGAAGGATAGGCCCGGGGTCACACAGGTGATTGGCAGGGGCAAGACAGGGTCTAGTCCTCTCCAAGTCAGGGAGCTTTCTGAGGGAGGCATACCCCAGCACATGTTTCCTCAGCAGTTTTCCTCAGTTTATCCAACAGTGCCAGTAGCAGGGAGTTCAAAAATGGTGAAGGGGACTTGCTCAGCATCTTGGAGCCTTTCCCTTTAGCTAAAACTTTCAGGTTTTTCCATTTGTCAAATGGGCATTATACCCACATCACCAGAAGCCAAGAAAATTATATAGTGCAGCCACCTTGTTTACAGAGGCGCTGAACTCAACCCTGGTCTTCCCAGAACCTTGGAACATCTGTTTTTAATTTTTTAATTAATTTATTTCATGGGTATGAATGTTTACCAACGTGTGTGTGTGTGTGTGCGCGCGCGCGCAGCATGCCTCATGTGTGCTTGGTGCCCACAGAGGTCAGATGAGGGTATCAGTTTCCCTGGAACTGGAGTTACAGCTGATTGTAAACTACCATGTGGGTGCTGGGAATCAAACCTAGGCCCTCTGCAAGAGCAGCAAGTGCTCTAAACTACTGAGCCATCTCCAAAGCCCAACTTTAGAGCATCTTTATTCATAACCACCAGGTCGTGGCAGGGAGCCACAGTGGAAGGGTGGATGCCAGGGCATCCACATAGTGGGCTGCTGGCCAGCCAGCACAAAGAAACCAGCTAGGGATCTGGGGGAGACACAGATCACATGCTAAGAGAAAGCAGACCGTGTGGAAGACTACCTGCCAACCTACCTGTGTGGCTGCTGAGAAAGACCAGGGAGGTGGGCTGGCTAAGGTTTGGGGAAGGAGGATTGGGAACCTAGAATTTTGTGGGGCAATGGCAGTATTTCGTGTGACAGTCTAGTGTTGGGTTTTTTGTTTGTTTTTTAAGGATATATTTTATGTGTATTGGTGTTTTGCCTGTGCATCACATGCATTGAGTTACAGACAGTTGTGAGCCACCGTGTGGATGCCAGGAATTGAACCTGGGTCCTCAGGAAGAGTAGTTGGTGCCCTCAATCTCTACACCATATCTCCAGTCTCCATCTTTATGTGTTATGAGTTTGTTTGTTTGTTTTTCCCTGGGTGTATGTTTATGCACCATGTGTGTGCCTGGTGTCCATGGAGGCCAGAAGAGGACCTTGGAGTCCCTGGAACTGGAGCTGCTGACAGTTGTAAGCTACCATGTGGGTGCTGGGAACAAAGCCCAGGTCCTCTGTAAGAGCAGCAAGTTTTAACTGCTGAGTTTATCTCTCCAGAACCGACTAATGGGGTTTGTACACGCTTGTCCAAGGCCATGGGAGGTCAGACACCAAAACTGAGCCACTGTGCAAGCCATGGACTTGGTGCAGGTCATGGCCGTTAACAAACATGTTTCTGGGGAATATTGCCAGGGAGCTCCGGGAACCTCCTATCTTCTGCTGAATTTTCCTTGAGCCTAAAACTGCACTAAAAAGAGTCTGTTTTTGTGTTTTTCTTTAAATTACATTTTATGTATTTGTGTGAGTGTGTGTCTGAGTGCTCAGAGGTGTTAGGAGGAAACCAGCTCCCAATCCTAGGGAGGCAGGGCCACTAAACTCCAGTTGGACCTGTGCTGGTGGGCCATGTGTATGGAGGTCAGACAGAGGACAGTTTGGGGGGAGTCAGTTCTCTCCTCCCACCATGTGGGTCTCAGGGATCAAACTTAGGTCATCAGGCCTGGCAACTAACATTTATCCACTGAGCCGTCTTGTTTGCCCATAGTCTATCTTTGAAAAACAGAAAGTGGAAGTTTCCCAGTGTAGCCCCTGACTTACCCAGGCCACACCTCCTCCCTGAAGTTCTTGGCCTGAGCAGAACAGCTGCAGCAGGGCCCTAGGAACTGAGCCCATCTGAGGAAACTGTCTTTTCTCATCACGCTATACCTCTGGTTCTTGTTTTAGGAGCACACAGTAAGGTGTCTAAGTGGCTGATGTTGGATGTGGTGGGAACTTGGGCCTTTGAGAAGGAAGCAGTAATAGCACCGCTAGGCTGGCGTGCATCTCTTTTCCCATGAGACAAGCCCACAGTCCTGGTCCTGTGCAGACTGAGGGCTGAGTTTGCTGCAGGGAGCCTGCTCTCCTGAGGGTTTCTCTTCCCCCCAAAATTTTCACTGTAGGGCAAAAGGTGGTTTATATACTTGTGGTTATAGTGCCCAGTTATAACCTAGGCCTCGGGCATGGGATGGTGACACCAGAGATGGCCACAGCTCTGTGAAGATTGCTTAGACACACCATGAGTCTCCCTCATTTCTCTGTGACAAGCCCATGTATTTATTGCCAATGCTCTTGGTGACCTGCTATACAAAGGAGAACACCAAACCCAGGAGACTGGGTCACTTACCCAGTTATAAGGTGGGAAGGGACATGAAGAAGGCTCAGCTCCAAGTTCCTCACACCCTGAGCTCGCACTTCAGTTTGCATAACCTGTGCATACCCTAGCCCAGTAGTTCTCAACATGTGGGTTGCGACCCCCACAAGGTCACGTCAGATACCCTGCATATCCAATATTTACATTACAGTTCGTAACAGTAGCAAAATTACAGTTATAAAGTAGCAACAAAATAACTCTTGTTCTTCACCACAACATGAGGAACTGTATTGAAGGGTGACAGCATTAGGAAGGTTGAGAACCACTGCCCTAGACTCACCTGTGGAGTGGGGACCATTGTGGCCATGTCACAGGCCTTGGCTTCATTTGTAAGGTCCATCTAAAAAGGCCTGCAGACACGGCTTAGAAGGTAGCACAGCCCTGTCCTGTGACCTCCTGGTTCTGGCGGGAGGACTCAAGGAGACCCATAACTGGGGCCTTGAAGGGCTGTGGCTCTGCTGGAAATATGTGAATCCAAGGTCTGCGTGGGGCCCATGGCTGAATGGAGCCACGGTTTCCCGAACCCCATCCACTCTCACGTCTGATCACTTTCCCTCGAGCAGGTGTGGATGATGGTGAAGACATTCCACGGGAGACACTAATTGGGATCTATGAGCGGATCCGTAAACGGGAACTGAAGACCAACGAGGACCATGTGTCCCAGGTGCAGAAGGTTGAGAAGCTCATCGTGGGCAAGAAGCCGGTATGCAATGGGCCCAGTCCTCCACCCCTTAGTGGAATCCTGGCTCAGCTTCGCCACCTCTGGAAGGAGCTTTTTCTGAGTAGTTCCTTTGGTGTTTGAGAATTGCAGCTGCTCCCTGAGAACATGAGGCCCTTGGTGACTAGTGGGCCACAGTGGCATGTGGTCTATGCCTGCTCAACACTGACCTAGGGATGCCCTCAGATCCTCCAAGAGACCACAGAGAGCCAAGACCTCCTTTTGGCAGTACTCCTGGGCAGAGGGAGGGCACAAGCTACCTTTGGGAAAGGGAACGTCAATGTAGTTTTTGTGTTTTTCCTATAGATCGGATCCCTGCATCACGGGCTTGGCTGTGTGAGTACTTCTCTGCTTTTCCTCTGAGTTCCTTCTACAGTTCCTCTTCCATGCCCTGGGGCTGCTACAGAGTCCAAAGTCATTTCCAGAGAGAGCTGAATCTCAATTCATAGTTACCCGGCCTCACACCTCTGTGGGTCCTAAGACCTTAGGCATACAAGGAAGGTGATGGCGGCAAGCCTAGCAGATAGGCTCCTGGCCTCTCCTCTGGGTACCCTGCTGACCCCAGACACTGTGCCCAAGAGGACTTCTGTGTGGCCACTAAGAGCCCTCCTGCCTGCCCCACTCCTTGCTCTGCCTCTCACACTTCATACCTTCACTGTCCCAGCCACCCTACGTTTGGCTACCCGTATGTCCCAGAATACACAAACGGGCACATCCCTGAAAGTCTCCATTATCCCCAGCTACCTGTCCTCAGCCCTCTCAGGGCAGCCCATCCCAGGTTGCCCAAGGAAAGACTCCAGCACCCCATCCTCTTGCCCCTGCAGCCTACATCTTCCCTCACCCTGGGCTCCCTGAGCATGCCAGATTGGCCACACTGTCTCTCCTCAAAATGAAGTCCTGAACTTAGCAGCTCCACCCACCAAGCAGCTAGCTGACTTCCTGTGAGCAGGCCCAAAAGGTTGACTCTACCAGACCATCCATGTCCTGTGAGAGCCAGGACTCCTAGAGCAGAGCTGGACCTAGCTGATGGCATGCCCCCTCTACCCCAGAATACTGGCTTACAGTTTGGCCTGGAGGGTGATAGCTTGTCTGTGGTGAAGTTGTAGGGGTGCTCTGTGAACCAGCCTGGGTGCAGAGCACAGGACAAGGCCTTGGCCATCAGAAGGCAGCATAGGGGTAGGGTTTTGGTAGACATCCCTGGGGATTCAAATCAGAGCAAGGCTCTGCAGTGTCCTGTAGCACCAGCTACTCTACATTCTGCATGCCTCAGGTTCCTCTCTAGAGAGGACACAGGGCTGGTAAGTAAAGGTGCTTTTGGAGGAATCAGAGCACATGGCTTCATCTCTGGCCGTGAGCTCTCTGACATGTTAGGGAGGGAAGGGGGCATGGCAGATATAGGTGCTACTGAAGTCCTGCAGGAGAGCAGAGGTCAGGAATCAGAGTGCCTTTGGGGACAGTGATGGAGTATTCCCTCCCATCCAGACCCGAGGGCAGGTGACCATAGTCACGTGTCTTTCCCTGAACAGGTACTCTCTCTTCCCCATCGACGGCTGGTCTGCTACTGCCGGCTTTTCGAAGTTCCGGACCCCAATAAACCCCAGAAGCTGGGACTGCACCAGAGAGAGATCTTCCTGTTCAATGACCTCCTGGTGGTATGTGGTTGGTGGGGGCGGGTGTCAGGGCCCAAGGGCCCTTATGCCCATGCCTGAGCAAGGGCACTGGCCCATAGTCTTTCAGTTCAAGAGAGACTCTGACTCTGCACCCTGAGCAATGCAGGCCCCTTTTTAGGAGAGTTCCACGTAGCTGCAGACCCCATAAAACTCTTAAGATTTCTAGTGGAACAGTCTCCAGCCCACACATGGCGTTCTCAAGTGTATCGCTGCCACTGGACAGTGCAGGACTCTGCCTAGCTCAATAAGTCACACATCCCCAAGCTGGCAGGAAAGTTCCCCCCTCCCCTCAAATAGGATTTCTGTCCTGGTTTGCTTTCTATGCTCTGATAAACACCATGCTCAAAAGCAACTTAACTTGATGAGGAAAGGGTTTAATTTAGCCTATAGTTCATCATGAAGGGAAGTCAGGGCAGGAACCAAAACAAAGCAAAGACCATGAAGAAATGCTTATTGGCTTCCTCAGTTTGCTTTCTTATACAACCCAGGACCACCTAGGGTGGCACCTCCCACCTCAATCCAGAAATGCCCCATTGACTTGCCTACCTGCCACTGTAATATAGGAGTTGTCTCAGTTGAGGTTCTTTCCTCTCAGATGACTCCAGCGTGTCAATATGTCATAACTAACCAGCACAATTCCCCATTGGCTGGCTCTGGTCTTGACACCTGACTGCTGTGATAGGCAGAGACTTCACTCAGGCATGAAGGTTTGAACCCTAGAATAAGTCAGCCCAGCTCTAAGTGTCCTCACATCTAGAGAGCCTCTTCCATGTGACCGACTCTCTGCTAGTCTGGAGATGATGCTCTTAGGAGTGGCCCTGAAAGAGCCAGCCTTGGCCTCTGAGGTCAGCACTACTCTGCCTTCGCTGCCCATCCCCAGGCATGGGCGCTGGCCCCTCTGCTGTGTCTTGGGCTTTGGTGCCAGCTAAGATGGCACAAGGACCCCAGCCTCCTCACAGACACTGCAACTTCGCTTCATATCTGCTGCCCTAGGTCACCAAGATCTTCCAGAAGAAGAAGAACTCAGTGACATACAGCTTCCGGCAGTCCTTTTCCCTCTATGGCATGCAGGTCCTGCTCTTCGAGAACCAGTGTGAGTCCCTGGGCCCTATGGGGTGTGAGGAGGTGTGTTTTTTTCCTTGTCCCTGTCACCTCCAGCTAGGATGCAAGCCTTCTGGGTACACATTCCCTCCTCAGGACAGGCCAGACGAATAGCGTGGTGCTTTGTCAGGAGCCAGGGTTTTACCAGGCAGAGGCAGGTTCATCAAGAGAAGCATTCAGTGACTAGTCTGATGACACAGGCAGAAGCTGAGTTCATTATCCTAGGACCAACCCCTCGTCTCTAATGTGGGCACAGTGCTGCCTACCCTAGGGGAACCCCCGACACTGGCTTGCCACAGTGTAGGATAGCTGGGCCCAGAGCTGGCTCCTACCGGTGGAGTCATTATTGCTTAGGTCGGCCCCTCCTCCCCAGCCTGCTGTTCTCTTCTCCTTTGTCTCTTCTGTCAGAAGTTCCTGAGCTGGGACAGTTGCTCTGCTTAGTGTGGCAGGGCTGAGGTGTCTGTAGTAGTGTGGACTCTCCTGTCTTAGGATAGGCTGGTACCATCTTCTAATCAGCCTTCCAGACACCTGCAGGTTCAAAAACTGTTAGCCACAATTGGCCACCAGAACCACAGTCCTAGCAGCCTGCATTTGAGGCTTTCACCCTCCTGTTCCTCAGACTGAGGAGCAGAAAGATACATGTCCTGTCCCCTCACAGCCTTTTCTTACCTTGGTGTGTGTCAACTCAGGTTTGTGTCAACTCAGTCTGCTCAAGCCAGGACAGAGACCTAGTGGGCCCAGGAGTGAAGCTGGGCTGTGAATGCTGGTGGTCATATTCATATGCCCCCTAGCCCAGATGCCAGGTGAAAGCCCCAGTCACCCTGCGGTGGGAATGCCTCACTCAGGCACATCATAGGTGGTTTGAACGACTTAGAGAAAATTGCTGAGCCCATATCTAAATTTTCACGTTAGATTTAGATATCTTGGGCTTCAGCTTGGTGCCACTCAGTGCTCACTCAAGAGAGCCAAGCCACAGAGAGAGATTGTTGGATATGGGGTGGGGGACATGGTAACTCCAAGGAAGCCAGCCATAATTGAAAGCCTTTCAGGAATAAATGGCTTTGTTGTCCAGAGTTCCCTGGGGGAAAAGGACAAGACACCACACAGCTGAGAATGCCACTGTCCTCCAGGGCTTTGGTGCCTGACAGTAACCATGGGCTTCAGGGTAGGCTGTCACCCATGTCCTGGAGAGAAGGCCGTTTCCTGCTTATGTTCCACCTCTGCACAGGCCACCTCAGGGCTCATCCAAGGCACACCATCCTTGTTCTCTGGCCAGTGGACCATAAAGTGATTGCTGACTCCATGGCCCTTCCTCTCCTCCCCTGCAGACTACCCCAATGGCATCCGGCTGACGTCTGCTGTCCCTGGAGCAGATATCAAAGTGCTAATAAACTTCAACGCTCCCAATCCTCAGGACCGGAAGAAGTTCACTGATGACCTGAGGGAGTCTGTTGCTGAAGTGCAGGAGATGGAGAAGCACCGGATAGAGTGTAAGTCCCAAGCAGGACTCTGAGAAGCAGTGCGTAGCTCATAAGTCTCAAGAGGTCTTCCCAGGGAGCCTTCCTGTCGTGTGCAATGACAGTATTCAGAAGTGGTTGGTGCCAGGACTCCCTGAGGCCCAGCAATGAGCTGTCCAGGTCTTTGTCTCCTCAACAACGTGTGCCAGGGCAGCCCTTGGGGAGCCGTCCTATCCCTCAGCATACCGCTTGCCTTAGCCCAACCCTTGTTTCTGGTCACTGTGGACTTGAGCTTATGCCATTCAGTCCTTGTCCTCATTCTGGCCCAGTAACTGTTGGGGCCCTGGCTCTAGGTCTCTGCAGACTTGCAGTCTCCCTACCTGTTCCCCTGTAGATAAGTGTGGCCCACTCCTCTTCCAATCCAGGCCTAATTTGCAGCCCTCCTGAGCCCAAAAGTGCTAGTCTTTGTTATCACAGGCAGCCTGGCCTCCGGGCACTGCCCAGAGCTCATTTCTTGTCCAGGATGCCCCCCTTTTCCCAGGAATCTCCCTCCCTATTCCCAGGAGTAAGGGCCCGGGACAGTGGCCACTGCCTCTCACTGGTCCTCCTTCTCTGTTCCAGCCGAGCTCGAGAAACAGAAGGGTGTCGTGCGGCCCAGCATGTCACAGTGCTCCAGCCTCAAAAAGGAGTCGGGCAACGGAACGCTGAGCAGGGCCTGCCTGGATGACAGCTATGCCAGTGGAGAGGGCCTCAAGCGCAGCGCCCTCAGCAGCTCCCTGAGAGACCTCTCAGAAGCGGGTAAGAGCTGGGCTGAGAAGTAGCCTCCCAGCCAGTGCATGCATGACTGAGGCCTGGCGCCCCTGGGCCCACTGAGGCCTGGCGCCCCTGGGCCGGCGTGGTGCTGGAAAGGGCTGCTCAGGCACGGACACAGTTCTCTTGGAGGTCCATGAGCATCCCAGGACGGTAGCGGAACACAGACGTGTCCGAGGGACAGTCTGTGCAAGACAACCAGGGATGGCGTCCCATTTCCTACTTCTCCCAGGGTCTTTATCACACCACCCCCATATCTATCGCTCTATGGCTAAGAGCATCAAGCTGGTGCATCCCATGTGCTCTCCACTGCTGTGTGTTCTATGCTAATGAATGAAATGGAACGAAGCCTACTGAACTGTCTGGGAACCCCCTTTGCCACTGTCCTGGTTTTGCTTCCTGTGGGGCTCTTTTCCTGAGAATTCCAGGCCTCTGTCCAGCCTAAAGCCACTACCACAGTAGGTGTGGGGCAGACCTGGTGGAAGCTGCTCACTGTCAGTGTTATTTCCTTGTTTCTGTGGTTTAATTTGCTGCCAGCCATGTAGCCCCAGAGAGCAGGAACCCCCAAGCCTCCTAGATTTCTTAGAGGTAGACAGTGCTGTGAGCCTCAGGAAGCTGCTACCAGTGGCCTCGTCCAGCCTTGGAGTGGAAGCAGATGCGGTCAGGGCAGCAGCCCCTTAGCTACCACAAGTGTCTAGCCAGTCAGTGTGCATGGAGCAGTGTGACCTCAGCCCTTATGTGAGGTGGGGCCCTCAGGGCCTGCCCAGCACTCCCTCTCAGTCCCCACAGCACTGCCTCATACTGCTTTCTCATTTCTCAGGAATTGTTTTTTCCTTTTTGAATTTTCTTTGCTTTTGTCATTTTTTTTTTTCCATAGTGAGAATCTGACACCGCCAGCATGAGGGTTTAAGCCAGGGCTTCTCAACCTGGGCACTGGAGACACTCTGGGGCACATAACTAACTGAACTGTGCCTGGTTCACCAAGGCCAGCGGCACCTGCTCAGTTATGACAACCTGTTGCATCTCCAGAAATGCCAGGTGTCAGATCACCCCTGGTTGAGAACCACTAGCTTCCCAGCGGCCTGCTCAACCCAGCCCATGTCACTCGACTGCTTGGGCCCTGGGGTGGTTTGAGTCTGTGCAGTAGCCCTGCTGGGACTGAGGCCCAGGGCAGCAGGCTCGAGGATCAGGTAGGATTACCTGCCTGGCTGCATCCTCCAAGGATGGAGCTCCTTGATGCAGCTGCTTCTGAATTGTTACTGGGACTTTCTTGGCCAAGTCAAGGATTGCAGGGGCAAAAACTCCAAGGGGATCCCAAGCATCTGAGTCCAGATCAAGACCACCTGTGATGTCCAGTGAAGCAGCATCTTACCCTGGAAGACATTGGCAGGGCATCTGGAGAGGCAGGATTCTTGACCTGGGCAACCAGCTCCCAACAGGCAGCCGAGTCGTCCTCACTCTCCACAGTGCCACTGTGCCAGCCTGAGGTGATGGCAGTCGGGTGCACTACCTCATGAAGATGCAGGCCTTTGTCATTATAATGGGGCAGGGTACCTTGAGAGCAGCTGCCTCTGATCTGCCGTAGTCCCATCCCACCACGGACAAGGCCTAAGCCCAGCCAGAGGCTGGGATGGCTCACAAGCAAGCCCATCTATAGACACCTGCCTTTGGGAGAGGGAAGGAGACCCAGCTCCAGGCCTGTCCTCTTCCCTGGGCCATAAGAACCAGGGCCTGCCAGCAGACACTGTAGTAGCCATGCCTAGCCTGGCCCTCCCCAGCTAAACTGACCAGCACCAAGTTCCCACAGAGAGACCATCCCTGGAATCAGAGACTTCGTGTCCTGTACCAGGGCAGTCCATCTGTGAGAAGTGGTGTTAGATAAACAGCCGCATCACCTCCTACTACACGATGTCCAGCAGAGACTGTGGGCAGCATGAGTTCTGGAGTCAGCTGTCTGAAGCTTATGCCATTACTCTGCTGCCATTCTTGAGCAGGCAGGCCCTTGGCCTCAGTTTCCCCAGCTGTGTTGACAAATCAGTGCATGTGAAGAACTTAGAACTGGTCTCAGCAGTGAGTGATGCTTGAGAGCCACAGTGCAAGAAGGAGAGCTTGTCCTGCCTCTGAAATGCAGCCAAGACTTTGAGGACCATATGAGACCCTTTCAGATGAACCATGCAGACCAGGGGGTGAGCCTGTGCACCCAGCATGCCTTACTCCCATTGGCCGAGTGTTTGAACAGGCTGTGGGGGTGCAGCAGTGAACACAGCTCTATGATTGATTGTGGAGAGAGCTGAGAAGTGGAAAGGATGAAACTGAAGAAACTACAGCCACACTGGGCGGGACAGCCTCTCTCTGTTCCAGTTTGGGCTACAGGATACAAGACACGTGGTCTTTTCTGGGGAACCCGGACATGGGAGGGGCTTGAGAGCCTGTGTGAAAAATGACAGCAGAGAAGGGCCACTCTTCATGCATGTGTGGTGCCACACTGTCCTGGCCACCAAAAGAACAGTTTGGAGTCAGGAAATAGCCATCTCACAGATAGAAAAACTGAGGCCAAGAGCCTAAGCACTCAAAGTCTACTGCTATGTCCCTGGACCTCAGTGGGAAGCCTCTTTTGTACCTGCAGATAGGAAAACAGCCTTTCTTCTCACCAAAGGAAGGGGCCATCTCCCGGGATGCCCAGCAGCTGACATCTTCATAGTGTCATGGCCTTCCTTCCCCTGACCCAGATTCTCCCATGAATCCGGGCCTTGGGGACAGCAGGCAAATATGGAACTAGATCTCCTCCTCCACATCTGCTTGTCACTACTGGTCTCAGTGGTCGTGTTAAGGCTCAAAGGCCCCTAGTTGTCTCCACCTGATCCTTCTGTGAAGTCCAGTCTGCTTTGAGGAACAGCAGCTTTCAGGCCCTCATGATCAACCCGGCCACCAGAGAGGCACACAGCAGCCTCTTCATCTTCCAGGGCCCACCAGCTCTCTTTGTAAGTGGAGGTAGCCCATGCCTTGTCTCGGCCTTGTCGCTTCCCTCTGACACACAGCATGGTGCTCACCCACAGAAGCTTACAGGAAACCCTGAACCCTCATACAAGAAGTCAAGGAGAGACTTCTGGTGGGACCATTGAGGCACGAGGGGGCTATTGGAAGGCCCAGCCTCCCTTTGACATAGCCAGCATACATTGATGGATGGGTACCTACTGTGTGCTGTGTCTTCATTGTAGACATTTTCGACTTAGAATGCATTGCAGTATTCTGGGTAGGAGAGCTAGACTCAGGAGGCAGGGCACTGCACAAACCAAACCGTACCCCCAGAGGCACCAAAGGACAAGGGGCCCAAGGCTCAGTTTCCCCTTGACCAACTGCTCTGCCCCAGAAGGCAAGGAGGGGAATATATATATGTAAACATGCATGTGGATATGCATATATATATATATGAAATCCACTGGGGATCAGGGGCATTGTGCTGTTGCAGAAGCTGTACCCCCAGACCCCAGCTGAGGCTGGCTGCACTGAGTCAGGTGAGCAGGCAGGAGTTTGAGGTGGTGGTCCACATATCCCCACCTCAGACCCCCCTCCCCGAAGACCACAGTTCAGGATAAGCATTACAAAGTTGGACCTGGTTTTAAAAACATTTTCTCCCTTTTGCTGAACGTTTGTTCACGCCATTGTTTTTAAAACTCCTCACTGCACTGCTGCCGGCCTCCCCACTGAGCCCATTCAAGGCCCTTCCCTGGCAGACACATGGGCCAGCCCCAGCTCCGGGCAGTGGCAGCGGCAGGCGGCAGTGGCACCAGACCTGGTGTGCGTGTCTAACCTCTGGTATTGCATGTTCTGGGCAGGGAAGCGAGGGCGTCGCAGCAGTGCGGGATCGCTAGAGAGCAATGTGGAAGTAAGTAGGAAGCACCCCGTCCAGCTGGCCATCCTGTGTCACCCACCCTTGGTTTCTATGTTGTCTTTTTTTGCTCTTCCCTCCCCTTCCTGCAGAGACACAGACTTGGCCCTCCCGCCCTGCCTGCCTCCGCCCTGCATGCAGCTTCTCTGCCTAGAAGCATCCATGCCTCTCACTGCTTGTTCTGACCCAAGGGCTGGGCAGAGGGAGGGTGTGGACTTTGTGTTCTCATTTCCACTTAACCCCTGTTCCCTGTGGTTCCTGAGCATGATGAACGTCCTGGCTTTCAGGTCCCGCCCCGGGCGCAAGCGCCACCCGCCCTTCATTCATCCTCAGCTCTCACTGTTGGATGTGTTAGCCCCACTCGCCTGTCCCTACGCTCTGCCATCCATCGCTTCCTTCCTGGAGTTTTACTGGCTGTGTGTCTGGGGTCAGGACACAATGGAATCGCTTAGCTAGCTCACAGGAGGAGTTTCTGAGAGAAAGGAAGAGTCAGTGTGGATTTCATGAGCTTCCATTCATCCCCCATTGCTCCCTGCTGCCCACACCTTGACTCAACCTACAGACCTTTTACTCCTCCTGGGTTTGTTACAGGCAGCTGCGAGGAAAGTCCTAGGCCATGCCCCCGCCCCCAAGGATAAGGTTCTAGGGTCCTGCCTGTCTGGTACCACCTTCCCAGACACCTCGGGACCCCCACATGGGCCCAGCTTCCCAGGAGCCAGGTCATTCCTTTTCCACACTCACTGCCACTCCTCAGCCTCACATGCTCATAACACCCCACCCTGTCACGTGGGCTGATGTCACACTCTGCAGCGGCCCAGCATGAGCAGAAGCATCCTTGTGTTGTTGCACAGAAAGGAGATGCCCCTCACCTCCATCAGGACCAGCCCCCAGCTGCCCCCTGCACAGTGGCTGTCAGGCCGAGCCCGCATCCTTCCCATCCTCGGGCCCAGCAGTCAGTGGGTGACTTCTGAATTTGGAAAACTTGGTCTGGCCTGTGTGCTTTGAGATCTTTTAATTTTGGTTTCTATGAATTTCCTTTTTAGGGCTCCATCATTAGCAGTCCTCACATGCGCCGGAGAGCGACCTCAACACGAGAGTGCCCATCTCGCCCCCCCCAGCCCGTGCCTAACTCCTCCTCTCTCCTGGGTTCTTTGTTTGGGAGCAGGAGAGGGAAGCCCCCTCCCCAGGCCCACCCACCCTCAGCCCCTCCCCCAGGACCCCCTCACGCCCATCACCCTGGGCCCTCAGAGGGCCCTCTGCATGGGCACCATGCACAGTACTGCCATGCGCAGCAGAACCCACCCCCCTATCACCACCACCACCACTACCACCCGCCCCCACACCTGCAGCACACCCACCAGTACCACCATGGCCCACACGGGGGGCACCCCCCATATGTGGCCCATACGCACAGCCACCCGCCTCTGCCCACAGCTCACCCTGGTCACGCGGGACATGCAACACATCACCATGGGCAACCCCCTGCCCCACCGCCCCCCACCAGCAGCAAGGCCAAGCCCAGTGGCATCAGCACAGTTGTGTAGACAGCCCAGGCAGCCGCCTATCACATACTAGGCACACAGGGCCTACCAGGCACCAGCCTCAGACCAGCCAAAGGCACCACTGTTTCCACTCCCTCTGCCCTCGTAGCCAGAGTGGACCCAAGGGCTTGCCTCCCACGGAGCAGAGCTCCCACTCTGACTTAGCCCTGACACCCAGTCCTCCCTCCGCCCGAGGTTGGGCCTCAGCCACCATTGGCCTTGACACAGCGCTGACTAAGGAAAAGAGGAACTGCCTTTCCCCTGTCAGCCCGCAGCCCCTCACTCTACACATCTGAAAACCCAACCTAGCAAAGCAAACCTGAGCTACAGAAGTCAGACCCGACAGAACCAACCCCAGACTGGGCTGTGTTAGCGTTCTGTTATTGGCAGTGGGCAAATAATAATAATAATATTAAGTAGATCTGATATGGGTGATGAAAATACGTAAGTAAACTTTATATAATATAAATATATAAATATATAAATATATATATACATACTGTATAGGTAGTGTTTGTGTGTGGAAGGTAAGCATTTCATCCACAAAGCTAGCACTAGGGACCTCCTAAAGACTGCCACATTAAGTGACAGGAAGTCAATCTAGATAAATGTGTGAGTAGACCAAAAACCCTGCTAGAACAAACCCAGATCCTGCCATATTTTCATACAAAGAAATTCCCTCTAGCTTGGCTGAAACCTTACACGCTCATAACTCACTGTGCCAAGTAACACAGCACCTGACTGTCTAATACCCTACTCTGCTCTGTATAGACCCCTATTTTATTAACAGAGTACTATTCTAAGTAACCAGTATTATAACTGCTGTTATCTCCAGTAAGCAACTAGGCAAAGCGCAGTCACCTCTACCCTAGCACTTGGGGCGACCAGTCTGGAGCTGGCTGTCTCAGGACCTCAGCCCCTCAGATCCCTAGACACTTTATACTGGCTGCCATAACTTGGAACTCCCATGCTCTACATTCCTTCCCTCTGTACGTGGTGAGCCACACTCCCCCTCCCCCACAGTCCTCCCAGGGCCCATGGCAGAGGGACCCATCCCCAACACGGTGACCACTCATCTTCGTCCACCCAACGCCATAACTCCCTCATCCAGTTCCCAGCCCCAGCAGGCGGGTGGCGTGAGCGCTGGGCGGCCCAGGGCGGTGTGTGTGTCCCGTGTTGTGTTCTGAGTGGCAACAGCGATCACTGTAATTCCATGCAGCCATGTGCTCGTGACCCCTCTGTCATCACTGCGCCTAGCCAATGAGTGCTTGGCCCCGGCCAGGTGAAGCCCCCACTGCCTCTCATGGTCCAGTGAGCTGCCAGGCCCCACCTGCCCCAGCTGTGTTCTTGTCGCTTCCATGTGTGACACCATGCACTCCCCCGGGGCCACATGCCGCCCACGCTCCTGTGCCTGAGTCACCCACGGGCTGTACTTTACAGTTTCAGCCCTTCCAGCCACCGCAGCTCCAGTGCTGTGCTCCTAAGCCTAGGACCTGAGGACTGCCTGTGGCCTCTGCCTGCGCGGAGTCCCTTTCAGAAAGGAAGGAGCTGCCGCCTGACCGCGGGCTGCGTCTAGGACCTTGTGAGCCAGTGGGCCTGCCCAACCACAAGAGATCAGGAGCCCAGTCTGGCCCATCATCACCCTGCTGGCCTGCTGGCGCCACCCATTTCCCTTCTCTCCTCCCTGTCCTGTCATCATCGTCGTCGAGGTCACGTACCAGCAGATCTGCAAACTGAGCACTTTGTATCTCTGCAGAGAGCAAATCCCACAAGGTGGAGGTCAGCCTTCTGTCTCCCAGTGACTCGGCCTGCCTGCCCCATCCTCTGTCGGCATGGCTCATCTTCTCATCTCCACAGAAAGAGAACTGATAAGCATAGTGTATCTGGCTGGGGCCCGCTGGTGAGGAGCTGCCCGCTTCCCAGTGCCCCGAGCCCCATGCTTTCCTTAGGCTCTAAGCACCGTCTGTCCTCAGCTGAAGGACACTGTCTGACAAGGAAGGGGGACTGTGCTGCATGTCACCTGGCACCAGTCGTGTGGGGCTGTGCTCTCTGTATTGTACATTTGCAAAATACACCAGTGTTACTGTTGGCAAGTAGTTGGAGTGGTGACATAAATATGCCGGCTTTTTTCACCCTCTATGAGCCAGTGGTAAGGTAGCCATGAACTTGAGAGTGTCCTGAAAAAGACATGGCCACTAGATACACTCACTCTTTTTGAAGGGTCACCACTCGGGAACAAACCTGAAGGAAGGTCCAGTTCATCTGGTGGGGTGGGGCCTCCCTCTCTCCAGTCCCCTGCCCTTCCTTGGCTCGCCGGGCTCCGGGCTCCTCTCAACTACCCTCCATGTGTCCTGGAGACCTGCTGAAGATAATGGTGGGTTCTAGGGACCAGGCTTCTAAGCATACTCAGTCTTTCTCTGGGTTTTGAACTCTGTGAGTTATTGGGTCAGAGTGATGAGACCTTGTGATCCTGTGTTGTTTTACAGACAGACAAGTGTCTTCAGAGGGTGTGTCTGGACCTGCAAGTCACGCAGCAGCACTAGCTTGGAAAGCACAACCTCCTAGCATACCGGTGTCCCATATTACCTGGCACACAGTCAGGACACTGAGGCACTGTGGTCCCCATCTGAGGAGAGGGGAGACGGGAAGAGGCAGAGAGCCTCTGAGTACACCTCTGCTTACCTCTGTCGGGACACACTGGGGCCCTGCACTGATGGCACAGGTTATTTGGGTCATCTGTGGAACTGGTGGCCAGCAGAAGGCAGCTGGTAACGTCACCAAGGGCTTTCCAGGGACAACAGTGAGGTTGTGGGTTTGTGTTTTTTGAAGCTCCCAAGTGAGTTGTATAGTAATGTGAAAATAAAGTCCACCTTAATGTGCCGTCAGTGTCCCCAGCCGCCTGGTGTGGAGCATGCTCTCTAGCACATTTTAAAGCCTCCTGAGTGTTTTAAAGGGTTAGGCATCAGGGTTTGCACTTGTGCTGTTCAGAGACCCGAGAGCCACCCTACATGGTGGGGTGGGGTGAGGGAGGGCCTGACCGCACTGTGAGGAGAGCCCAGCCAAGGTACAGCTGAACCTGGGTCCTTTGGGAGATCCCATAAATCCTGTACCTAGCTTGATCATTCCACTCTGGTCTCCAGTTGACATGACCAGGCTTGTCCTGTCTGGACACAGCTTCCCCAAAGGCCCCTGACTAACCCCGATTGAGGGTGCTGCTGGGAGACTTAAATGGGGGGCCAGGAGTGTGGAGCGATGTCCGTTTCAGCGAACACTGGAGCTCGGGGCTTTCATTGAGCTACAGAGGGGATAGGTGCTAGGAAGTCCCAAGAGCTGAGAGCAACATATGGGGAAAGAGTAAGAAAAATCCCAGTAGCTTAGTCCTCAGATATTTAAGAGGGACCATGACCCAAGGCGAACTCTGCCCATCCTCCACATTGATTAATGTGATGTGTGAAGCTGGTTTGTGTGGGTTCTCGTTTCCTGGCCCAGGCTATCTTTACATAATACACCTCCCAGTGAAGTTCCAATTCCCTGTAGTACATTCCCAGAGGATCCTCTGCTGGTCTCCTTCAAGACCACCACATTCCTCCACATTGGAAGTGAGCACCGTGATCTGTGCAGTCCGGGTCCCCCGTGGCAGGGTGTCCGTCTGCTCCAGACTATTCATGTCCTCTCCCAGGGTAGACCTGACCCCTTTGGGCTGCAGCCTAGGGTCTCTGGCAGGGCTGACTACAGAACAGTCTTCCCAAGGCTGTGCTGGACCATTTATCTCCCTTGGAGACCAGGGCTGTGTCTGACTGTTACCTGTAGATAGCCTGGAGCTGGACTGGACAAAATGTCCCTGAAAATGAGCTGATGTTGGGAGTTGGGGGTGTTGGGTTAATACCACTAGCAGCTGGGCTCAGAATATGCCTGCCCTTCATCAAGCCGTCACCATTAACAGTGTGCCCACCCTTGGACAGTGTGAAGCCTGCTAGGGAGACCTAGAAGACCTGGGGCGGGGATTTGTTCCTTGACCATCTGATCCCTGTATGGGTCCACACAGCCACTCAGCCCCAGAAGTATGCGGTCCTCACCTGCTGGTTCAACAGCCCTTCAACAGCCTACACATCCCTTTCTCGAACTCTGCATGGCCCAGTGATCCTCAGGCCCTTCCTCTCTGGAGACTCCTTCCCAGGCCAGTCTTCATGAAGCTGTGAGGTGCCCTTGAAGGCCAAGGTTGGCCCATCTCTTCCTGCTCTCCCTAGGCCATATCATAAAGCCTCTAACTCCAAAACGGTGTTCCTTGCCAGCAAGTACATCATGTACTGTAAAGGTGTCCCACTTCACCTCTAGTGTAATTTCATACCTGTAAGGCTTTTAGAGAAAGCTTTTCTTCCCTCTATCCCTGTTAAAGCAATATGACCAGGGTCATGGGGAGAAAAACTGCCATTTAAATCGGAAAGATACCCAGGCATGGTGACGCAAGCTTGTAATCCTGGAACTCAAGAGGCTAAGGCAGGAAGGAGGATTGACCTGATGAATTCAGGGCCAGCCTGGGCTAATGTGGTGATATGTTGTATACACTAATAAAATGTAACTGAAGATCAGAGAGACAAAGGAACGAACCACTACCACATCTTACCTCTAAGACTCCCCAGCCTGAAAAGGCCTCAACCGATAGGCCTCTAGCCAAATGAGCTTCCTCAGCCGAAAAGGCTTCAGCTGAAAAAGCCTCTGGCTGAAAGGGACTCTTCTGACGAAAAGCCTTTAGTTCCTGTCTCCTCATGCCTTACATACCTTTCTCCACTGAGCCATCACTTCCTGGGATTAAAGGTGTGTGTGACTTCCCACATGCTGGGATTAAAGGTGTGAGATCTCAAGTGTTGGGATTAAAGATGTGTACCACCACTGCCTGGCTCTGTTTCTCTCCTAGACTGAGTCAATCTCATGTAGTCCAGGGTGGGCTTTGAACTCACAGAGATCCAAACAGATCTCTGCCTCCCAAGTACTAGGATTAAAGGTGTGTGCTACCACTGCCTGGCCTCTATGTTTAATCTAGTGTTCTGTCCTCTGATCTTCAGGTAAATTTTATTAGGGTACACAATGTATCACCACAGGCTACAATAGCAAATATCTCAAAAAGACAAGCCAAGGCCAAGCACAGCTGTGCATGCCTGTAATCTCAGCACTTGACAGGCCAAGGCAGGAGAATTGCCATAGGTTCAAGGCCAGCCTGGGCAACATAGAAAGTTCCAGGACTACATTGTAAGATTCTGTCTCAAAAATAAAATACAAAACCAATCTGAAAGCCAGAGACATCCCACTTAAGTCTGAAAGATGGGCTCAGTGCAGTTACCACAGGTTACCCTCAGAGATGCCAGGAAGATAGCATAGTACATTAAAACAACAGGCAATAGAGACCTGCTTTCTTGGAGTTTCTCCCATAGCCTTTGAAAACTACTCTGGAGAAAACACCAAGCAACTCCATGTGCAGCTTGGCTGTGCACAACACTCAGTAAAGCAGAAGCCACAGGTATCACAGGTCAGTGGGAAGACAATCCCCTAAGGCCAACAGAGTCAGGATGAACCCCATAGCACAATACCGTTAGAGGACTCAGTGGGAGAATGCCTGTGGCCTCAGCCAGCACCACAGACGCTGAGAAAGGGCCCTCATCAGGAGGCTGTAAAGATGGAGACTCAGACCTCCACAAGCAAGCTGTATTATAGTAGTGCACTCACTGCCTGCTTACAAACCCAAAGAACACACAAACACAAACAGGTGCAAAAGTCAAAGGGAGGGAGCTGGACTGATGCTTTCAGCAAAGTGCTCACTATACAAACATGTAGGACCTGAGTTCAAATCCCCAGCCACCATGGAAAGCTGGGTATAGGGACATTCATCTGCCCCGCATTGCAGGGGAAGACACACTCAAGCCAGCTAGCCCGGCCAAATCAGTGAGCTCCATGTTCAGTGGAGGAAGACCCTGAACGCTGGCCTCTAGACTCCACAAACGTGTGCACACACCCACATGAACATGTACATACTCCAGATGCACAAGAAGCAGAAGGTAACTAACTATAAGACAACCTAGCTGTGTGGCTTTTATTATCAGTGTGACAACCTAGAGTCGCCTAGAAGAGGGAACCTTAGTTGAGGAATTGCCTAGGTCAGACTTGCCTGTGGTCATGCCTGTGAGAGACTGCGATGTAGCAGGAATCTTAAAAGTTCTTATTAATAAAATCAAACCTGAGCCAGGTATTGGGGTGAACTGGAAGATCAGAGAACCAGAACAAGCCACAACTACCTCACCTCGCCGGATCCTCAGCTGGTCTTGTTTCCTCAGACTGGAGGCCTCTGAGTCCTCATCCAGAATGGGTCTCAGCTGAACTGCTGCTCAAAAGCCTGAATGCTTAACCAGGCCAAATGCTTAACCAGCCAAATGCTTCTAGTTCCTGGTCCTCACGCCTTATATATCTTTCTGCCCTCTACCATCACTCCCTGGGATTAAAGGCTCGCTTTCTGGGATTAAAGGCGTGAGTCACCATGCCTAGCTGTTTCCAATGTGGCCTTGAACTTACAGAGATCCCAGATGAATTTCTGCCTCTGGAGTGCTAGGATTAAAGGTGTGAGTGCCACCATTTTCTAGCCTTTGTATCTAGTGGCTGTTCTGTCTCTGACCCCAGATAAGTTTATTAGGGTGCACAATATTTTGGGGAACACAATACCACCACACTGCATTGATGGGTGATTGATGTGGGAGGGTGCAGTCCACTGTGGGTGGCACCATCCCTAAGCCAATGGTCCTGGGCTGAATAAGAAAGCTGGGTGGAAGAGGAATCAAGTCAGGGGGCAGCTTAAAAGGCATTCCTCCCTGGTTTCTGCTTCAGGTTCCTTCCTTGAGTTCCTCCCCTCAGTGATGGGCTATCATCTGGAAGTGTAAGCTGAAATGAATTTCCCCTAAAGTTGCTTTTGGTCACAGTGTTCTATCACAGCAACAGAAAAAGTCAGTAAAGCACTTCCCATTATGAAGCTTTAGTAAACAAGCCATCAAGGATGCAAAACCAGTCACACAGCAGAAGCAGACAGATGCTCATGGTAAGAAAAATGCAGTCACCTCAGGACAGTAAAATTAGTCACCAAGGGAAAGAGAGTTAAGTTGAAAGGATCCAAGAGAGTGACGCTAAAGGGGGCAGTCAGCTCAGAGCACAGCAGCAGGCTGGAGTCCCTGAGGGTGAGCTAGAGTGAAGCCATAAAGCTGAAGGGAAACCACTGAAATGACGGGTCATCTTATGAGACTGCAAGAGGAAGCTATAAAATCATTGACCTTTGAAGATAAAGAGGCCATCACCTGGACCACCAAATGATGACAGACTGGCCTCCCGAGATGAAGGAACAGAGTGAGGGAGCTGCAGGCAGACAACACACTCACGATGACCTCCTGTGATAGGGGATTGGGGTGTTGGTTTGACTGGGCCGAGGAATACCCACATGACTGCGTTCGCTTTTCCTGGGTGGCCTGAGAGGGGTCTCAGGGAGAAACCAACATTTGACCTGGTGACAACGTGCAGCAGATATTCCTCACCCTGACAAGGATCCATCAACCATCCTTGGGCAATCCTGGGTGGAGCAGAGCCCACACAGAGCAGATGACTGACCACACTCTGGCTCTGGCTTCAATTGGAGCACACATGCCCTGCCCTCATACAGACTCCAGATACATGCATCTTGAATTCCAGATCTTAGGAGATTCATCCAATCTTTGGCTCAGGAACACAGGTCACACCTCAGGTTCCCCATGGTCTTGGGCATGTGATTTACATGGTTCCAGGTCTCCAGTCTGCACATGGCACACCATGGGATGTCACAGCCCCCCCCCCCCCCCCCCGGCATCATAAACCAATTCCTTTAATAAATCCCCCGCCACCTGTCTCTGCAGGCAGCAGAGACCAGGACACACTGTAAGACAAAAGAGTGGTATAAATGCACAGCTCAAAACAGCAGCAGAGCTACTACGTCTGAGTGGGAACATGCTCAACTGTGTTCCCATCCTGAAGTCAAGGTTGGAGCGATCACCCAGCCTTCCATAAAGTCATGGCAGGTGTGGATTGGAACTGCAGTCAGGCTATGCTGGATCAGAGAGCCAGAACCAGCCAGCTCTGTCCCTATTCTGAGGTACACATAAGATGGCCTGTAGAAAGGCTTGATAAACATAAGGATAAGGGTGTCCATGAGCACACACACACACACACACACACACACACACATAGGCAAAGGCAGGGCTGGAGTTACATCTTGGTGTCTAATGATATGGAAAGCAGTCTCAAAAACAAGATGCAAAATCATGTGATTTATAATGCAAACTAAATTCTCAATGAAGATGTAACGCTCAGGGCAATCCAGGCATCCAGCAGTGCAGAGGCCACCTTTGGAAAGCAGAACTCACGGCACATCATTGCAAGGTCCTACCAGGCCACCAAGCCTCAGCTTCAGGCACAGGGAAGGTGGGTGATGACAGGCCCCATGTCAGTTCACAAAGGAAAGGTCATCAGCTTAGGTCAACAGCTCCTGACGTTGAGACCATTCGAACATCCTAGTCACAAGTTAATCAAACTAGATCAAGGCATCCCCTCCCATCAAAAATGCCATTGCCAATTAAATAATAAGTTGAGTAAATAGTAAAATGGTAGAATCTGTTTTAAAATTATGCCATCCAGGGCTGGCAGGATAGCTTAGTGGGGTGCTTGTTTGCCAAGCCTGATGCCAAGTTCAATCCCAGGACCCACATAGTAGGAGAGAATTAGCTCCTGAAAGTTGTTCTCTGATATGCACACTGCGACGCATGCTCTCCCCACCCTCAATAAGTATAATTAAAAAGAAACATCATCAGCCAAAACCTAGCTCTTTGAAAATAGAGAAAAAAGACAACACTGTAGTTGAGCAGTGAGAGCACAGAGGGGACAGAAGCACACACACACACACACTCGCTCTCTCTTACACACACACACACACACACACACACACACACACACACACACACACGATCCAAAGGATTCAATACGAAAGCCTGATACCGTGCCTTCCAGTTCCACTGTTGTCCCCACCTGGACCAGCTGGCACTTACGGGGACAGCCTGCAGGGCCAGCCTCAGGCATTAGTCTGTGGACAAGGCCAACCAGCCACAGCAGCAAGAAGAGCTCCCCCTGCTGGCTTGCTGTGCAAACTCCTAAGAATGCCTGTGGGCAACATTACAGTTCCAGACTTAAAACAACGCACAAAACTACCACTTCCCCTTTTCCACCAGAGGCCTCCTGTGCTTGTGATGAGCCTGTCTGTCCTCTCTCCATACCTCTGTGAGCCTCCAGTCGGCAGGACAGTCATTTGTATTTTATGTTGTATGTAAAAAAATTCATAGGGTGTGTTCTCTCCTCTGACTGCGTCCACCTGTGATGACCCCCAGGTCCCCCTTGCTGTGGAGGTGTGAACACTCACTGCTCTGTGTGTTCAGTATTTCACTGCATGGGTGTACGTGTGGTTATCAAAGCCCACACAGCATGAACCCACAGAGCCCAGAAGCTCAGAGAACCGCAAGCCAAAAATACACAACACACCATCAGCACAGAACAGCCAGTTTCCCCGGCAGCATCAAACAGGGGACTGAGACAGAACACAGACAGCTATGAGAAGCTGGAGCCGAGTTAAACGAGAAATAAATGTCACCAGAGGACCCTGACAGAGGCTTCACAGACACCAAAGGCAAGGCTGCCTGTCCAGGCACAGCTGCGACTTGAAAGTGGAGAGTGACAGGTGCCGGAGACAGCCAGGCCCACAGGAGCAGCACAGTAACCAAGGAATCCTCTGTTTTAAAAGTCCCTCCGGAAGCGAGGTCAACACTTAAAGATAACACATGGAAAATTTCTGGACACGGACGGGAGAGGAAGGGGGTGTGCAAGGGTGGAGGTGGATGATGGAGGGTGGATGGTGGGGGTTGGAGGGGGTGGGTTATAGTGGTAGGGGTGGGTGGAGGGAATGGATGGCGATGGTAGACAGTGTGGGCAATGGGAGTAGAGAGTGGGGAAGTGGAAGAGGTGGGGAGTGGGGTGGGGAGGTGGAGACTAGAGTGGTGTATGATGTTTTGTTGGTGTTCTGGCAAATAAAGCTTGCCTGAAGATCAGAGCAGCAGAGCAGCAGCCACTAGAAACTTCTTACCTCTACAAATCCTCAGACCGAATGGGGTGCTGAGATCCTGTCTCCACCCACCTTATATTCCTGTCTCCACCTCCCTAGTGCTGGGATTAAAGGCGTGCACCACTACCACCAGGAAACCTTAAACTCCTGATCTTCCTGCTTCCTCCTGCCAAGTGCTGGGATTAAAGGTGTGCGCCACCACTGCCTGGCCTCTGTGGTTAATTAGTGGCTAGCTCCACCCTCTGATCTCTAGTCAAGCTTTATTTGTCAGAACACAAACAAAATATCACACAACAGTAGAGTGACTGTCAAATGCCTACAGCCAGGGAACTGTCCTCTTGTGACTTCAAGTTCTATGGTATGTACATTGTATCCCAGTCAACAAGAAACATAATAGCAAACCTTACAAGCCTTCTGAAGCTCTCGGCTTCCTGTTGAAGATGCCCGCTCTCAGCTTTCTGCTCCAGCCGCCATGCCTGCTGTCTGCTACCATGCTTTTCCCCACCAGTGTGGGCTCTGTCTGGACCCATAAACCCCAATAAGCTCTTTCCTCTGTAAATTGCCTCAGTCAGGGTATTTTTTATCACAGCAACAGAAGTAACTAACACAGCAGCAAAGAGCGAACAAAGACCAAATGAGATGAGTGTCTCAGAGTTTCTGTCGCTGTGACGAAAAGCCAAGACCCAAAGCAACTGGGGTGGGGGAGGTGTTATTTCATTTAACAGCTTGTGGTCCATCATCCAGGAACGTCAGGGAAGGGCTCAAGACAGGAATCTAGAGACAGGAACTGATGCAGAGGCCGTGGAGGAACACTGCTTACTGGCTTACTCCTTGTGGCCTACTCAGCCTGCTTTCTTGGACCATCCAGGACCACAGGCACAGGAGCAGCTCCACTCACAATGATCTGGGCCACACACATCATCAATCAAGATGTACCACAGGCTTGCCCACAGGCCAATCACATGGGGGCACTGTCTCAATTAAGGTTCCCTTTTCCCAAATGACTTCAGCGTGTGTCAAGTTGATACAATAAACCAGACAGCACATTGACCCTTTTTTAGCTTGACATACAAACATATAACCATTCAACCAGAACCTTTTCTTTATCAATTGTCCCCAAGATGACCTATTAACATTACTATCACAATATAAAATATTCTGACCTTTAAAAGTCCCAGCCTTTAAAAATTCAAATACTTTAAACATCCAGTCTTTAAAATATCAAAACTCTCTAAAATATCCAAAAGCATTTTAAAGGTTCAAAGTCTCTTAGCTGTAGACTTCTGTAAAATAAAAAATAAATTGCTTACTTTCTTACTCCAAGCAGGAAACAATCAGATCAAAGCACCCAGAGTCCAACAGTGTAAAGCCCAGTGGCAGATGGAAGTAGCCCCAACTCTAGGCTCCAGAGCTCTTGCCACCATATACACAGCTTGTCTCAAGAGCCCGGGTTGGCTCCACTCCACAGCTGCTGCTGTCCTAGGCAGTTGTTTCACAGAACGAGCATCTCAAAATGCTTGAGCCCTGTGGGGCGTTTACCCAACCACCCCCACAGTTCCCCAGAGTTTTCTTGAGTGCGAGCAGCAGGAAATATTAGATAGAAGGATTTATTGCAGAGAATCTCGCGGAGATAAACAGATAGAAAATAAAGGATAGCCTCGAGAGGGCCTGGAACCTATTCCAACGGGCCCGACTGTCTCTGCCCCAGGGTTTTTATAGAGACGCCAAGGGGTGGAGCAAAAGACCTCCTCCCCCAGCACAGCCAAGTGCAGACCATCTCAGACACCTGCACTCAGGCCCGTGGTCTAATCATCCTCTATGTGGACCTGCTGGGTAAAGCCACGAGGAACCCGAGAACGGGCTCCCACAGGTCCCCCTTTCTTAATATATAAAAAAATAACTATTAATGGCTTACAGCAATCTCCATAGCTGCTATACCTCCCAATATGGGAGTAGAGGATGATAAAGATGGCATTTCTCTTTTGAATTAGGTCCAAGGTGACTACAGCAGTCTTAGCTGCCTCAAGCCCTTTCTAAGCCAAAAACTCTTAAGGTGACTACAAACTTAAAGAATCCCTTAGCTTCATCATTACCATTAACAGGTTAACATAAATATTGCTATACATAGTCACAATTCTCTCAATCTTACAACTCAAAGCAAACTCTTAACAGAACCATTTGAATTAGCATATATGGTGCTATATAAAGTTAACAATTTTCTCCGTCTTACAATTTTAACTCAATCATTTGAATTTTCTTGCTAACAGAACATAGGAAAAACTTCAATGTATTCACATCAAATTTAAATATTTCCTTAACTCCACAAAACCAGGGTGCATTAATATCAATAGGTTTCTGCAAACATAATTCAATCTCATAACTCCTCCTTTTCTTTATAATTTTTTAAACAAAATCTCAAACCTAGTTAGAGGAACCCAAACTTATACAATTCCTACAAACCCATATTGAAAAGCAATATTTTCAATCTAACCATGAACACTTTGAAAACTTTTAGCAAAACATCCAAAAGCAGTTTCTTAATAAAACTCTTTACACACTTTAAAAGTAGTCTCTTAGTGTACCCCATTTGCATTTCTTACTAACAAAAACATTACATTAATCCACTCAAACAACTTTTGAAATTAGACTAAGGAATATTAACTCTCCCCCTTTTCTTATAATTTTTTAAGCAAAATCTCAAGCCTAGTTAGAAAACCCAAACTTCTGTTTAAACAGTTCCATTTTTAACCCAATTCCAACAAACAGTTCCTAGGTCATTACTATAAGTAAACTCAAAATTGTCCCATTGCATGAAATCTCTGTTGTTCATTTCATTTCTTAAGTCCCAAAATTCAAATGATAAATTCTGGTACTAGCCTTCCAAATATGAAGAAATCCATAACCAAGATCTTTTTGTAATTTTATCTCATTTTAAGTTCAAAAAGTTCAAACAAGAAATAAATTCTGGTATCAGGCTTTCACTTCCAAATATGAAGAGACTTTTTACAACCAAAACTTTTTGCAGTTAACAATTTTAGTTCAAACAAGCGTCTCTGCAACTTTGGTTCTCACAGACCGACCTTTTTAGGTACAGTAGTAGTCTAAACTGCACCGTTTTTTGATGTTAGCTCAGGTTTTTCTGTGTTGCGTCGATTTTCAACGGATCTCAGCTGCGGATGCCTTGTTGTGCTGGTTCTGGCGTCCGCCATTCTTAGTTTCTTAGCGGCTTTTGGAACTTTCGAAAACTAGGACACTACCTTCTGTGTCTCAGGTTTTTTCACCATATACATTAAGAATAGACTCACACTTAACATTTACATTTTACAAACTCACATATAACGTGTTTTTTGCCTTGCAAAGCATTTAGATTCACATTCAACATCTACATTTTACAAACTCACATATAACGTATTAACATCTACTTATTTATACTCCTTAAGGAAACTATAGAACTACTTTAGCAAATATATTTCTTATTACTTCTTATATACTTATATTTCTTATTTAAACTTACATTTACAATTAGTATCTTTACTTCTTACAAGCTTATTACTACACGTCTTAAGACTACCTTAGATATTTCTTGTAAGCTTATATTCTTAAAGGAACTCTATAGATCTATTTTACAAACTTTTATAGGGCTACCATTAGCATATATTTAACTTCTAAAGATTTCTTAACACAGATCTAACAAGACAGAATAATTTCTACAAACTCACATTTTTAATCTTTTTTTACTTTATACTCTTAATTATCATCACTATTAGATTCTCTTAACTAGACAGGAAGTACATACATCATTTCTAAAGTTTAGAGTTTATAGTCAGCTTTGTTATAAAGCACTGGGATTTAGTGAGTGTTGTTATAGAATTGTGATAGTTGTTGCTAGGGGACTGTAACCTTCCCAGGATGACGCCACACTCCAAAGTTGCCAGTTCTCTCAGCCATTCCGAAACCGGCAGAGATGCACTGTCAGCGGTAGACGGTTTTTAACTAGAGGCTGTCCCTTCACCCAAATTCATAGTAGTTCCCCTAAGTGCTTCAATTCAGACAAACGTTTCTATCACTGAAAAACTTCACTTCACCCTGAGGGTGAAATTACCGTATTTAGCTGCTGTAAGCTCGTCGCCAAATACTGCACAGCTATTAGGTGATATAAAGTATTTTTCTAAAGGAGCGAGTAAAGCCACAAGTGGCACAGCTCCGAACTGTATTTAGTATTTTCACTTCATTAGCTTTAACTCCTGATGTTATTAGCGGCTGTAATATTTAGCATTGATTTCTTATAAGGAACTTTCAGGTGAAGCTTTTTAAGACAAATTTTTCTGAAGTTTGTTTCCCATCTATAAAGCAGTCATTTCTTTTTGAATGCTTGTTTCTTATCCCCTTAATTAGATTTGCAAAAGAATCACTCATTGCAGGCTGTTTGTTCAAGAGGTAAATAATTTTTAATTTCACATAAGTTTCTTCATATCTAAGACAATGTTCAGTGTATAAACTGCTCTCTCTTGCTTTAAGGATTTTAAAGTGGCTTATTTGCTCTTAAAGGTAGCTTTTGTCATCCAACTACCGTAAAAACTTTGCACAGCTATTAGGGTAAATAAGGCATTTTACCAACCCCCAAACCGCGAAGTGCCTAGTTCCATATCCTTTCAATGTTTCATTGGAACTGACACTTAAACTCTTAGATGATTTTCCTCCTTATTCTTTTAAAAGCTGTATTTTCAGTTTACCATGAACGTATTTTTGAGGGCAATGTCGCCATCTTTAGTGGAAAAACTACCTTTCCCAGAATGCATTTCCCTTATATCAGTCCATAATAATATCAGTCCCTTATATCAGTCCCTTATATCATTTCCCTTATATCAGTCATTTCCCCATAGTTCTTTTCGGGTCTGAGAGTCAACTGGTTCTCTTTTACCAGACTTGCTTACAAATTCTTGCCCGGGAGGTTTGAACAAAGATCTTTGCTTTTGCAATGGGAGATTTGAACAAGCATTTTACATTTTCAATTATGGCACATTGGGAGATTTCTATTCTCTCCTCAGCTGACTTCAACAGGTGTCTCTCCTTCATTTGACACTGGCCCCCAAATCAGAACTGCACCTCCCTCATTAGCATTGAGGCTGGCATTTCTGATAGCAACTTTCCTCGGGGCTTATGTTTGTCTTAGCCAGTCAGTGAAAAACATTCACAACAACTTTCCCATAGCTCTTTCAGAGAGATTTTCTCCCACTGATCTATCTCATTTTGCTTGTTCCTCCCTTCCCCAGATGCAGAGCTTCAAGTATCTGCGGCTCTGTTCCTCTGCTAGCTGCCTTTGGAGGTAGGGGCTTTTTTCTCCCCCCAAATCTGCCTCAAATTCTAGCAGCTTTTTCAGGTCATATAGTTTTCTGGGGAGGATTATGTCCCTTCTCTGTTTCTTCAGAGTCTTTCTCCCAGACAGTTCCCAGTTTGGTCTCAGTTTATCCCCTCTACCCCAGAAACAGTTTCCAACACTACAGTGGCGGCTTTCCCTGCTCCTGAAGGTAGGGTTTTTTTGTCCGTTTGTTTTCAGGGTCTGTGTGGTTTACGTACAGACTGAAAATCTAATAAGGGAGTTTTTTTGCCATTTCTAAACTCCCATTAGAACAGGAGTTTTGTTTCATTAGGCCTTCACCTGGTCCAGTCCCCCAGTGGGTTGCATTTGCTTGTCTGGGTGCTCAAGGACAGAGCTTATGCCGGAGGCAATCACCCCTCAGGGCTACACTCCCTCATCTCAGGGAGTCAGTTGAAACAAAGCTTTTCTCAAAGAGGTGCTTTCTGACAGAAAAGAAAGCTTTACTAGTTCTCTTCTGCCCTGGCTGGGCTCTTTCCCCAGACAGCTTTCTGACTCAGCAGCACAACTGCTTTAGACACAGTTCAGCTTTACTGTTTTCCCAGAAAGGTCCTTACTCTGATAGGAAAGCTTTTCTCAGATTTCTTTTTGCAGCTGTGGACCTTTCAACCCGGGACTTTTAGGAAAGCGGGCAACTGTGCTGTTCCCACTGGCTTTGTTCATTGGCAATCTTCCCCTGGGTCCTGCACGTTCCTCCCTCAGCTCTGTGCTCCAGGAAGTTTACAACTGCAGGAACCCTAGTATCCCCGAAATGCACTCCAACTCAGAGACGCTGGCCAGTCCCTCTGGGTTTTTGCTCAGAAGAGAGGATACAAAGCTAACAGTTTGCCTTGCTTCAGGGGATCTTTGCATTAGGACAATTAGGAGCACCTTTTCATTCTGAAATGCTCAACTCAGAAACAAAACCCTTGATGCCTCAGCTCGGCTGTAACTGAAAAGCTTGGCTTTTTTGCTTTTCTCAGGTAAAGTTTCTGGCCCTTTTGGGCTCTCTGTAGCTCTTTACCCACACTCTCCCAAGCGTTTCCCTCAGGGTACTCTGACCCACTGTCTTACTAGCTTGAAGAGACAGAGCTTAGAGGTTTTTAGGAACTTGTCCCTGCCTCCTGCATTGCAAGGAGGATTTTTAAAGCTTGAAAGAGAACTTGGAGAGGTTTTGCTGTCTTAAGTTTGTTGTTTTCCCTTAGAGCTAATCACAGGTGATCCCCCTACTAATATCTTCAGGTGATTCTAATTTTTGCCCTTTTGAGAGAAAGTTAAAGGCTTTAGTTTTTAAGTTTAAGATTAAGGCTTTTTAGAGAGATTTTTTCCCCAAAATTTTCCAAGAAAAGCTTTATAGTTTAAGATTTTTTTTCCCAAGAGAAAGACCAACTTTTCCCAAAACTTCCCAACTTTAAACTGACTTCTTACACCCCCATTTTTGCCTCAGGGAGAAATCATTTTCTCCCGCAGCTTGGACTTAGCATTTCAGCTGTCCCCAGGTCAAAAGCTTCCATAGGAAACTTTTTCTTCCCCATAAGCTCAAAGAAGAGCTTTCTTACTACTCGTAAAGCCCAAAGAAAGATTTTTCCCCCAGTTTGCATTCAGAGCCCCCAAGTTAGAAAATTGAAGAGTTTTTCTGTCTAGTTGCCTTACTTATTTTTTCCCTACACAATCTTACACTTCTAAGTTTTTCCTAAACTATATTACTACGCTATACCTTATATTTATTTTTCACAGATAGAAATTAAGGGATAGAAGATAGAAAATTTTGACAGAAGAGAATTTTGCTGCAGCATCGGATATCCTTCCAGTCCGCTTTCCTTTTCTCTCGAGGATAAAACCCCTGCCTCTCAATATATATATAAAATATATATTTTCCATAACACCGGCATGCCTCATCCACTGGCAGGGCTGAACTCAGCACTTTCGCCAAAAACTCTGTAATAAAACTATTATTTTCCTTTATCTTTAGTCCCTATTACTTTGTCTTTAGTCCCTGTTCATTTGTTTTTAGTCCCTTTTTTAGTCCCCCCTTTTTTCTTTAGTCCCTTTTTTTTTCTTTTTTCTTTAGTCCCTGTTCATGGCGCCATTCTGTGGGGCGTTTACCCAACCACCCCCACAGTTCCCCAGAGTTTTCTTGAGTGCGAGCAGCAGGAAATATTAGATAGAAGGATTTATTGCAGAGAATCTCGCGGAGATAAACAGATAGAAAATAAAGGATAGCCTCGAGAGGGCCTGGAACCTATTCCAACGGGCCCGACTGTCTCTGCCCCAGGGTTTTTATAGAGACGCCAAGGGGTGGAGCAAGAGACCTCCTCCCCCAGCACAGCCAAGTGCAGACCATCTCAGACTCCTGCACTCAGGCCCGTGGTCTAATCATCCTCTATGTGGACCTGCTGGGTAAAGCCACGAGGAACCCGAGAACGGGCTCCCACAGAGCCCCACTTACGACTTGGCTTTACCTTCACCAGTAACCTCTTCTGGGCTTCCTTCAGCGACCGACCCTGCTACATGATGCCAAACCTCAGTATCTCTCCATGATCCTTTCAATCCTGGGGTTGTCCCTGCTACTGAGGCTGCACATTCACCAGTGGCCTCCCCCAGCCTCTCATGATGCTAAGCCTAGCTGCTCTCCATGACTCCTTCATGTCTTCAAAACCAGTACCACCTGGGCAGTTCCTACACATCACCAATCCAAGGTAGCCTTGGTCCCCTCTGGACCACAGCTTCTGTGTGCTGACCCTGAGAAAATACTCCCAGGTTTACAGTCCTTGATGATGCTGGTCTCGTCTTAACCACAGCAGATTCTTCAGCCCTAGCTGACCAGCATCAATTGTCCCAGTAAAGCAAAAGTTTCAGTTTAATGGTGATGGCTTCTTGTTAACTACGGTCTATTTTTCAGCCCCAGACAACCAGAACTTCAAATTCTTAATTAAAAAAAAAAAACCGCATGATAAAGCCTTTGAAAAACTCTCAAACTTCCCTGTGAAACCTCACAAGCCAGGCTTCTATCATCTGCAGGGCTCTCTGCATTCTGATCTTCCAAGCTCCCACAGAACAGCCCACTGAGCTCTCAACACTCAATGGCTTTTCCAGCCCAAAGTTCAATGCCACCATAGTGCTAAAAAAAAAAAAAAAAAAAGTCAGGTCTGCCACAGCAATGCCCCATGACCTGGTAACAATTTCTATATTAGGATTTCTGTTGCTTGCTTACTGGCTTGCTCTTCCTGGCTTACTCAGCCTGCTTTCTTATAACACCTAGGGCCACCAGCCAAGGGCTGACCCCTCCCACAGTGAGCTGGGCCCTCCCACATCAATTATCAATCACCATGATGTACCAAATCTTGGTGGGACATTTTCTCGATTGAGATTCCCTCTTCTCATGGGACTCCAGCTAGAGGATGAAGTTTATCTAAACAAACATCCACAGCAGAATAACCACATGCTAATAAAAGTCAGGCTGGAGCAGAAGAAGGAATTAACAAGATGGATTCAGCTGTCCTGCTTACAAGAAACTTGGCTCTGGGCTTTATTTTACCAGAACTGGGGGGAGAAGCTAATGTTTCCCACATGCTAAGCAAGCACCCTACCACTGAGCTTTATCTCCTACCTTTCAAAATTATTTTAAAATATATATTAGTGTACATGTATTTATTTAAAGGGGGTACAGTGCATATGTGCAGGACAGAGGACTTGTGGGAGTTGGTTCTCTCCTACCATATGGGTCCAAAGAAGGAACTCAGATTGTCAGGCTTGGTTGCAGGTGCCTTTATTCAGTGAGCCATTTCCCTGACCCCCCCTTTTTTTTTTCTTTTTAATTTTACCCGGTAAGACTTTGTCTCAACAAGGAAAGAATATCCAACTTTGTAAACAAAGATTGTGAGCAGTCACAGCACCAGACAGAATACAGCTGAGTCTCTGGAGGTGTTTCCTCACATGTGCCCCAACTCAGCTCCAGCAGGGTGGAGCACTGGTCCAGAAGTGGGGACAGGGTTTCATGGCCTTGGTTCTTCTCCTGTTCTCTTCTGGGAGAGCCACTTGCTGGCTGCTGCTCCGTGTCCCTAAGGTCCAGCTCAGCCCCCTCCCCCACCCCTCCCATTTGCCTCTGGCCTGTCAGTCTCTACACTCTTCACCCAAGACCCCGGTTTCCAAAGTCAGCAGACACCTTGAAGAAGCTGGGTCTTTCAATCCCAGGAACACCCGACACTGATGACCATCTTTTCTTAATAAATGTGGCTGTATCACATTTTAGTATGCATTCTTTTTTTTGCTAATGGCTTATTGTGTGGTGGTTTGAAAGAGAATGGCCCCCATAGGTTCATATATTTGAACACATGGTCACCAGTTGGTGGAACTGTTTGGGAAGGATTAGGAGGAGTGACCTTGTTGGAGGAGGTGTGTCACTGGGGATGGGCTTTGAGGTTTCAAAAGCCCATGCCATTCCCAGTTAATTCTGTCTCTTGCTTCTGGATCAAAATGTATGCTCCATCACCATGCCTGCCTGCCTGCTGCCATGCCACCTGCCCTAATGGTCATGGACATTAACCCACTAAAACTGTAAGCCCCAAATAAACTCTTTTTTTTTTTTTTTTTTTTTTTTTTTGGTTTTTTGAGACAAGGTTTCTCTGTGTAGCTTTGCACCTGTCCTGGATCTCGCTCTGTAGACCAGGCTGGCCTTGAACTCACAGAGATCTGCCTGCCTTTGCCTCCCGAGTGCTGGGATTAAAGGCGTGCGCTACCACTGCCCGGCCCCAAATAAACTCTTAAGTTGCCTTGGTCATGGTATCTTATCACAGCAATTTAAAAGTAATTAAGGCAATTTATTTTATTTATTTTAGATTATGGAGATAATGTTAGACACAAAGCAAATCTGTGAAATTTTCTTATTCAAATTCAGAATGAGTCATAAGGATAGGATCAACTTACAACACCAATGCCCTTTGCCCAGGAACTTCTGAGGATGCACAATGTAGTGGCCAAGCAGCTCTGCAGGGAGAAGGGAGCCTTGAAGATGAGGAGCAAAGGTTGGGCCACATTGGGAGCTGATGGTGAGCAACCCAGAGCAACCATCAAAGTAGATTCTCCTACAACTACAGGAAAAGTCACCAAAGAATTCAGTGTAGACTGTTCGAGAGTCATTCAGCACTTGAGGCAAGCTGGAAATGTGAAAGGCCACTAAGAAGTTGCCTCAGAAGCTGCTAGGATTCAAAAACATCATAGTTTTGGACTTTCTTGTTCTCTGAAACAGAAAGACCATTTCTCAGTTGGATCATGGCACGTAGTGAAACAGTGTCTAGAACAGTGGTTCTCAATCTTCCTAATGCTGCAGCCCTTTAATACAGTTCATGCTCTGGTGACCCCCAACCATAAAATTATTTCATTACTATTTCATAACTGTAATTTTGCTAGTTTTGAATTGTAATGTAAATATTTCAGGATATTTGATATGCAACCCCAAAGGCTCGCAACCCACATGTTGAGAACCACTGGTCTAGACAACCGGCTAGACCCAGAGGAGACCTCCTCAGTCTTATTCACACCAAGGGATGGCCATGGTTGTTGTCTGGGTCCTGCTGACAGTCTGATCTGGCTGTAGCTTTCTCAGCCTGGTAAAACCATTCCATCTAAGATGTGTGCTCTGTAAATCCAGGAGAGGCACCGAACACAGCACCACCTGCTGCTGGCGTTGTCACCAGAAAGGACGTGATTCTTCTCCACAAAATCTGACTGCATGTCAGACATCCAACGCTTCAAAAGTTGAGCGAGCCAAGCTCCAGGGTTTGGCCTTGTCCACCACACCCACTTGCCATCTCACTGAACAAAGACGTGTTTGAGCCTCGTTATGATTGAAAATTCAATCTGAAACCTAATACGTACATGACCACACTCTGCAAGTACAATGGAAACTCAGCTCTCGTCACCAGATTATTCTACAGCTCCACCTGCTGCTTTCACTTGATAAAAGCCCATGTTCAATGCCTCTGTGGTACTGACTGTGTCTCCATCTGAGCCTCAGGACCGAGATGAGTGTTCTGCTCAGGTAGCCTGGGGCCTGGCCCACAGTTGTGCTGGATTGTACCCAACCCCCCCTTCGACCCATTCTCATCCCACTGGGCTCTGAGCCCACGAGGAGGGAGACCTTGTGGGCTATCAACCTGCTCCCCAGGCCCTGAACTTACACCTGGGCGTGGCCAATGGGAGGCACGCTGGAGCAGGGCACACTGTGGGGTCAGGACACCGTCTTCCCTTAGGCAGTTGGCACCTGTGTCTCCTCAGAGATCACGACTCATTTCACGCCTTCCCAAGGCCTGCTCTCCTCCAGGTTAGGTGAGTACCGGATGGAAATGCCTCCTCCGTGCCCACCCAGTGCTTCCTCCTGCATTCCCACCATTCCTGGAGCTGCTCACATACTCCCAGCCCGGGCATCATGTCCACCTGGGACACCATCTGGCACAGAGGAGCCATGGTAACATCTGATGGCTGAGGGAAAACATGCCTTGCCGACCCATGACTTAGGAGCTGGGAAACAGGGAGTAAACACATTTCACAAACAAGGAGACAGGAGGGCCTGAAGAGACGGCTGGGAGATGAAGAGCACTTACGGCTCTTGCAGAAGACACCAATTTGGTTCTCAGCACCTGCAGGTAACTCAAAACCACCTGTAACTCCAGTTCCAGGGAATCTGATGCCCTCCTCTGGTCTCTATGGGTTCTGCATATATGCAGGCCAACACTCATACATACAAAACAATAAATCATAAAAAGATGACATGAATCAAAATATCACCTTATACCTCAGAAATACACACACACACACACACACACACACACACACACACACACACACACACACGTCAATCAAAAAAAGAGGAGTGACATTCTGGACAATGAGTCCCCAACATGAAGGCTCAGCTGATGTCTGCTAACCAGCAGGGAGCTGCCCGGGCAGGCAGAGGAAGATTGGTACTATACACACAGGTTTCCAGGTGATATGTACACTCAGCCACAGCATGAGAAGCACTGCTCTGGAGAAATGTCATCTACGGCTTGGAGACCGAGCCTCACCGCCTCCCTGACCACCCTGAAGGACGCACACCACCAAGTACAATGTCAGCTATGCTTTATTATATATATATATATATATATATATATATATATATATATATATATATATATATATATATGTCTCTTGATCACCAGAACCTAAACAGAGGGTTCTGCTATAAAACAGAGAAAGGGGGAAATAAAAAGAAAGCAGCCACAAGGTTAAATGCTGGGGTAGATGAGGGTACACAGGGCCTGCCTGGGGTGAAAGTGCATGGTCACTGGGCCCAGGGCACTAGTAGTGTGGGTCCAGGGGGCTGAGCCCAGTGATGGCAGCAAAGTCAAGGCATGGGTAGTCTGAGACCTGGGGATGCAGACGAGTTCCATCCTGCTCCACTCAATTCAGGTTGCAGCGACAGGCTTCCTCCTCAGCATCTTCAGGTTAGAACAGCCTGCCCTATATGCACACACACATGCACACGTGCACACACACACACACACACACACATACACACACATGTGCATACACACACACACACATGCACACGTGCACACACACACACACATGTGCATACACACACACACACACACACACACACGCACATGTGCATACACGCACACGCGCACACACGCCAGGCACACATACTCACTCACACTTGCAAGCAGAGCTCCTGATGTCAGGACTGCACCTCGGGCTCAGCTACTAACTTCAGAATCAAGATGTGTGCTCGTCTCCTTGGCAGACTGATGAGGCCACTGCCCAGGCAGATATCTAGCAGCTTAAGGCCCCCGGCAGGAGAACAGCCTGCGGGATGCTGTGGACATGAGGGAGAGCCCCATGGAGACCTGCAGGTGGCAGCCTCAGTCAGGGAGGCACAGAAACCAGCTCTGAAACCAGCTTTGCAAGGTCAGCTCCACCCGTCAGCAGCCAGTCCAGGAGGAAGCACAGTGCCAGAAGGCTAGTGCCCAGCAAGTCCCCCAGGCCCGTGAGGTAGGGGATACAGTGGTTGTCGGGATCCAGAGCCTGGTGCCAGGTCAGCCGGACCATCACTTCTGCCAGGTACAGCAGGATCACCACCTGCCAGAAGAGCAAAAAGATGTAAAAGACAAGTCAGAGGCGCAAGGACAACCAAGAGCACCAGCTGGCTTCCAAGGATGCCACCAAGGTCGTCGAGTCAACCCCAGTCAGTTCCCTTTCTCCGGCCTTGCTTGGGAACCTGAGTGTCTTGGACATGTGCTGGAAGTTTGGTTCTCACTGTGGTGGCATTGAGATGGGGACCCACTGTGGTGGTGTTGAGGTGTCTGTGTCGGGGAGGGGGGGGACCTTTCTAAGCTGAGGTCTAGTGAGAAATGGTAAGGTCATGCATGGACCAATACTTCTCGAGGGAGTGGACCAGGTTCTCTGGGTCTGAATCGATTCTTGAAACAGGTTGTTAAAGAACAGGGCTGGACCATTGCTGCTGACTGGCCACTGCTGCTGGCCATTGCTGCTGACCATTGCTGCTGACTGGCCATTGCTGCTGGCCACTGCTGCTGGCCACTGCTGCTGGGCCACTGCTGCTGGCCACTGCTGCTGACTGGCCATTGCTGCTGGCCACTGCTGCTGGGCCACTGCTGCTGGCCACTGCTGCTGACTGGCTTCCTCACACACACAGGCCCCCTCAGCCCACAGCTGGCTCCCTGTCTTCTTTTATGCCTGCCACACACTGGTTGGACCCTCAGCAGCTTTAAGTGTGAGCAAATCAACCTCTTTGCTGGTTACTCAGCAACACAGAAGAGGGCAGGGTGCGGTCTGCAGCAGGTTCTGGACTCAACCATCATATGTCCTTGCTAGTGCTTGGGTCCAGCCCTGGCCTCTGAAGTGCCACAGGGACCTGCTGCCACTCACAGCCAGGACCCTCTCTGCTTGAACCCCTCCCCCCTCAAGAGGTTTGGTGAGCCCTTCTAGAAGCTTCCAAGGAGCAGTCTACAGGGCCCTACTCAGGTCGCATAGTCATTGTGGTCTTTATCAGCCAGTCCCTGCCCTGTTCCTTCCCCCTAGGTAAAGTCTTTGACTTGACTAAGTCTAGTGACAAGAAAACACTTCAGTGTACTGTCCTGAAACTGCCACAGTGCCCATGGTCCTCTCTGCTGACACTCTAGGAGACATCAGCCAGTGGGCATCTCAGCAGTGCTGAGGTCCCCCTCTCAAAGCAGCAGCAGCTGAATCTCTTCACAGCGACCACATGCCATCCTGCCTGGAAGGAAGACCGTACGCGCCCTTAAGTCCCATGCAAAGCCAGGGCTTCTGTGAGGGGAAGAAGAGCCGGCTCAGCCTCCTCCACAGAACACAACGCACCCACAGCCACTCTTCCAGCCTTCTGATGAGTGTGGCATGCAGAGTACCGTGCACAGTGAGGAAAGTGTGCAGCGTGCGGTGTGAGCAGGCAACGTGCAGTGTGCGGTGTGCAGCGGAGACATGGTGTGAGGTGTGTGGTACACAGCACAGGGGCCTCTGTGTCGAGTCCACACCGCTGGGCTTGAGTGAGTTGGCTGAATCTTTGTACGACAGGAACTCTACTCTGTACCTCCCACGGGACAAGGACCACCGATGCTGGCTAAGAAGCCGTGAAGGCAGTGTGTGTCTCTGCCACTGTCCTCCTCACCTGGATCATGGCTGCCACCAGGTACAGCAACACAAAGACCTTGCTGCTTGTCACTGCCTGGCCCTCCACCAGGCAGATGAGGTAGAAGAAGATCAGATGTCCTGGGATCACCAGAAAGAGCAGGACTCGAGCTGACACAGAGTTGACTTCTAGAAGGAATGGAATCAAGAGGATCACAAAACCTACCTGCTTGCAGAGGCCACTGGCAAAGGAAGAGCCCCCAATGAGGCACCCAAGCTCCTTCATCTGCAAACAGCAATGTGGGGCACTCTATTAGGTGGGAACTCGGTCCTGACCTTCCCTTCCTTCAAGGGGCTGACATTGGAGGGAACAGATGAGAATCATGTAATTGGCCACACACAGAAGGAAGGTTATTTCATTTCACATGGCAAGAAATACTTAAAAAAAGAAAAGAAAAGACAAGAAAAGAAAGCTTAGGCTAGGAAGGGTGTGCAAGTGGGGGCAGCCCCCCTGGGTTCTAAAGACCCCTGTGGGGAGGGGCCAGGATGAGGTCTGACACTGGAGTGGGAGACAGACTGTGCCAGCGGCTAAGGTGGGAAGAAGCCTGGAGCAACTGGGGAGGGTGACGTACTGGCAGGGCTCCCTGGCTGGCTCCCCCACCTTGCCCTGTCAGTGCAGCTGAGACATCAGTGAGCTATGAGCTCTGCTTTTCTGCTCTCTGAGCTTAAGGATCTGTAGTGAGCGGACTCCACCCGACCCAGACCCAACAACATACACTTGGGCATTACAGCCAGTGGGTGTGATGCCTTCTCAAACACAGTCGTACAGTAGAAGTCATCTCTGTCCTCCTGAGATTGTCAGGAAAAAGCAGGGAAGTCACTTGACAAACTCAGACACTCCAACAACACCACAATGAACTGAAAACGTCAACCAACAGAAACAAGTGGTTTGTTAGGGACAGAGTGTAGCTCCGCGACAGAGCATGCGCTGAACGTGCTCAAGGCCCTAGGGTCCATCTCCAGCTCCAGAGAAAATAGTTTTGGGGGACAAAGAGGGGAAGGGTATCATACAGCCCAGGTTGATCCTCCTGCCTCCACCTCCCGAGTACTGGGATTACAGGTGTGCACTACCACACCCACTTTCACATGGTGCTGAGAAGTGAACAGTCAGCTGAGCTACATTCCCAGCCAACTCTATGCACGTGTGCGTGTGTGTGCATGCGTGAGTGTGTGTGCGTGCGTGTGTGTGTGTGTGCGCATGTGTGCATTCGTGAGTGTGTGTGCGTGCGTGCATTCGTGAGTGTGTGTGCGTGAGTGCGTGCATGCTTGCGTATTATCCTCAGGAGTTATCTGCTTTACTTTTTAGACAGTGTCTCTCACTGATTGGCCTGAAGCTGGCCAGCACACCCTAGGAATTCATGCAGCTCTGGCCCCAGCACTAGGGTCACAGGTGGGGTCACCATGCCTGCTCTTTGTCGTTGTTGTTGCTATTGTTTTGTTTTGGTTGTTGTTTTCCAGACAGGGTTTCTCTGTGCATTCCTGGCTGTCCTGGAACTCGCTCTGTAGACCAGGCTGGCCTCGAACTCACAGAGATCCGCCTGCCTCTGCCTCCTGAGTGCTGGGATGAAAGGCGTGCGCCGTCGCCGCCGCCCGGCTTTGTTTGTGTTTTTTCACATAGGTTCTGGGGATTGATCTCAGGTCCTCACACTTGTACAGCAAGCACTTTTTCCTGACCCAGTCGTCTCCTCACCCCAACTCTTTTTTTTTTTTTTAAGGCATGTGAAGAAAGCCTAAACAAGAAGCTGTGAAGTGGGTGAACACCCCAGAATATGCAGTTTGTAGTGGCAGCATGCCATGTGGGGCAGCTGGACTGAACACTCAAGAAAATCTGTAGGAAAACCATGTGTAAACAGTGAGAATTAAGTAAAATGTGTGATGCAGAAATAATACAGAAAAAGGTTTTCCAACTGGTAGGTGATGTTAGGAAAACATGGGAGTATGTGCACATGGTCACCACTAAATGTGAGGTTGAGGTGAGAGAATCATCATCTGGGCCCAGGGGTTCAAGGCCAGCCTGGGTAGCATAGTGAGATCTCCCATTGTAAACATTAACACACACACACACATACACACACACACACACACACACACACACACACACACACACACACACACAAATATATGGCCGCATGGCCTCAGCAGACAGCATACTGACCTGAGGAGCAGAAAATGAGGCATGGGTTAGGCCAGAACCTTTTCATCTGGACGGGGAGGACCCCAGGTGTGCTCCACATGTGCAGGAAGGTGGAGATGCGGCTGGTCTGAATGGCCACCAGGTTGCCACCAACACCTGTGAGGACAGAGGGTACAGCACGCTCCAACCTCTGGCTTCTCTTACCGCATACTGCTTTCTCCAGGATGGTGTCACTACACAGCATTTCTTATCTCCTCTCTCCCTCCACTCAGCTTTGCTGGGCACCCAGGGAGGGTACCCCAGATCCTGTGAGCACGATCACCCTGACAGCCAGTCTCTAAGCCTAGCGAAGTTGAACAGGCAAAGCCATAAACACAGAACAAAACAAAACAAAAAACCTGGATGGTCCTGTGGGGAAGTGAGGGGGACGGGTGGATGGGGCCTTGAATAGTACAGATGCTCATGCCCAGAGGTGTGGATGGATGCATGAAGGGGTGTCTTCAGGGAGACTCAATGATAGGACCCAGGAGGCCACCAGGAGCCCAGAAGACCATGAGCATGTTCACACCCTGGAACTCTGAGACATCTTGCTGAGGCTGTGAGCCCTGCAGCATAGGATAGCCTAGCTGGACATGGCCTTCTCTTGGGAACTGGCAGAGGACAGTGCCTGTCCCTGACAAGGGTCCACAGCCCCACAGGAACTTTCCCTAGATAGGCCATGTGAAGACAAGTAGCCCAGGTGATCCAGCCTCTCAGAATGCCTCTGTTGCAGTTTCCTCAAAATTCTACATCCAGAACAACTTCAAAGCTGCTAGCTGAGATGGTCCAACCTCACAGACTATTCAGCCAAGACTTCAGATAAGCTCTACACTTTCCCATTACACAGAAACTAAACAAAAAAATAATACAGCTAGGTCTCCCAGGACTTGACTATTATTCCAATTTTCTCACAGTCCCCTAAAGATGCTGTTGCCCCCCTCAAACAACAGGAAGCGGTCTAGAGAACATAATACCTACATTCCCAAGAGATGAGGTGGATGTTTTTTGGTCATTTGGTGGGTTATAGATGTTTGTCATCATTTAGGGAGGTTAGTTACAAGTTGTTATTGGTCATGATCAAGGAAAAAGCTGAACAAAGGAGATTAGATTCAGGGATCTCTTTCTGAAGGGAAAAAAGGGAGATACAGTATAGAAATGATGGCATAAAAGGGTGAATTGTTGAGTTTACTTTTGAACAACCACTAGTCTCAAATATTTCATATTGGTATAGATTTTTGTATATTGGTACAAGTTTAAGGTTATTTTTGTTATACTATATGTATGTTTCTACTCTTGTTTAAAGTATTGTACCTATGCAGCTCATTTAAAAATGTAAAGTTTTAGTCCTTGAAACCTATTTAGAATAATAAAGAAAGATGGGTTAATAGTCATCTATAACAATCAAACTTAGAGTCATGTTAGGTACATTTTCAAGGTTAAACAGAAATACATTTTAAATAGCTAGATGGTCTTCAAACACTTCAGAGACCTATGGAATATGGCATTTAAAATGTTTTAATAACATAAGGCTTTTTATGACAATGAGACACATCTGCTCTTGGCAGCACCAATTTACTTTAAAAGATGATGATGCGCACTGAAGAACCTCCACATGGAGTTTGCATTTGTGGTAAAGTTGGCTGCCCTTGCCCCGACTGCAGACAGAACGCTGTCCAAATCTGGACAAGCAGGACACAAAAGAAGGAATTAACGGACTTTGCCAAGACAGGGGTAGGACATTCCTTCAAAATTCCTGCGTCACAGAAAAGTCTGCCAGATATTCTAGGCCCACAGGCTGAAGATGGAGGCCCCAGTGTTGCAGAGGACCCTTGGGTGACTGTTCAGACAGCCAGACGTCTCTGCTGTTTCTTAGTTTAGGAAGTTGCTTGCTCTGCACTCCCTGTTTACTCAGGGAATATTATATACTTCTTGGGTCTCTGAAGACTAGCTAGTATAGTTTTCCTTGTTACCAAATTAAAAAAAAAAACTTACATAAGAGATATAAAGTTTATAAGGTTGAGAAAGCTTAAGTTGTTTATCTAAAAAGATATTTTTAGGTCTAAAAAGATATTTTTATAATGATATACAAGTTATGATAAAAATGGTTTAGGTATAAAACTTTGGACTCCCTAAGATAGGACAGATAATACAGTACTTTCAATTTGCTAATTACATATGGACTAAACATTATGAATGTAATTCTTACTTGATATTTGTTCTTATTGTATATAGTTTTACTATGTTAGAGTTAAAACCTTTCCTTTTTAATTAGACAAAAAGGGGTAAATGTTGTGGGGTATTTGTACACTGTGTGAAAATGTATTGCTATGACTGGTGTAATAAAAAGCTAAATGGCCAATAGCTAGGCAGGAGGTATAGGTGGGACTTCTGGGAACAGAGAGGACTCTGGGAAGAAGGGCAGAGTAGCCAGCCAGATGGAGAAGAAACAGAAGGTGCAAAATGAAAGAGAGGTAACACCATGTGACAGAGCATAGATTAATATAAATGGGTTAATTTAAGTTATAAGAGTTAGTTAGGAACAAGCCTAAGCTAAAGGCCAAGCTTTCACAGTTACTAAGAAGTCTCTGTGTTGTTACTTGGGGCTGGTGGTGGAAAAAAAATCTGTCTACAATCATGTGTGTGTGTGTCAGGGTCTGAGATCAGCCACTTGGATGACCCTAGTGGAGAAAAGCCATCGACCTGCAGTCAGAAAGGATGGCTGGACATTCATTTCTCCTGACTATACACAACTTTATAAAGGAGGACGGAAAGAAATTAATTAGTTATGTTTATAGATTCAGCTCTTTACCCCAATTCTCAACCTCTCTTAACCTGTCGGCTCCCTGGTCACCAGGATCCAGCTTCCCACAAGCCACCAGGGCTAGAAGGACAGGGCAGGTGGAAGTCCCTTTAGGCTAGGAACGGCCTCCCGCAGCCCCAGTTCCATCACTGCCCAGTGCGTCTTGCCTGCCTGACTTCTCTCTGAGCAGCCAGAAGTCGGTGTCACAACCCAAATGCCTGCAGACCATGGGCAGTAAGGCAAGGAAAGGAAGTGAGTCAGTGCAGGACCGCAGGGAATTGTGGGGGCTGAGGCACAGTGTCACACAGACATGCTGGTTGATGCTGGGCCCAGAGAGTAAACCACTACTGTTGTGGGCTTTACTTTGAAGGTGGAGACAGAAATCCAGAGTCCCATGTGTTAATGTCTGAGTTTTAATGCCACCAATGACTCTAAAACAAAGAAGACTTGGCCTGGTACTCACACCTGTAATACTAGGGAGGCTGAGGTAGGCAGGTAATCACCGTGGGTTCAAGGCCAACCTGGGCTACATAAGAGTTCTAGGGCAGCCTGATCTACAAAGTGAGACCCTGTCAAAAACAATAAAACCGGTATGCTTCACTCCCCATATGCTCCGGGGTCCCTTCAGATGCGCACTCACCACATATGACGGGAGTCAGGACAGCCATGCCTTTAAACTGATGTTTAGAAATGGTTCTGCTTAAGATGAGGCCTCCGAAACTGGGGAGAGAAGGGAGCTGACGTTAGAGTGGCCTGGCCAGCTGCCCACTGTCCACCTTCCTGGGCTTGGTAAATATCATCCCTTCCCTACACAGAACGTTTGCTGCAACCCAGAAAAGGGAGCTGACGTTAGAGTGGCCCGGCCAGCTGCCCACTGGCCACCTTCCTGGGCTTGGTAAATATCATCCCTTCCCTACACAGAACGTTTGCTGCAACCCAGAGAAGGGAGCTGACGTTAGAGTGGCCCGGCCAGCTGCCCACTGGCCACCTTCCTGGGCTTGGTAAATATCATCCCTTCCCTACACAGAACATTTGCTTCAACCCAGCTGTCTCCTCATATCTTTATTCCAAGCCTCAGCTGTTCCAGAAGGTCCTTTGGATGATGGCGACCCATTATGAAATAAGAGCCTCCCCCAGGCCATGAGCAGCACAGGTCCTCCTGGCTAGACTCCGTCATGGGATGAGACACCCACTCCCCTGGAGTTTAGGAAATGCCTTTCTACCTCTCAGACTTTGCAGAGCCTTAGAGAAAGTAGGTCAGTATTTGTCAGTAGCCTTGGAATATTGTAGGGGTAAAGTGTTGTAGAGTATTATTTTAAGATGTGTTACATTTGTTTATGCTGTGGAATATTTGTCTAATGATGCAAAGATATGATGCATTCTTTTATGTTGCATTTGTTTAACTCTGTGAAGCTGTGTTACTCTGCCTGCCTAAAACACCTGATTGGTCTAATAAAGAGTCAAATGGCCAATAGCAAGGCAGGAGAGAGATAGGCGGGGCTGCCAGGCAGAGAATAAATAGAAGAAGAGGGAGGAGCAATAAAAGGAGGAGAGGAGGATGCCAGGGGCCAGCCACGCAGCCACCCAGCCAGGAACGGAGTAAGAAGTAAAGAATGATAATCAGAACAGAGAAAGGAGAAGCCCAGAAGCAAAAGGTAGACGGGATAATTTAAGCTAAGAAAAGGCTGGGCATTCATAAGTAAGAATAAGTCTCTGTGTATTTATTTGGGAGCTGGATTGTGGGCCCCCCAAAACCAAAGAGCTAAAACAAACAAACAAACAAAACCCCTAGAGTTAAGGTAACTGAACCATAGCCTCTTTGCCCTGAGATTTGGATTAGAACATGACAGAATGGACCGCAGTGGTCCATGTCAACATTTCCTACCAGAAAACATGGTGGGACCAACCCCACAGCTCTGGGTCCCACCAACAGTTAGGCAGGGTAGTGACCATGGGCAAGAACTGTTTCCCTGCAGCCAGGATGACCGACCCTGACGCCTATTGTGCTGGAGACTTTTGTCAACTTGACACAAACCTAGAAATATCTGGGAAGAAGGAATCTTAATTGAGAAAATGCCTCCATCAGATTGGCCTGTCGGCAAGTCCGTGGTATATTTTCTTGATTGATGACTGATGCAGGACAGCCCAGCCCACTGTGGGTGGTGCCACCCCTGGGCAGGTGATCTTGGAGTGTATAAGAAGGCAATATGAAGCTGGGAGGTGGTGGCACACACCTTTAATCCCAGCACTCAGGAGGCAGAGGCAGGCGGATCTCTGTGAGTTCGAGGCCAGCCTGGTCTACAGAGTTCCAGTACAGCCAGGGCTACACAGTGAAACCCTGTCTCAAAAAACAAACAGGACAGGAAAGGAAGAAAGGAAGGGGAAGGGGGGAGGGAGGGAGGGAAGGAGGGAGAGAGGAAGGGATAGAGGAAGAGAGAGAGGAAGGAATGGAGGGAGGGAGGGATGGAGGGAGAGAGAGTAAGCAATGTGATCAAGCCATGGGGACCAAGCCAGTAAACAGCACTTCTCCATGGCCTCTACCTCAGTTTTTGCCTTTAGATTCCTGCTTTGTGTTCCTGCCTTGACTTCCCTTAGTGATGGACTGTAGGCTATATGCTGAAATAAACCCTTTTCTCCCAAGCTGCTTTGGTCATGGTGTTTTATCACAGCAATGGTAACCCTCAGACACCTGCACAGGAGTCTCAATACAGCTGGTGTTCCACAGCACGAGGACAGGGCATGGAGCTGGGCTATGCTGCTCTCGCTCTGCCCAGCTTCGGCTCTCCCGGCAGCCGGCACTCCTGTGTGGCTTTAAGTGGCTTCAGGAGAGTGGATGGGGCCTAAGTGAGGGGCTCAGAGTGTGTGAGGCTCATTCACACCGGGACTTAGCACTGGTTCTGTGGCAGGGCCACACCAGACCCGACCCCAGGGCCACACCAGACCCGACCCCTGGCACCTGCACCCACCCTCACTTTGAGTGCTCCAGGGCTCTTGGGAGGGAGGAAGTTGTTGAGTAACTTGACTGGGTTAAGGAACACCTGTAGATTGGTGAGGCACACATCTGGCTGTGCCACGTGGGGATGTGCCCCTGGGGCTACACCCTGCCCTGCCCCTGCCTCATGGTCACCACCATGTGGACGGCTTTCCACACACAGGGACTTATCCTCATGCTCTGCCCAGCAGCATGGGGCCAACCAATCATGTACTGAGCCCTCTAAACCCACATTGTCACCAGAGGCGGGAAGTCCCCAATATCACCAAACCTGACCACATGGTCCTGAGCTCCTTGGAACTGACGTGAGGAAGGAAGCTGGGGAAATGTGGAGAAGTGGGCTAGGGAAGCCTAGAATGTTCTAAGTGGAATTAGTGGAAGATCACCAGAGTGGCCATGGAATTTGGACAGTTAAAGCCTGGCTCCTGTGAGGCTTTGGACAGGAGTGAGGGCTATTGGGAACTGAGCGAGGAGCCATTCATGATACATGCTGGCAAAGAATTTTGCAACAATATTCCAGTGTGGACAGGGGTGGCTCATAACGCACACTCCTAGTTGAGAATCCACGGGCCGTCAATGGCTGTCGGGGACAGGAAGTCAGTTTCCTCCCAGGCTGGGGTCCCTGGTAGGCTGCCCACGCTACAGTGGACATCCCTACACCCACCTGCATGTAGGCCACAGTAACTGGACTCAGTAGGTTATATAGAGATGGATATCTCTATCTGTCTGTCTGTCTTTCTATCTATCCATCCATCATCTATGGAGGACATGAAGTTGGAACAGGGATGGAGGAAAACCCTAGAGGAATTGGAGGTGGAAAACTGAGGGGTGAATTTGATCAAAATAAAATGTACTCATGTACGAAGGGCCCTGAAAGCGGTGGGGCTGGATATAAATAACTTATTCCGTGGCGATGCTAAGGCATCGCAGCACTCAGGCTGTGGTGCAGTAATTCCGGCTGCTTTCAGCTGATTTACAGTACAGATGGGAGCAGAAAGCAGATTAGAAGGACCTGGGGGAAATGGGCAACTCCAGGAAAGTTATAGACAGAGGATGTGGCGAGGGGATTAGTGAGTCAAGAGAAGCCAAACACTCAGAACTGGGACAATGGAAAACGCCTGAGGGCATCTCAGGAATTGACCAGACCCTACCTATCCCAGGCTCCAAGAAGTTAAATTACAAATTCATTTAAACGGCAGTCCCTTGAGAATACCTGGGGGCTCCCTTGTTTATGCAGCCAGGGGAGTGTCTTTGTGAACTGAGCCACCGCAGTGCCCAGAGGCTGCTGTACACAAAAGAACACGGCTTGAGCTGGTGGCAGACCTTGGTGTTGAATACGTGGCACTGGTTTGCAAGCATGTAGAATGCAAGCGTAGGAAGCTCTGTGGGTAGGGGACAGAAAGGCCACAGAGGCTGGACGTCCCAAGCCTACTGAAGCGGGTATCGTGACACTGTGTCCCAGATGACAGACAGCGGCCTCAGACTTAACGTTTGCCTTGCCATGTCTTACTTTGGCTCCTCACCACCTTTTGCAATGGAAAGGTTTTCTCTGAGCCACTGTGTGTTGGGAGCACACAACTTGCCTTTGGCCTTGCAGTCTGGAGTCCCAGAAGAGACCTTGAGCTTAGATTGCTGTATGATATGGGAATTGCTAGCACTATGGGGATGCTTGGAGTTAAACTGCACAAATTCTGCACTGTAAGACAGAGGTAAGCTTTTGGGAGTGACAGTGGGATGTTATGGTTTGAAATGATCTGTCTGTCTGTAAACTTGACAAGGGATAGATTGTCAGGGCTATTTTTTTTTAAAGGTCTCACTATGTAGCCCTGGCCAGCCTTGACCTCATTATGCAGACCAGGCTTGGCATCAGACTCACAGAGATCTACCTGCCTGTGCCTCCCGAGTGTGTGGTACCTTGCCTGGCCTGTGATGGTTAACCTTGACTGTTGGCTTGACCAGACTAGCCATTACCAGGTGATCAGTATTGCATGTGTCAAGGCATTTAAGAGACATTTGATTATGATGGATCATTGGGGCTCTGGCTTGATGGATGGATCAATCCCTTGATGGATTAATAATCTGGCATTGTGAGGAGGCGGTAAAAGGTAGGAGGTGGGGGCCTAGCTAGAAGGAGGTCGTCACTAGGGAAGTGACTCCCTGGAGGTTGCACCTTGGCCTGGCCTCTTCCTGTATCCTGGTCATCTCTGAAGTGAACAGCACTTCTCTGTGATATGCTCCTGGGGCCACAGGAGCACAGGGCCAAATGATCACAGACCGAACCCTCTGAAATAGTGAGAAAAATAAACCTTCCCTCCCTGAAGTTGCTTCTGTCAGGCATTTCTGTCACAGAGCGGAGGGGTCATTGTTCCACGCTGCTCACCTGCTGATGACCATAGCCAGGATGATGGGGAACCACCCATACTTCAGGATCTTCATGATGGGCGGGTTCTGCTTGGCAATGAAGATCCACAGAGGGGTGAGAGCTATGAAGCCGACACAGACCAGCGGCGTCAGATACCATGTTTCTGAGGGAAAGCAGACATACATAGCTCATATGGCCAAGGCTGGCATATGGGCGCTGGTTGGGGTGTGACCTTTGTCAATCAAGAGGTTAAGTTTGGAACCAAGGCACTTGCCGTTTAGAGGGCCGTCCTGCCACAGCCAGAGAGCAACTGTGAAGCAGCTGGGGAAGCTCCTCTCTATCTTGCCACACCCCTTCACTTCTCTCATGCCCTGGCAATGGTCAAGAACCTTGATCAGGCTTCCCTACCCAATGCTACAATACACAGCACGAGGCCAGGGTCTGAGCAGGTGGCAGCCTTGCATGTGTATGACAGTTCTCCATGGCCCTGCTCGGAGGTACCAAAGAAGCCCAGAGGAGCGAAGAGGCCCCTACCAGGATACATAACCGCAGGGGCAGAGTCGGGGGGGAAGCTTTCTCCTGGCTGGGACAGTCCATATTATTGTGGAGCATGGATCAGGCTGGCCTGGTTGCTACTCATATCCCAGAGTCACCTCCAGCTAGGAGGCCAGGGTGCTGCTCACCCAGGGCCGAGGCCCTCAAAGCACCACTCACTTCTGCTACCTTCCAGCCTCCTTCTCTGACTCCACCTGCCACATGTGCACACAACATCGACTTGCTCTAGCATCATCTTTTCATCCTGTTCCTACCCTCCTGAGCAGACCTAATGCTAGGTGGCCATGCACAGTCTGCGTCCCACTCTCCTTTTCTGGGTGGTGTCGTTGGGAACACCCCCTCCTCGTTCTCCACAGCACACAACTGTGGTCCCTTCGTCTGCCCCAGGTGCCCCAGGCTAGCTATAGACAGAGTGCTTCATGGTAAATATGGCCAGCTTCTGTACCATCCCCAGAGCAGGAAGGAAGGCAGGACACTAACACTCAGGAACAAGACACTTGGGAGGGCGGTCCAGGTCTCCGTAACCCACCTACAGCTCCCACCGCCGCACATCCATGCATGCTCCTGACTGCTCCTGGCAGCTGTGGGCTAACTCATTCCCCAGTCAGGGAAGACCTGTCTCCCAGGGTCAGGCCCACTGTTTTCCTGAGCATAGGCAGGGAGGAGAGGGGAGGTGGATGGCGCTCTGATTTGCTTTGCAAATCAAATGCAAATAACTAACTCCTATGCAAATCTTGTTTTAAACTCAGTACAACTAGGTCATCTTATCTGATTCCGAGGCTCCTCACTGTCTCCTAACAGGACAGGACAGGACTCAGTCCAGACTGGCCAGACTGGCCAGAGAGTATAGTGGAGGCCACACTGAGTAGTCTGCACCCACCGGTTATTTCTCACACCTCCGAATCCTTCTTCCCACAGGGCACTGAGCTGTGCCAGACATTCCCTCCAACAACTGTCCCACCAGGTCACCACTCTCCACCGCCCTCAGCCTGAAGGGCAGACACACCCATCGCCAGAGCAGCCTTGGACGGAAACTGACAGGCCCACATTTGTGGACCTGAGCTGCTCAGCTCTCTCCACACTCAGTTTCTCCAGCCATCCTGGACTTGCTGAGCGACTTCAGGTGCCCCCCACTCCCTCACCCCTACCCCTACCCCCATCTGCAGGCTTGGGCTCCACAGCACCCTGGCTCCTTTCTTCGAGGATGATGCTCCAGCTCCCACTCAGGCTGGGGTGATCTGGGTAGGCCCCCTCCTCGGCGCCTTCCCTACCTCTGTGCCTGTAGAAGAAGCTGCTTATCAGGGCCAGGATGGACAGAGTGATGAGGTCTCCCAGGCTGGCTGCAATGGGCGTGGCGATGTTATCAGGATTGACCCCGAACTTGCGAGCACCAATCACTATGCAGATCATTAGAATTCCTGCAGCGGGAGGGGAGAGGAGGGCCCAGGGAGCAGCTGGCTTAGAGGCCCCTTGAGAGGCCAAGCAGGTGGTCAGAAACTCAATAAGTACTTAGAGCTATCAAAGTCTGGATGCTCAGCAGGCCGCCCACCTCCCTGAGTTCCTGTCACTGGCTGGGACCTGTGAGGGTGGCCAGGGATGGCCTGGAAACCCTGAAGACACCTGAGCAGGCAGGTAGCCCCTGGCCTCTCAACCCACCTGGAACTAGAGCGACGACACAGTACTCAGCCTCTGCTGCATGGAGGGATGCTCCAAGGATGCTGTGAACATCGGGAGCCTCAGGGGCAGGGGGATCTAGTCTCCAGTACCTGCTGGGTCCTCTGAGCAACCGATACGTGAGACATTTCTTAAGTCCAAGCACCAATGGACGATGGGGAGGGAGGGCAGACGGATACGCAGTGAAGGGCTCAGTCCAGATATCAGAGATATCCTGGGGGTCCCTTATCTCAGCAGCCCAGCTTTGCTGTCCCTGGGCACTAGGGCAGAACACGTGACTCTAACGTGTAGATAGCGATGAGCTTCATGGCTTGTCTGGGAGATGAGAGACCCTTTTCCAGGGTCTCAGTCCCTCTGAGGACACCTACCCTATAGTCTTGCAAGCTCCATTATTCCTAGCTGGGCCTTAGCCTTCTTCAGCAGGATCCCCCCTGGTTCTTCAAAACATTCTGTATCTTGGCTGTTAGAATGTAATACTGCTTAGAATCCTGTGACCCTAAAAATAATTACAGCAAGGCCCCACGCTCGGTCCCTAGCACCACAAAATGAATGAAATTAAAAACAACAACGACTGCATTCACTCTCAAGGCTATGCTAATGCCGTCACCACCGGCCACACTGTGCCCTGTGTGTGACCAAACCAGAGGCCTGTACCCTTCTTTCTAAGCTCCAGCTCCACGTGGACCTGAAGTTACAGCTGAGCCAGTGCTCGGTGCTGGCCCCACTGAAGCCCCATAAAGGACACCACTGGTTTGGGATTGCTTCTTAAGAACCATCATGCATGCTTGTAATCCCAGGAAGCTGAGGCAGGAGGCTTGCTACAATTGTGAGCCAATCTGCACATGGCTCTGCACCCACTCTTGACATGCAGAGGCCAATAAACTAGATGAAGAAACCTGCCATGCTCAGGTATCTGACCTCTGTAAGGAGCGATAAACTGAAGTCTGTCAGGGCGAGGGAAGGGACGACAGAGCTCTCTCAGACATGCACACCCCCCCCCCACGTATGCACACATCCATCCACACGCTCACACACACATATGCACACATTACACACGCAAGCACACCTTGGACAACAGAGCTGCCTCAGGCATGCACATGCTCTCTGCATACACACACACACACACACACACACACACACACACACACACACACACCTTTGAGAGGACACAGGGCAGACTGAGGACTTAGCAAGGTCTTCCCACCCACTTCCAGACCCCCTGCAGTTCCACACCAATGCCCAGCCTCAGGGATCACTTCTCCGGGAACCTGAACACAACTGTAGAGACGCAGGCCTGGGGCTGCCCGGGGCTGCGTGGGGCTGCCCGGGGCTGCGTGGGGCTGCGTGGGGCTGCGTGGGGCTGCCTGGGGCTGCATGGGGCTGCATGGAGCTGCCTGGGGCTGCATGGGGCTGCATGGGACATGGCTCACCTAGGGCCAAGGCCGCAAGGAAGGCAGTTATGACGCTGCTCGTGCACAGCACTGCCACCTTAGTCCAATCCAACTCCTCTCGGGATATCACGCCCAGCAGCAGGGAGGCCAGTGCAGCCAGGAGCCCCACGATAGTGGCCTGCACCTGCCAAGACAGAAATCAGACCCATGAGAAAGTTCCCTGGCCACTGCCACCCTCCCGGTCCTTCGGACTCCTGGTCACCTCAAGGATCAAACAAGGCCCTCATCACTACCTTATACCCTTCACCCTGGACCATACTGGCAGTTCTCCTCAGCACTTCCCTCCAAGGTGACTCCAGGGAGAGCCGCCCTGTCTACCTCTGTCCCGCGTGAGATACCACCTGCAAGAGGGCAACAGGGTCTTAGAGGGATGCCTGCCTCTGGCTCAGAGCTCCATGCTCGCTGGCTCAGGTATATACTCTACAACCCAGATAGTAGCCACTTACTGGCCTCCCAGGCTCACAGCATTATCATAAATGCCTGCCTCACACCCCAACTGTCCTGTCCCCAGCTCACACCATCATTACAGCTACTTCTCTGCCTCCGGAGCATGAGGCCCTGGTCCACTAAGTCCCTCTGCACCTAGAGCCCAGGTCTGAGGCAGCATCAGGACCCCTAGTTCAGAATGTCTGTGTGCATTGGTGCCCATTACCAAAGAATGGGGGAACACAGGCGGAGCCCTGTGATGTCTATGGACAAGAAAAGCAGATGAGCATTTGTCGGAGGGGGAAGTTCTTGGGGATTGCTCTTCAGGAGCTCTCCACTGTGGTTTCACTCTTTCTGTGAGAGGGGTCGGGGGCACATGTGGAGGTGATAGGGCCACTGGCTGGAGTCAGTTCTCTCCCTCCACATGTGGGTATCTGGGATCAAACTCAGATCCTCGGGCTTGGCTGCAGGAACCTTCACCTGCTAAGCCATCTCCCAGGCCCCTATTTGAGTTTTTCATCTATTTATATATGTATGTACTTATTTATCTATCTATTTGTCTATTTATAATATTTTGTGTGTGGCCGGTGAGGGGCACACATGTGTATGTGGAGGTCAGAGGATAACTTGTAGGAGTTGGTTCTCTCCTTCACCATGTGGGTCCCAGGGATTGAACTCAGCTCATCAGGCTTGGCAGCAAGTGCTCTTACCAGCTGAGCCATCTCATGGCTCCCACCCATCATTCTTTGACACATGGACCTGGGGCTGTTTTCACGTGAGGCTGGCTGGCCAGCAAGCCCTAGAGATCTTCTTGTCTCTGCCTCTTCAGTGCTGGGACTTCATGATCACAGCACCACACCCAGCTTTTTATGTCAGTTCTAGAGATCGAACTCAGGTCTGAAGCTTGTGCAATGTGTATAACAACAAGAATCCCAAGTTAACCAACATCATCCCAGCCAGAGTCCCCAAAACCAACGTCATCCCAACTAGAGTCCCCATAAGTATGTCATCCCAGCCAGAGTCCCCAATGTGATCCTGGCCAGAGCCCCACAAGATTTCTCATGGTGCCCGATGACTCACTCAAAAAGCCACAGAGATGAGTAACCACATGTGCAGAGCCAAGACACTTTAGTGGAAGGAGGTCCGGGGGAATTCCTAGCATGTATCAGATATACTGTACAATATGAATCAAGATGCATATAAAGCTAGAGAGATAAAAGCAGGGCAGCACTTCCAGAAAGAGACTCAGACCACAGGCCAGAAGGGAGTCCAGAAAGTGAGCACAGGACACTGCTCTATAAAACGAGGCTAGCAAAGAGGGGATGAAGAGGGGATATCCTGGATGCATGACTTCAGAGAGTGGATATTAAATATCCAGGGCAAGGGAAACCGAGTGACTATAACCAGGAGAAAGGTGGACCCCCCACCCCGCAAACACCCTTAAACACTAAACGCCAAGGTGTGACATAAGGGGATATATGACAGTCAGTTTAAGAGTTTTGCAGTCTGCCATGATTTGTGCATGTCTGTTCCCACATGAACCATGGCAGGAGGAGCAAGACATCAAGGGAGACCTAGCAAAAACAAAATGAATGTTTAAAGAGATCTCAGACCAGAAAAAGCCTTCTTCTAAAAACGCGACATAGCCGGGCGGTGGTGGCGCACGCCTTTAATCCCAGCACTCGGGAGGCAGAGACAGGCGGATCTCTGTGAGTTCAAGGCCAGCCTGGGCTACCAAGTGAGTCCCAGGAAAGGCGCAAAGCTACACTGAGAAACCCTGTCTCGAAAAAAAAAACCAAAAAAAAAAAAAAAAAAAAAAAAAACGCGACACAAAGCCAATAAAGAAAAGCACAAAGCTGGACATGGTAACACATGCCTACAACACCTGCTACTCTAGAGGCTGAGGTGAGGTCACAGACCAAGGCCTGCCTGGGCCACAGACTGAGTTCAAAGCCAGCCTGGGCAAAACATAAAGCAAATAAATAAAAGCAGGGATACAGCTGGACAGTAGAGCACTCACCTAGATGCATGTGGTTCAACTGTACTGAAAAAAGCACCTATATATAGTATATTATATATAAAATTTATATGATTCCTATATGATAAAAGATACCATGGAGTCATGGAGAAAATAACTGAGTCCCCTAGTTTTCAGGACGATTCTAAGTAGAATATGATAGGAAACATGTCACTGGATGCTGGAGTTCCTCAGGGTCTGGCACTAAGGATACAGCCCAAATGCTCACATACGGTTAATGAATGCCTGATCTTTATCCTTCAGGCCTTGTGCTGTTAGCTTGAATTCAGAACGTCCTCAGAGGCCCATGCTTTAAGTCTTGTCTTCAGCTATAAGAAGGTGTGTGGACCATTGAGAGGCAGTTTCTTGGGAGATCTTAGATCACTGGTAGAGTACTCTCATTCTAATTTACTTCCCGGACATCATAAAATAGCTTTGCTCCATCATGCACCGCTATGGACCCAATAGCAACAGTAATCTAGGAAACCGTGAGCCAAGACAAACCTTCCCTCTGCACACGTGGAATGTCTCAGGCACTCTGTCGCAGTGACGGAAAACAGACTTATTCGCTAGGTCAGACTGACACTGAAAGGTGGTAAGGGGAAACGTACTGATAAGTACGTGGGAAGCTGGTCCTCGTTCACTAATGGTAGTTCAAATAGAATGGGAGTTGGGGTGGGTTGGGGACCTAGCATCTCTTCCAGAGAAGCATTTGCGTGTGTGAACAGAGTTGGGGTAACTATAATAGACAGGAGTGGCTGGTGGTTCACACACTGCTTTGGCCATGCTGCTCAGTGAGTCTAAGTCATCACAGGATGAGATGTCAGAAAAAAACCCCGTGTCCGTAAGTCAGAGGTCTCCATGGGCATGTACATAAAGACGGGGAATACAGGGAGTTCCGTAGGGATACTTTCATCCTGGTAAGGTAACGGAGCAGCCGGGGACGCAGCCACGCACATGCTACTGCTTGTACACGTTACTCAATATTCAACAGCCTGATTATTTTGTGGAATGTTTTTCTTTTTTCCCAGAGGAAAAAAAATCTAAGCTTAAGATAGAAGGTCACATGGTTCAGTAACAGAGTGCTGATCCAGTTCGTGTGAGACTCTGGGTTCCAGTTCCAGCTCTTCTAACAGATAGACAGACAGACAATAATAAGCCTCAATGGAAAGGAGAATGTAGCCATGCCAGCATCACTTAGTAAATAAAACAAAGTCTATGGAGAACTGAGGCTATGCTGGGGATGTCGTGAATGTGTTGCTCTGATTGATTGCTAGATAAAACGCTGATTGGCCAGTAGCCAGGCAGGAAGTATAGAATAGGACAAAGAGAGAGGAGAATTCTGGGAAGTGGAAGGCTGAGTCAGGAGACGCTGCCAGCCACCGCCATGAGGAGCAGGATGCAAAGTACACAGGTAAGCCACCAGCCACGTGGCAAGGTATAGATTAATAGAAATGGGTTAATTTAAGATAGAAGAACAGATAACAAGAAGCCTGCCACAGCCATACAGTTTATAAGTAATATAAGCTTCTGAGTGATTATTTTATTTATTTATTTATTTATTTATTTATTTATTTATTTATTTATTTATTTATTTATTTGGTTTTTCGAGACGGGGTTTCTCTGTGTAGCTTTGTATCTTTCCTGGAACTCACTTGGTAGCCCAGGCTGGCCTCGAACTCACAGAGATCCACCTGGCTCTGCCTCCCGAGTGCTGGGATTAAAGGCGTGCGCCACCACCGCCCGGCTTCTGAGTGATTATTTTATAAGTGGGCTTCAGGACTGCAAGGCTTGGCGGGACCCGGAGAGAAACTCTCCAGCTACAAGGCTATGGCCCCTGAGACAGAGCAAGGGAGTGGGGGTCTGGCATAGGGTACTCAGTGGCTGTTTTCAGTCTCTTTGGGGAGTCCCCACACACCATGAGAAGTTACACAATTTCACACTGAGCAGCTGGAGAGATGATTAAGAGCAGTTAAGAGCACTTGAGCTCTTGCAGAGGACCCAGGTTCAATTCCCACAACCCTCAAGGTGTTCACAATTGTTTGTAATTCTGTCCCAGGGGATCTGATGCCCTCTTCTGGCCTCTATGGGTACCAGGCATGCACATAGCACACAGGCATACATGCTGACCAAATACCCATCTACATAAAATTAAAGACTAAAAAAAAGTCTCATGCTGAGAATAAACAACCGTTTAGAGCTCAGCCCTATCCAAGACACGGACATAAGCCTCCCCACGGCTCAGGGAACGTCACAGAAGAGGTGGCAGAAGAGCATCGGAACAGGAAGGTGGAACAAGAGCTGAGAAATGCCATCTTCCAGGCACGGCACGGCACTCATGAACTCACTGCAGAGCTATGTTCACTGGCCCGAGATCACGCCAACAAGACCAGTCACTGCTCCAGGAGGCGGCACTGACTGGACTCAGTGGGTCACCACAAAAGAGCAGGGTGGGCATGAAGGGGAGAGGGATGTGTGGGTGGTGTTCAGGAAGGTGTGGGTGAAAACAGAATGGACATGCTCAAGGTACACTGAACGCATAAGAGAAATTGTCAAATAAACTCTAGAAATTATTCTAAAATTTCACCTTTGGTTTCACATTTAAATGACAGAACACATAGAAGGTTTTTAAAAGTCCAACTCTGAAATTTACCCAATGACTTGTGACTCAAAGTTAAGCCCTTTTAAAATGGAAGAAACATATCATATGTAAGCTACGTTTGAAGCAGCATGTAATGTGGTGGGATATCTGTACATTGTGTAAAGGTGTATTGCTGTGAGTGGTGTAAT